>NC_062575.1:52212252-52512252 GCF_022837055.1 Prionailurus viverrinus
GCCACACAAGGCACGGTCCTCCTCTCCCGCACGTGGATGGAGACGCTCTTCCTGCCTCCGTACTTGAAAATGGAGGTTGGGGCGCCTGGGTGGCTCAGTCGGTTGGGCATCCGACTTCGGCTCAGGTCATGATCTCGCGGTTGGTGAGTTCGAGCCCCGCGTCGGGCTCTGTGCTGACAGCTCAGAGCCTGGAGCCTGCTTCGGATTCTGTGTCTCCCTCTCTCTCTGCCCCTCCCCTGCTTGCGCTCTGTCTCTCAATAATAAATAAACGTTAAAAAAAATTAAAAAAAAAAAAAAAAGAAAGAAAGAAAGAAAATGGAGGTGAAGCAAGGGCCAGGCCGTGGACCTCCCCCCTCTACCCCACATCCCTCTTTCTTGTTAAAATTCGTTCATGCATTGAGTTTTTTTAAATACATACTCTTTCTGGACACCCAAAGAATGTAAAGAAAGAGACCCATGGGGAAGAGTTGCATCACCTATGATCTGAACTTGCTCATATGCAGCTTTAGGTGCTCGGCTTGGAAAAAAAAAAAAGGGGAGGGGGGGAGAGGCTGGGGAGAAATTCCCTCCCCTCCCCCTTCCCCCTCTCCTTTCTGCCTGCGCACTTAGCATTGACGGCCTCCTTGAACTTAAAAAATGGGCGCCAGCCAACATGCAAATAAAAATGTTTACAAAGCGATCTTTTCCTGGCTTTGGACCTGGCCACTGAGGAATGCGCCAGGGTGATCTTGTCACTCCCTTGTGTCCCCTCCAGTCCCACCCTCTAAGATGGTGACCTGTGTTTATGTCACTTTGCGGGCCATTCCCTCCCTTCCCCGTACACCCCCCCCCCCCCCCGCTGTGCCCCCTGGGTTCCGGCCCAGGGCCCACAGTTTACACATTTCACCTGACCCTGGTTACAAGGTAGAGAAGAAGGGGAGCGTGTCCACAATTCAGATCCCGGGGCCCTTCACACCAGAGCTGCGGATTCGCTGAAGGTGGCTGTGCGGCCCAGGAATCTGTTTCCATTAAGCCCCACCAACATCCCCAGGGGCAGACTGGCCACAGGCCACATCGGAAACGCTTTGCAGGGCGCCTGGGTGGCTCAGTCCGTCGAGCGTCCTTGATTTCAGCTCAGGTCATGATCACGATGGCGGTTCGTGGGTTCGAGTCTCACCTCCGGCTCTGTGCCGACAGCTCGGAGCCCGCTTTGGATTCTGTCTCCCTCGCTCTCCGCCCCTCCCCCGCTCGCGCTCTGCCTCTCAAAAATGAATAAACGTTAAAAAAAACTCTTTGCAATAGAAACAGTCCAAAAAGCAGGATTGCGGCGTAGCGTGTAGTGGGCTGTGACTGGTGCTTATAATCAGGGAGAGATTGGGTTGCTAAGGCTCCGTGGGCACTGGCGGGCATCTCTCTGTGTCCCCCAACCCCAACTCCACCGGTGAAAACCAGCAAACGGCCACACCCCAGCCTAGCTGAAGGCCGGAGGAAAGGGAGGTCGTGGAGCAGGGAGGCCTGAAGGCCAGCCCTGTCCTGTGCCTGCACTCCTGGCCTGAGCTTCTCAGTTTTGTTTTGGAACTAAAGAATGACATGCTGTCACCTGCTCCCTCCCCGGAAGTAGTTGCTGCTAAGAGGCCCTTTGCACCTGTGGGGTTTGGAAGAAAGACAGGGTGTGGACCCCACCGGGAGGGATGGACTTGGCTGCGGGCGAGGAAATAACCAGGCTGGACCCGGCCATTCCAGGAGTGCCCAGCCTTCTGGCATCCAGGTGGGTGGTGGCCTGGGGTCTGTGACTGCTGCCCGTCTGGGAGACCAGCAGCCATGTGACCACGGGGGGCCTAGCCTGCTTGGGTTGCCTAAAGGTGAGAGAAGGTGGGAGCAGAGATTGCCAGAGACACCAGGAGAGGCTCAGGGGTCTGGGGCAAAGCCAAACACCCGCCGATTCTCGGTTTGTCGCTCGCACCCCAGCGTTACAGGCACGAGCATACATCAAGGCCCGGAAAGCAGAGGTCCCTGGGGTTACCTGAAATTCTACCAGGGTTTTTATACTATTTTTTTTTAAGCTTATTTATTTTGAGAGAGAGAGCGCGCACAAAGGGGAGGGGCAGAGGGAGGGAGACAGAATCCCAAGCAGGCTCCATGATGTCAGGGCTGAGCCCAACACGAGGCTCAAACTCACAAACCGTGAGATCACGACCTGAGCCGGAATCAAGATTCCCACGCTTGACCGTCGGAGCCACCCAGGTGCCCCAATACTATTTATAATCCAAGGGGATTTCATTTACTGCTTGAAGGGCCCAGTCCCCAAATGCAACCCACCTGATGCCTCCAGGTCTGTGGTTTCAAACATACCAGGATTTTCTTGGAGAGAAGCCCCAGAAAACTAGAATGTCGTCTCCAGACCAGGCTTTGTCTGGATGTGCCCAGCCACCCCTAGATGTCCCCAAAGGGAAAAATAATGGAACACCTCCACCCTGCAACACGGTGGTGTGATAGGACAAGAGAAACCTGTCATGGGGGGGACGTTTAGGGGGACAGAGTAAGGAGGGATTTGGATCCTGGGTCACCCCTAGCACCAACCCTTACAAGCTGTGCAAACTTGGCTGGTTACTTAACCTCTTTGTGCCCCTACTTACTCATCTGAAAGGGGGATCTTTCTAGATACGGAGCTTTCCTCCCAGGGCTGGTGAAGGACTGAAGGAGATGTAATGTGTTGGAATTCAAATCCGCCCCAACGGACATCATCTGTCCTATTCCTGTTATACACCAGAGGCGGTCAGTTCCTCACGAGACATCTCAGCCATGGTTGGGGCCCCCGGGGACGGTGGTTTCCCCATCCTGGCTGGTGTGGAATGACCCGGGAGCTTTCAAACACCCCCGCCCAGCCCGCACGCTCAGGGACGCTCACCGAACTGGCGCAGGTGTGGCTGGGGCATCCAGAGCCCTAAGGCTTCCAGATGATTCCACTGTGCACCCGGGACTGCGAACGGATCCCCCCGGGGCTCCGGGAGATAATCAGACCCCACAGCAGGCCCGTCTCAAGCTGGGCGTGCATCAGAATCATCTGGAAGGCCTTCTAAGACACAGACTTGCAGGATCTCAACCCCAAGTCATTCCTTCCGTCTGGGGTGGGCTCAAGGATATGCATGTCTATCTAGCTCCAGCGGAGGCTGATGCTGCTGATCTCGGGACCTCCCTTGACGGGCCGCTGCCTGACGGTCAAAGGCCACGTGGAGCTTTGGCCCTTTAAGGTCCTGGGCCAGTGGCTGCAGCCTCCGGCGCCCTCCGGGGGAGCCCGCGCCGCGCGCCTTTAACCAGCGGTCCTGGGGCGCCCCCTGGCGGGAGGCGCGGGAGCCGCAGGTCGTGCGGGCTCCCTCCCCTCTCGCGAGGGGTGGGACGTGGGCAGGGGGCGGCGCCGGCCGACCCCGGAGCCTCGACCTCCCCTGCGGAAGATGTGGGAGCCGACCCCGTTCCCAGGAGCGCCGGGACCCGAGCTGGCCGACGGGGCGGACGGGTCTGGCCCGAGCGTGCGGGCCGAGGTGGGGTCGGGGACGGGGTAAAGGGACACCGCGGCCACGTGGTCTGGAACGGTTCCGCGGTTCCGCGAGGGAGCCCCGGAGGAGGACGAATCCGGGTTCGAGCTCCCTTGCCCCGCCCCGGAGCCTCCCTTTCCTCGTCTGGGAAATGGCAGTGAAAACCTGCCTTCCTCCAATTCCCCCACGCCTAGTCTGTGCGCAGAATCCAATCAGGACGCACACGACGGCCCGAATCTCTCCCCCACCAACTGACCCCGCGGGGACACAAACAGCGCGGGAGGCTGGCCCCGGTGGGGTCCGTGATCCCACGTGAGCGACCCCTAGGCTCGCGCCTCCCGAAGGAGCCTCCCTCGGGCACCGGCCCGCCCCAGCCCTCACCTCTTCGGGTCTTCGCCCAAAGGTCGCCTTGTCAGCGAGGGCTGCCTGGCCCCCCGCCCCCCGAACTAGGCGCCGATCGCAAACCCTGCGCCGCGCATGCTCGCCCCGCGGCCTCCCGGTGTCGTGCATCAGCGTGCACTTCTCCGGCAGCGTCTTTTGTCGGTCCCCGGGCCCACGACGCTCCGCAAGGGTCTGCACTTGGCGTGCGTCCTGCCGCCGCGCCAGCGCCGAGCACCGGGCCTGGCTCCGGGTCCCGCGCGGCCCGCCCCGTCCCTCCCGCCTCCTCCCGGCCGCCACCGAGAGGTGTCCTCGGTGTCCTCGGGGCCGCGGGCCCTCGGGCGCGGGGGACAGCGGGAAGGCGGGGGGCGGGGGACGCTCTCCGGGAGCCGCTCGCGCTGCGGCGTGGGCGGCAGGGACGCGGGCCCGGGGCTCCCGGGTCCCTCCTCGGGGAAGTCTGCTGCTTGGTGGAACCCTTCAGCGCGGCGACCTGGGCTCCGGGCTGCGGCGGTACCTCCCCCGGGGGCCCCTGGGCCACCTGCCCTGTCCTTCTGCACTTTGGCCCGCGATGCCCGCGTCACCCATTCCCTCCACGAACCCCCCTCCCCGACAGATACAGTCAGTGGGTCATCAGGAAACACGTGTGTGTGGCAGGTGGCTGTCAGAGCTCTGAAAAAGGGGGCATGTGAGGGGAGGGTTACATTTTTCGCGGGGTGGTCAGGGAAGCCCTCCCTGGGACTGGCACAGTTGAACAAAGGCTGGATTGAAGTGAAGGATGGAGCCGTGCAAATGTCCTGGGGAGAAGCACTCCAGGCCGCGGAAGGGGTGGGGGTGGGCAGCAGGTGCAAAGGCCCTGAGGCAGGAATAGGCCCCAAATGTTAATCTGTAGGGACAAAGAAAAACTCTACAGGGTTTGGGGAAGGGAGACACCGAATCACACATCAGACTGATCTAAAAGGGCCCCTCTGTGGCCTGTAGCCATGTATGGATGAGGACTCCGAAGGGAGGCAGGACCCCAGGGAGGAGTGGAGATAGTTCCCCTCAGTCTGGGTCCATGGCAGATCTATGGCACAAGGGCCAGGGGACAGGCCTTGAGCTGAAGCGTGGGAGTTGGGTGCTGGGCATAGACAGCCACAGGCCACAGAGCAGGGTGTTGGATCCACATGGGCACCAGGGTGAGGTAGACTTGGGGGGAGACCAACCTGGGGGTTAGGGAATAGAGCAGAGACAGGGGCCACGAGATTGGAGGTAGGGGGGGAGTGGGTTAAGAACCAGATTTAGGGGTGATGGCTGGGCCCCAGAAAGTGCAGCTGGGTGGGCCAAGAAACGGTGTCGGGGACAAGGACCTGAAGGTTATGGAGGGCTGGGACCCGGACCCGCCAAGAGACAATTACACAGCAACAGATGCCTGAGGTTGGAGGTGGAGAAGGAGGCCAGGAGTGGGGGCAGAGAAAAGTCCAAGGATGGCAGGATTTATACGGCTGCAGTTAGGCCAGGGGCCTGGGTGGGGGTACGGCCACGGAAGGACACTGGGGGCAAAGCAGTGACAGGGCAGTCCCAGAGTGGTGGCCCAACCTCAGACACTCCCCTCCCCCTTCGTCCAGAGCACATTGAGACCAGACCAGAAGGCTCCATTCGCTTTCCTGAGGGGCCCCGGGGGACAGGGGCTCCAGGAGAGGAGCCCAGGGATGCTCCGCCCTCCTGCCCCGCCCCCAGGCGGCTGCAGAGGCCACTCAGACCAGGGCCATCGCCCCCAGGGAGGACGGGCTTCCTCCCCAGCCCCAGGGCATCCTGACTGCTGCCAGGTGATCTCAGTCACTGTCCCATGGAGGTCCCTGCAGCCCTGAAGGAGACTCCTCCCCGGGTAACTGAAGCATTCTGGTGTCCCGAGGTGGGGGTCGGACAGTGCAGTCCGGCCGTGGGGACACCCCCAGCCCCCTGTGCCTTCCTGGAGACGTGGAGGGAGGGCCCTCCTGGCACGATGGGCCCGTCACCGCCTGGGGACGGGAACTCTGGCCCAGGCACACACGCAGCCCCAGGACCAGGGGACGAGAAACAGCAGCCAGCCCAGAACGAGGGTCCACCTCCCCACCCGGACACCGCCGGGCACCGAAGCAGCTACGCGGGGACAGCAGGTGCTGACCGGACAGCGCGGAGCCCAGAGCCTGGGGGCTCAGGGCTGGGCTGCAGCTCCCTCCTGGGGACATTCCGTCCTCTCAACACAAGACCCTGGGCGGCTCCTGCACTGGCTGGACTGGCCCTGCCCCCTCAGGCGCCGCCTCGGGGTCCTTCCCGTGTTTAATTCACTCAGAGGGAGAAACGGGGACCCTTCATCCTCTTAAGCCGGGGCTGCAAGGCCAGCGCCTAGGGGTCGGTCAGCCCACGGGACCCGAGGAAGGGGACAGCTGTAGGGACAACGGGGATGGGGGGTGAGGGGACCCCAGGCCTGTTGGAAGTGCGCTGCCCTCACTGCCACGGACAGAAGCCAGAAATCGGGATTTTATGTGATCTACCCGGAGGTGCAAATTTTGGCCAATAATTGAGGATGTCTGGGAATCCCTGGGCGGCCTGAGTGGAAGATTCAGCCCAGGACGGTGGCAGGTGGCCGGCCCTGGCCTGGAGGAGCTGGGTCCCTTGTCTCAGCTGTGGCTGAGGGGGGCAGGGCTGCTGCTCTTTCCCTTGCTTCCTCCTCCTCCTCCCCTGCCCCCACCCTTCCCACCTCTCCTCTCTCCTCTTCTCCCACAGGACCTCTCCCCTCCCCTAGGGGCTGCCCCCTCTGCCCCTCACATTCCTCTTTCTGGAATCATCTCCTCCCCCAAGCAGGCAGGATCAGCCTTCAGGCCTCGGCTACACGTGGGGAGAGTGGGTGTCAACCCGCTGCCCAGCTGGGTGGCGGGGGCTCCATCCCAGATCCCAGGCCCCCGTGAGACCTGCTGGAGTGGGGGGACAGTGGCCCACAGACGCTGGCCAGAAGCAGGTCTCCGGAACCAAGGGGGCCTCCGGAGAGCCAGAAGGAACTCTCTGGCATGGCTGGCCTCCCCACTGCCCCATGTCCCCCCACTGCCACCTCCCCCCCATGCTAACCGGGTGCCACCTGGGTGGCCCGAGACACCGGCCCATCACCTGGGGCTGCTGCCTTCCGGAGGGGCAGAATCTCTCTCCTTCTTCCCTGGGGATCGTCCCGCCACCTGCAAAGGAGGGACAGAGAGGGACCCGGGAGGCCGGCGGCGGGTGGCTCAGCAGAGCGCGGGTCCCAGGGTGAAGCCGGGAGGCCGCCTCTGTCGCAGGGCGTCGGGGGAGGGGGTTGCCGGGATGAGGGGGGGGAGGGTGAGGCCGCGCGTCTCCGGGTTCCCCTAGCGGCACTGGGGGGGGGTCAGTCTCTGGCCGCCACGACCCTTCTCACTACCGGCCGACTCGGAGACGGGGGTGGGGGAGGGTGAGCAGCTGACCCCTGGCCTCGCCGGCCTCGGGCCCCGACTCCCCGCTCCCCGCCGCCTCCGAGCCCGCGCCCGGCTCGCCTCCCGCGCGCCCGCACCTCCCGCCTTCCCAGGCGCCTTCCTTGGCGTCGCTCGTCAGCCCCGCCGGGTCCCCGCGCCCGTGGAGGGGGGCTCGGGCTCGGCCAGGCTGGAAATGCGCTCCCGGCGGCTCCCGCGGCCCGCGGCCTTCCGCAGGACCACGGCGTCCACCCAGCGGCCCGCCTCGTCCACCTTCTCGCGGGCTCCCCGAGTGTCCCGGCGCGGGACGGGCAAGACCGCGGGGAGGGCCTCTGTCTGGCCTCGCTTGTCGCTCCAGCCCAGTGACTCCCTCACCCAAGCGACTTTCAGCATCTCCCCTCCCCGCCACGGGCCCACGGGGCCCACGGGTCCGCACAGGCCGCGATGGCCACAAACTCGGGACTGTCCACCCTCTCGTCTCCTGCCTCCCCGTTTCGCTGTGACTGGCTTTCGGGAGCGTCGCTGTCCCTGGGCTCCTGCTGCCACGTGTCTCTCACCGCCAGCAGGACCACTAAAGCCGGGTCGCACCCCCCTGGACGCCGGGGCTTCTCGCTGTGGAGGCTGAGGGCCTCGCCCCCCGGGGCTCTGCCCCCGCCCGCTCCTGCTTGGCTTTGTCCGTCCCGTCACCAGGGCCAAGAACTCACGGGGACCCGCTCCTCTGCCCGCGTCGCTCTGCAGGGTCCACTCCTTCCTGAGCTCCTTGGCGGCCTCCTGGAGCGGGCGTGGAGCGCTCAGGTCGTCCTGGGCTAGCTCCCGGATCACCATCCCCAGAGAGTCGTCGGGCTCCCGCCTGGCTCTCTCTCCTGGCCCTGCTGGGCCCACCTACCTGTTGCCTCTGGCTGTGTTTCTGCGAGCCCGGGGGGCCCTTCCCTGGGGGGAGCCGGCCTTCCTGGGGGCGGGCCCTGAGCCCTGGGCCTGGGTCTCCCAAGCCAAGCGGGAGAGGGGGGCGTGTCCCCGGGGCCTGCAGCGCCTGTGGCCTGCCTCCGAGGGCCTCTCATCCAGCAGCAGGCCTTTCATCTGCCTCAGGACCCTTGTGTCCTCCACGCGGTCGTGACACAGAACCTTCCGGACGCCGCCCTTGCCCGGGATCTGTGTGGGCACGGAGGCATGATTTATGGCCTCCGCAAACTCCACCGGGCGGGCTCGGCCTTCTGGTCCCTCGCGGCCCTAGTGTTGCACAGCCTGCACGTGCCGGGGTGGGGGTGGGGGGCAGGAAGGCTTCGACGGCCGCCTCCTCCAGGCCCTCCGGGATGCCGGTGACCAGTAGGGCCCCGTGCATGTCCGCGCGCAGCCCCCTGCCCCAGTGGCCCAAAAGCCTCGCGCCCCTGGTGCCTCCTGCCCACGGGCACAGATCGCGGGCGGGGGGAAGCCCGCAGCGGACTCGGGCTGGGGCGCCCTGTGCAAATCCGGCCCTGGAACAGCGCTGCAGGCCTTGGGGTTCAGGTTCCAGCGAATGTGGCAAGGCTGAGAACTGGGGGTCTCGGGGCTCCCTCTGCCTCTAGCCGACTGACGCCGCAGCCTTTCTGACACCCCCTCTCCTGGGCTGTTGAAGGATCCGCGGTGGGGGGGGGGGTGAGGGGGGGGCTACGTGTCACGTTCAGGGATGCCACCAGCCAGGCTGTGATGCCCTTTTTCCCTGACAGCGGCCTGAGTGACGCCGCTCCTGCTCAGGGGCCCCGGAGGGCAACGGTGCAGTGGTCACCTTAGCGGCGAGGGGAGGGGAGCGGGGCCCGGCCGAGTCTGGGCGCTCACCTGCTCTCCAATCCGAGCAGAGGAGACCCGACTTCTAGGTCCTACGCCTGCGCGGATGGGCGCGCCCCTCCCCCAGCTGGGCCAGGTCTCCGTGGTAACGCTGCGGGCTGGAGAGGGAGTCAGCTGGGGTCCAAAGTGCTGCTCCAAAAGACAGGAGGAAAGGAGGACGTGGAGACAGGCGGTCCCACCTGCACTGATGAGCCCAAAAAGGCCAAATCCACAGGGGACAGCGAGACGTCAGGACCGGACCTGACCGTGGGGTCCCCTTCGGGACAGTCCAGGTTTCAGCCGGGTGTAATCCCCTCCCCTGTGTGAAGGTGGAAGTCAGGATGTGACGCCGAAGTCTAGGAGGCCTTGGCCTCACACAGTGGTACCAGGACTCATTCTCGGGGAAGGAGCCCTGTTCAGCGTGACGGGTGTCACCCACGCGTCAGTAGGGGTCCGCGGGCTTCATATGTGAGGTGTATATATCATTGAGGGTATACAGACCTCATTCCCGGAGACCACGCTTCATTCTTGCTCGTATTCCTGGGTCGGAAATGGCACCTACAATCAGTCGTGTGTGTGTGTGTGTGTGTATCATGTATGTGTATAATCTTCAGTGAGATCAGACCTGAATTCCGGTTCCCAGAGAAAGCATTTGCCCCTGGCCGGGGCCCATTCACGGGTGTGAATATCACAGGTACTCTAGACACGTTTCTTCCACATCCTTTATCCGCCCACTCTATGGAAATCAGGCTCTGTGGTCCAGCCGTCCCATGTCTATCTTAGTTCTCCTTCTCCAGTCCCCCCGCCTCCCCCAATCCCGGGAAGGTTTCTGAACCGCCCCCAGGCCTGGGTTCCGCTCCTCTGTTAGACGGCAATAACCATGAACCCTACCTCCTAGGACGCTGGTGGGGGTTAAAGTGGAGGATCCATGGAAGAAAGCCCTTTGGAACAGATGCTGGCCCAGAGTGGGTGTTCCCTAGAAGGTCACCGCCGTGGAAATCATTTATTGAGGACTTAGCATTATATAAGCATTTGTTAAATAAAATGAGGCATCCAAACACCTTGGGCTTTTTTTTTTCTTTTTTCTCTCTTTTATGTAGGAAGAGAGTTTATAGCAATGTTACCATGGCTACGGGGAGGGGGGGACCAAACTGCTTACTCACTTCCCTACCAACCCCCCTGAAGCCCTTCCTATTTTCCCTGCTTTTCCCTTCTCTTCCCTTCCTGATCCCCCAGTGGATGGGACCCTTGTCTCCAGAGCAAAGTGGTCCAACAGAAATCTAATTGGAGCTCCAAAGGCAAGCCACATGTGTAATGTTGAATTTGCTCTGGCCGCCTTCAGTAAATACAAGGAAGCAGGGGGATTTCATTTCATTCTAAGAACAGGCGCCTGGGTGGCTCAGTCGGGTAAGCAACCGACTTCAGCTCAGGTCACGACCTCACGGCTCAGTTCCTGAGTTCGAGCCCCGCGTGAGCGCTGAGCCTGCTTTGGATCTTCTGTCCTCCTCTCTCTCTCTGCCCCTCCCCTGCTCGCCCTATCTTAACAATAAAATAAAATCTTTTTTTTTTTAAAAAGAATGGATTTCATGTATCCTGAAATGTACACAATACGACCACTTACGTATCATCAATTTGAAACAATTATTTTTTTTTAATTTATTATTCTTGAGGGAGGGAGAGAGAGAGAGGGAGAGAAGGAATCCCAACCAGGTTCCTTGCTGGGACGCCCGTGAACAGCCCTGACTTGTTCCATGTCTTCCATGCCCCTCAGATGTACCACCAGGCATTCACGTCTGTGCAGAATCGATTTACAAGGATCTGAGCCCAGAGTCCAACTCTGCTTTATACATAAACACGATGCATCTTTTTTTTTAAATTTTTTAAAAAGTTTTTTTTCATTTTTGAGACACAGAGAGAGAGAGACAGAGCGCAAGCAGGGGAGGGGCAGAGAGAGAGGGAGACACAGAATCCGAAGCAGGCTCCAGGCTTCGAGCTGTCAGCACAGAGCCCCACGCGGGGCTCGAACCCACACACCGTGAGATCCTGAACTTGTTACGGAACCGGGCTGGAACGCTGGCGGAAAAACCAAGCGGCACTCAGAGATCTTGGTGGATCGGAGATTCATTTAACACCGGCGGGCTCAGAGGAGACCGTTTCTCCAAAGATCTGAGCCCCGAATGCCAGCGGGAAGGGTAATTTATAGTTGTAAGCCTCCATATTTCGGGGCGGAGGGTTCGCGCACGCAGCAAACAAAGGAAGAAGAATCCAGACGAGGGGTCTCTAAGCTAGAGACCAGAGTTTGTTTTAGCCCCATGGGCCACCTTTGGCGTATTTTATTCACTTGTCCAACAACGTGAGCTGAAGTTGGACGCTTAACCGACTGAACCACCCAGGCGCCCCCACGACACGTCTTTCCAAACACGGTTTTCATTGCCACTGACCAGGCCCGCTTTTATTCTAGTGTCTGTGCCCCACTTCCAAGTAATTCCATCTGGCCTCCCCTCCCCTTACCTCTACATCCACACTTGGTCATGAACGGCAGGTGCGACCATCTGTCCTCTTCACCCCACTTTCTGGCTGCTGTGTCCCCCCAGAAGCTGGCCCCATTCATTTCTCTCCCGGGAGGCGGGGTGGGGGGGGGCGGGAAGTGGGGCAGAGTGGGTGGGGACACGGTCCCAGAAGCCAAGTAGAGAATCGGAGAGTCTCAGAAACTTCCGGAAGAAGACTGTGGCACCCAAGAAACGGAAACCTTGCAGAAGCTCCAGGGCACAGGATCGGAGCAGGCCTTGAACTCTGAGCCCTGTGAGCGAACGATCACACGGGCACCAGCCAGGCAGGGCGATAGGAAGCCTGAATGTCCTGCCCGGCCCTGGCTGTTGCCTCCACGGTTCCCATAGAAACAGCTGGAAGAGAAGGGCATATCAAATGCTTGGCACAATTCCTCTCCCACCTCCCTGTGTCTGAGGGGAAGGGAAACAGAAGAAAATAAAAAACCCGAGCCTACTTGTGAAATGGCAAAAGCAACCATTGGGACAGGGGTTCTCATAGTGTGCTCCAGGAACCCTTAGGGGTTCCCAGAGGCACTTCAGGGGGTCCATGGGATCAAAGCTGGGGTCACGAGAGGACTAACGCGTTATTTGCCTTTTTCACTCTCAGTCTCTCCCCAGTGTTCGGTGGAATTCTCCAGAGGCTACGCGGCGTGGCGATGTTGCAACTGGCTGAACGCAGAAGCAGGTAGGAGGATCCAGTAACCTCTGTTGAATCAGGCACGAAGGAGATTTGCGAGAACGTAACACGACGCCATTCTCCTCTTGAATTGGTTGATTTGGGAAAATAATAGCTATTTAATTAATTTAGTTAGTTAGTTTTTTAATGTTTTTATGCATCTTTGAGAGAAAGAGAGAGACAGAGCGCGAGCAGGGGAGGGGCAGAGAGAGAGGGAGACACCGAATCGGAAGCAGGCTCCGGGCTCTGAGCCATCAGCACAGAGCCCGACGCGGGGCTCGAACCCACGGACCGCGAGATCGTGACCTGGCTGAAGTCGGACGCTTTAACCGACTGCGCCACCCAGGCGCCCCCCGATCACGGTTTTAAGACACGGCTGCAAGTTCCAGGTCGTCCCTAGAGGTGGGGGTCCGCATCCCCCTTCCTTGAACCTGAGCCTGGGCGAGCTTTGCGGGTGCCCCCAGTGATAACGTGTGGCGGGAAGGATGTCCTGGGGCTTCCAAGGCCAGCAACAGAAGGCTTTTGTGTGCAACTCAGCTGCCGGGCTGCGAGGAGGCCTGATTCACACGGATAGACCGCTTGGAGGCACGCCAGTCCCCCGGTCAGGCCACCCCACACCAGGCCCTGGTCACAGGAGAGACGAAGCCTCCAAGGGCTCCCAGACCTTTGCCGTTGGTGTCACCTCAACCAAGGCCCCAGACCTCGTAGGGCTGAGAGAAGCTGTTCCCAACGGCGCCCTTTCAGCGCTGTTGACCGCAGAATCCGTGAGCGTAAGCAAAAGTTGTGGTTTTATGGCACGAAGTTGGGGGTGGCGGGGTACCCAGCAGAAGTACGGGGCACACGCCTGTCTGCATCTCTCCCGCCTCCCCGCCCCCCACCCCACGCTGCTAAAGACGTGACGATCCACACCCTGGCCCCATCCTCTTGGGCCGAGTGGGACAGTCCCTGGCACGCGTCCCAGATGCAGATTGCCGGGAGGTAGGGTCTGTGGACTGCTCCCTCTCCCCAGTCCCCCAAGCCACCCAGTGCAAGGACTGTCCCCGTTCACGCCCCCACCGTTAGCGCTTGAGGATTCCCGGGCCCCGACCCCCTCTCCCAACGCGGGACGTTATCCAGCCTTCGAAGATTTGTCTGTCTAATGAGTGCAAAGTGATGGCTCCTTGTTCCCTTCCCGCCGTGGTAGGACCTGCCATTTGCCCAAGACGGGGGGGGACAGAGTTGGGGGAGGGGGTCCCAGGCAGGACACCGCGGTCTCAGGTTCAAGGATCGGATCTCGCTCGTGGGCGGGGCGGGGGGGGGGCAGGGAGCTCACACCCGTCCTCCACAAGGCGTCACAAACTTGACCCTGCCTCTCCCCTTTCTATGGCTCCAGTGCCCTCCTCGCGGCGGTCCTTGAGGCCCCCTGCACACTGCAGTCCTGCCCTCTTCCCCGGGGGTCTGTCCAGCCTGGAGCACAGGGGTCGCGCGTGAAGCTCCCCTCGGGAGGGAGCCCTGTGTCCCCCCACCCCACCGCCCGAGGGACTGTGAACCCCAGGAGGGCAGGGCCTGGGCTGTCTCAGTCGTGGCTGGGTCTCCCGCTAGGCGGGAGCAGGCTGTGGGAGAGCGTGTGGGGAAGGAAGATGAGCCAAGAAAGCAACGGAGAAAGGAGGGGAGAGAAGAGAGGGAGGAAGGATCTGTAAAGTTCTGGCTTCATTCTTTTCTGAGCCGTGTCCCCAAGCGCCCACCAGAGGGCGCTCTGAGCCAGCACATCCCTCCCGCAGGGCCTCAGGCTCCCCGACAGACAAAAACGGATCGTAAGGAAGAGGGTTGCTGCGGAGCCCTTCTATCCAAAGCCCCACTGCGTCCTAGGAGTGCGCTGCGGCCGCCAGGCGCCTAACTCCACGCAGCAGCTCAGAGTAACTTACGAAGGAGGAAAGCGAGGCTCAGAGGCGTTGTTTAACTTTCCCAGGGTCACACAGCACCTAAACTGAAAAGAAGCTTCCAGCTCTGACCTTGGTGACCCAACAAAGTTGTGCTCCTTGGTCACATCCACCAGTCCCCACGGGCCTGGCCCTGACACTCCCCCCCCCCCCCCCACTTAGCCACACTCCGCCCCCCCCCCCAACCATTCCATCTGGCCACTGGGGCCCTTGTAAACCAACCACCTGGAAGGCACTTCTTCCCTTACGCTACCCCGCAGAGGGCCACCTCCTCCCTTCAGGCTCAGCTCGGTGTCACCTCCCGCGGGAGGGAGAGCAGTGACCCTCACCCAGGAGATGCGCAGCCGTTCTGGGGAGGGAGCCGCTGTTCCCTGACCCAGAACCGGCTTCAGCTCTTCCGACCCATTTCCCCCTGAGAATCCAGGCCTTTCCCTGATAATGCTCACGTCTCTATGTGATTGTGGGAACCCCCTCCCCCACCACGGACCAGGTGGTTCCTGTGGGGACCACTAACCCTCACGCACCCAAGCCTGGCCAATCAGAGAACTCATTCGCCTTCCCAATCCCTGTGATTGTAGGCACGTGACCCAACTGGTCCAATGGGAGTCGGTCCTCAGTCTCTGGCTGAATAAATGAATGAAAGGGCCCTGGAACCAGCCATGCCTGAAGCCAATCAACCCGAACATTTATAGTAACACGAGCCGATGAATTCCCTCTTCTGCTTAATCCAGGATAATTTGGGTTTCTGCACTTGGGACCCAACGAGTGCTGTGTAATGTGCCCCCTGAAACATTCTGCAAGCCCTGCCCCAAAAGAAGGTGTGCAGTGGGGCTCTCCGTGCCTGCCAGATAACACCTCTGGCTCCAAGGGCTGGGACAGGGCTTGGAGGGATAAAGAAAAGGGTCTTCCCGATTTCTCAGACCCAGCATCACCACTTGCCATACGTTCTTGGGGCTTCTCGCTTCCCTCCAGGGACCCCAGGTCTCATACCAACAGGGGACCAGTGAAGGCAGTCTCACTGCCCCCGCTGGAGCAGACCATCAGCGAGCAATTTGTCAGACACGGTGTTTGCAAGACAGACCCATGCTTGGGCAGACTGGCATCTCGACCACAGGTAGGCTGAGGAGAAAGACATCACTGAGGGCGCCTGGGTGGCTCAGTCGGTTAAGCATCTGACTTGGGCTCAGGTCATGATCTCACGGTTCGGGAGTTCGAGCCCTGCTTTGGGCAAGACCCGCTTCTCTCTCTCTCTCTTTCTCTCTCTCTGATCCTCATGGGATTCTCTTTCTCTCTCTGCCCTTCACTCACGTGCTCCCTCCCGCCCCCCTCTCAAAAAAAAGAGGGACGCCCGGGTGGCTTAGTCAGATAAGTGTCCAACTTCAGCTCAGGTCATGATCTCACGGTTCGTGAGTTCGAGCCCCATGTCGGGTCTGTGATGACAGCACAGCACAGAGCCTGCTTCAGATTCTGTATCCCCTCTCTCTCTCTGCCCCTCCCCCACTCGAACATTGTCTCTTTCAAAAATACATAAACCTAAAAAAGAAAAAGAAAATCACTGGTTTCACATCTCATATCTTGCCCAGATAGAAGGAGGGGCGTTCCTCCTGTGGTCTGGGACTGGCTCACCACCACAGTGTGCCCAGAGAGGAGGGGAGGGCAGGGGAGAGGAGGGGCAAGGCCTGGGGCTTGAGGAGACCCTTCTGGAAGCATCGTGGGGTGCGGCAGCCCTGAAACACACTGGGGGAGCGCTTTGAGTGTCCATGGGAGCAGTTATTGAGATATTATTAAAGTGAGCTCCTAGGGGTCCCTATGATATCATTATTAGTGGTGTCCCAGGGGCTCTCCCTGGAAGCCCAAAGCCCCTCCCGCTCAGCCTGGGTCTCATCCAGCCACCTCGGGGCATGCAGCCCTGCCTGAGCAAGGCTTCTCTTGCCCTGTCACACCCAGCTTTAGCTTCAGTTTAGACCCTGCCCTCCGGCCCTGAACATTAAACTCACCCCAGATGCAGAGTAACCCCCCCACCCCCCATTAAAAGCCCGGTTCCAGGAGATTGGCCCCGGGTCAGTGAGACCCAGTTCTCTGGGTGAGATGCACCGTCCTGAATCATGAAAGGGCCCAGTGAGCTCTTTAACACAAATGCTCAGCCCCTGGCAACAGCCTAAAAGTGGTTGCCATGGAGATGGCAACAGCCACCTCGGAGAGACGGATGCCAGCACCAGGCTTGGCAGAGAGAAACTGCCAGAATGAAGAAGAAGGCGGTGCCTGTTTCACACTTGGCTGGAGCGGGAGACCAGGGATCCAACCCAGGAGGGGCCGGCAGTTAGGGGGAGGGGGGGGGGGGGAGGGGGCTGCTCCCAGACACCTCACCCAGGCTGGTCTCACGGCCAAGCCTGCAGGGAGCCTGGTCAAACCAGCAAAGACACCGTAAGCTCCCCCCCACCCCCCACGGATCCTTCACAGCCCAGAAGAGGGGGCGTCAGAAAGGCCGCCGCGTCAGCCGGCTAGAGGCAGAGGGAGCCCCGAGACCCCCAGTTCTCAGCCTTGCCACATTCGCTGGAACCTGAACCCCAAGGCCTGCAGCGCTGTTCCAGGGCCGGATTTGCACAGGGCGCCCCAGCCCGAGTCCGCTGCGGGCTTCCCCCCGCCCGCGATCTGTGCCCGTGGGCAGGAGGCACCATGGGCGCGAGGCTTTTGGGCCACTGGGGCAGGGGGCTGCGCGCGGACATGCACGGGGCCCTACTGGTCACCGGCATCCCGGAGGGCCTGGAGGAGGCGGCCGTCGAAGCCTTCCTGCCCCCCACCCCCACCCCGGCACGTGCAGGCAACCCGCATCCCGGCAACCCCCTCCCCCGACGCCCTGCGACAGAGGCGGCCTCCCGGCTTCACCCTGGGACCCGCGCTCTGCTGAGCCACCCGCCGCCGGCCTCCCGGGTCCCTCTCTGTCCCTCCTTTGCAGGTGGCGGGACGATCCCCAGGGAAGAAGGAGAGAGATTCTGCCCCTCCGGAAGGCAGCAGCCCCAGGTGATGGGCCGGTGTCTCGGGCCACCCAGGTGGCACCCGGTTAGCATGGGGGGGAGGTGGCAGTGGGGGGACATGGGGCAGTGGGGAGGCCAGCCATGCCAGAGAGTTCCTTCTGGCTCTCCGGAGGCCCCCTTGGTTCCGGAGACCTGCTTCTGGCCAGCGTCTGTGGGCCACTGTCCCCCCACTCCAGCAGGTCTCACGGGGGCCTGGGATCTGGGATGGAGCCCCCGCCACCCAGCTGGGCAGCGGGTTGACACCCACTCTCCCCACGTGTAGCCGAGGCCTGAAGGCTGATCCTGCCTGCTTGGGGGAGGAGATGATTCCAGAAAGAGGAATGTGAGGGGCAGAGGGGGCAGCCCCTAGGGGAGGGGAGAGGTCCTGTGGGAGAAGAGGAGAGAGGAGAGGTGGGAAGGGTGGGGGCAGGGGAGGAGGAGGAGGAAGCAAGGGAAAGAGCAGCAGCCCTGCCCCCCTCAGCCACAGCTGAGACAAGGGACCCAGCTCCTCCAGGCCAGGGCCGGCCACCTGCCACCGTCCTGGGCTGAATCTTCCACTCAGGCTGCCCAGGGATTCCCAGACATCCTCAATTATTGGCCAAAATTTGCACCTCCGGGTAGATCACATAAAATCCCGATTTCTGGCTTCTGTCCGTGGCAGTGAGGGCAGCGCACTTCCAACAGGCCTGGGGTCCCCTCACCCCCCATCCCCGTTGTCCCTACAGCTGTCCCCTTCCTCGGGTCCCGTGGGCTGACCGACCCCTAGGCGCTGGCCTTGCAGCCCCGGCTTAAGAGGATGAAGGGTCCCCGTTTCTCCCTCTGAGTGAATTAAACACGGGAAGGACCCCGAGGCGGCGCCTGAGGGGGCAGGGCCAGTCCAGCCAGTGCAGGAGCCGCCCAGGGTCTTGTGTTGAGAGGACGGAATGTCCCCAGGAGGGAGCTGCAGCCCAGCCCTGAGCCCCCAGGCTCTGGGCTCCGCGCTGTCCGGTCAGCACCTGCTGTCCCCGCGTAGCTGCTTCGGTGCCCGGCGGTGTCCGGGTGGGGAGGTGGACCCTCGTTCTGGGCTGGCTGCTGTTTCTCGTCCCCTGGTCCTGGGGCTGCGTGTGTGCCTGGGCCAGAGTTCCCGTCCCCAGGCGGTGACGGGCCCATCGTGCCAGGAGGGCCCTCCCTCCACGTCTCCAGGAAGGCACAGGGGGCTGGGGGTGTCCCCACGGCCGGACTGCACTGTCCGACCCCCACCTCGGGACACCAGAATGCTTCAGTTACCCGGGGAGGAGTCTCCTTCAGGGCTGCAGGGACCTCCATGGGACAGTGACTGAGATCACCTGGCAGCAGTCAGGATGCCCTGGGGCTGGGGAGGAAGCCCGTCCTCCCTGGGGGCGATGGCCCTGGTCTGAGTGGCCTCTGCAGCCACCTGGGGGCGGGGCAGGAGGGCGGAGCATCCCTGGGCTCCTCTCCTGGAGCCCCTGTCCCCCGGGGCCCCTCAGGAAAGCGAATGGAGCCTTCTGGTCTGGTCTCAATGTGCTCTGGACGAAGGGGGAGGGAAGTGTCTGAGGTTGGGCCACCACCCTGGGACTGCCCTGTCACCGATCTGCAGCCTGTTCCCCCCCCACACACCCACCACTCCCCGCCCCGGGTTGCCTCACCCAGTACAAGCCTTGTCCACACCCAGGCTTCTCAGGCCCAGAGCAGGGACGCGTTTGTAATTTGGAGATAAGAGGGCCCCACGTTCAAGGCTGATAACCCACTTGGCCCCCTGGTCCTTGGTCTGTGCTCTAGCGGGGATTCTAGCCAGCGACCCTCTGATGGCTGGGTGCTGGCCATATGGGTTTTAAGTATTTTTGTGTCATTTCTGCCTCCAGCTGTCCTCTCTGGACGAAGGAGAGAAGGGACCGGCCGAGGAAGCGGGTTGGAAATGGGCCTCCCCAGCTCCAAGCTGGACACACTGATGTCCCTGAGAGCTCTGAAATCGAGTGGGTGCCGAGTGGGGAGACACGAAACCTTTTCATTTTGTGTCCGCACCTGTATGGACCACCTACAATCTTCCTTTCCCATCCCTCAATGGGCTGGGCTTCTTGGGCCCAGCCCAATCACATTTGGTGGGAGAAGAGTCCCTCCAATCCTGTTTATTTTTTAAAATGAAAAAAAGTTTTTTTGACATTCATTTAATTTTCGAGAGAGGGAGAGTGTGTGTGTGTGTGTGTGTGTGTGTGTGTGTGTGCAAGCGGGGGAGGGGCAGAGAGAGAGGGAGACACAGAATCCGAAGCAGGCTCCAGGCTCCGAGCCGTCAGCACAGAGCCCCAGGCGGGGCTCGAACTCCCGAACCGCGAGATCGTGACCTGAGCCGAAGTCGGCCGCTCGACTGACTGAGCCTCCCAGGCACCCCCATCCAATTCTGTTTCAAACTCCATCCTCCTCTCCTCCCCGGCCCCCTCTTTTGGGGTCTGGGCCCCCACCGTATTCACTGAGGGTGAAGGCCACGCAGGGAGACACGTGTCTCGGATCTGTCCTATCAATGCCAAGGTTCCTCGGTGGGCTTTATGGCTTCTTCAGCCACCACCGACTCCGATTCCGAGTTCTGTTGCTACAGCATTCATGAAGCACAGGTATGGAATCTTTGGACGTGATTAGGGATGAAGGGAAAATCATAAAACAAAGAGGATAACAGATACTCTATCCCCCTAAGTGATACTGCTCCCAAGAAATTAACAGAGCGTATTCCCCGTAACCAGGACGGGGAACCACGAAGCGTCTGTACGGGTCACCTATTGCTGGGTTGGAAATTGTCCCCAAGCCTAGCAGCGTAAAGCAACAATGTGGGTTCCTATCTCACATTTTCTGAGGGTCAGGAATCTGGGAGCTGCCTCTGGGTGCTTCTGGCTCGAGGTCTGTCCTGAATGTGCAGTCAGGATGTCAGCGTGGGGCCGCTGTCATCCGAAGGCTTGTCCGGGGCCGGAGGGCGTGCTTCCCAGATGGCTCACTCCCCGTGGCTGTTGGCTGGACAGCCAGTGCCTCTCCTCACGTAGGCCTCCCTGGGGGACTGATGCGGCAGTCGGCTGCCCCCAGAACGCGCGTTGGCAGAGGGAGAGCACGGAGGCCTCGATGCCTTCTCATACTATGCCTCAGAAGCCACACGCAGCCACTCCTGCCCTTTTCCGTTTGTTGAAAGTGAGCCTCTGTGTCCAGACCTCACTCACGGGGAGTAGACGTAAGCTCCACCTCTGGAAGGGAAGAGCATCCGAGAGTGTGTGGGCAGAGTCTGAAAGCAGCACGGAGATCCTGACCATTCCTGGTTCATCTCCTGCCTAACTCATGAAAGTGAAAGCCACACATGCAGCGGGGGACACGTGGCTCCCTCAGAAGTTCCCGTGAAAGCAACGGGCTAGCTGATTTTCTCCAATTCTCCATCCCAGCGCGGGCTCCTGCATTAGGATTTGGCTTGGGGGTAAGTGGTAAAAGGTCTGTAATGGCCTCACGGGCAAATTCCTTCTTTTCTGGAAAGCACCTTCTGCCTGTGCAGGAATCTGCAGTTTCTGCCCTGTCTAGATCTAGGGAACAGTGAGACAGGCAGTGAAATTACAGCGGAGAATCATTACAGGGCAAAAAAGGAAGCCCAGTGCACCATTAAAGAGATTTTCCGGGACGAGTCACAGAATCTTCAGCATATAGTGGCTCACACACAGGCAAGAAAGTCAAGCAGTGGAAGTTGCTGGGGTTTGAATTAGCAGCCCAACAATGTCAGTTTCAGAGTCTGTGATTCTCCTGGCCTCTCCTCACAAGAGGAGAGTCACAAGATAGCTGCAGCAGCTCCAGACATCATATCACACACCGTGTTCAAAGACAGGAAGCAGGGGACCGCAGAAAGCAGGACATTTCTCTTCGTTAAGGGTGGGAACGCCTTCTCCCAGAATTCCTCGGCAGACCTCCTTTTATATACCTTTGGCCAGTACTGAGTCGCTTGACTACCCCCTGACCAGGGTGAGGCTGATTAAGGTCAAAAAAGCTTGCTTTCTTTCTTTCTTTCTTTCTTTCTCTCCTTTCCTTTTTTCTTTTATCTTTCTTTCTTTCTTTCTTTCTTTCTTTCTTTCTCTCCTTCTTTCCTTCTTTCTTTCTTTCAATGTTTATTTTTTAGACAGAGAGAGAGAGAGAGAATGCGCACAAGTGGGGAGGAACAGCGAGAGAGGAAGACCGAGGATCCAAAGTGGGCTCTGTGCTGACAGTGCAGAGGCCAAAGTAGGGCTCAAACTCACAAACAGGGAGATCGTGACCTGAGCTAAAGTCAGACGCTTAACCGACTGAGCCACCCAGGCACCCCCAAAGAAGTTCTCTCTTCTACTTGAACAAAATCTAGAGGCGCCTAGAGTCCCTGTTCAGCCCACTTCTCTCCCTCACATCAGCTGCCTGGTCTCTCTCTGGATATTTGAGTTTGGGAGCCCTGCTCGAGTGTGAGCACGGGTCAGCTAGGGATGTTTTGGTTACAAATCAGAGAAAACCAAACTGATAGCAGGCATAAAGATATAAAGATATTTCTTAGTTTCTTAATTACAGCTTTGGAGGAAAGAGGCTTCTGGGTTTAGTTAGCAGGCCAAGTATGCTATTGAGAACCCAGAATTGTTCTATTCCTCCGATTGTTGCTCTTTGCCTTCCAGTTTATTGCCTCACGGTCACAACATGGCTGCTGAGCTCCGGACATCACCTTCTCCCACAACAGGTAAAAAAATGGATAGGTGGGGTGGTGACAGCCCTCTCCTATCCTGCTTCTCCTCTTTTATCCAGTCACAAACCTATTTCCCAAAAGCGGCCAGCACACTCATTGGCCAGAACTGGGTCACTGCCTACCTGCCCCTACAAAGGAGTCTAGGAAACAGGAGAGCTGGCTTTTTTCACCACTTTGGTATGAGGTGGTAAATGGGAGAGGAGTTGTTCGTGGCTGTTAGATCAGCCAATCAACACTATCGGTGACTGACGTGACCTCATGCCCACTGCGAGAATAATTTTTAAACATTGAGAGAGAAAGAGAGAGAGAGATGGAGATATTCTTTCTCTCCCGCAGTGGCAGTGGGAGAGATACTATTCTGCATCATAAAATCCATCTACAGAATCAGCTTCCGGTGGGGGTGGGGGGGGGAGAATCGGCTTCAAGAAGGTGACAGATTGAAACCATTCCCCAAGCATCTATCCGGTTTTCCTGTGCAGCCAGTAGCCTCCGTTACCAACCTCGCCGGTTCCCTTGTTCACTTAACCCTGTCCTTGGAAAGAATTTGAACAAGAGCCTGGGACAGTCTCTTAGAAATTGTTGCAATAGCCAAAGAAAAACGGCCCCCCAAGGCAGCCTACGTTTCTGGTTGGCTGTCTCCCTTGGCTGTTCGTTGCCATGGTGACGACGAGGTTAACCGGCCTCAATTTTTTATTTATTTTTTTTTAATTTTTTTTTCAATGTTTATTTATTTTTGGGACAGAGAGAGACAGAGCATGAACGGGGGAGGGGCAGAGAGAGAGGGAGACACAGAATCGGAAACAGGCTCCAGGCTCCGAGCCGTCAGCCCAGAGCCTGACCCGGGGCTCGAACTCACGGACCGCGAGATCGTGACCTGGCTGAAGTCGGAGGCTTAACCGACTGCGCCACCCAGGCGCCCCTGGCCTCAATTTTTTAAAGAATAAATCGTCGTGGGTCTTCTCTGTCACATCAGGAAAGGATCACTTCCCTTCCACGAGCACTTTGAAATAAGAGCCCAAGGCTCTTCTAGATTTGTTTCTGGACCCCAAAATAGCCACCCTTCCTCTGATCGTTCCTTCCGTCAGAAGCGAAGTTTCTACGGAACAGTGTTTCTCCCACTCATCCTGATGTGTCCAATGTCAAGGGCGTTCATGTAGGAGGGACGGAGCTGAGGCCTTGGCTGGGGTGCCCGGTGGCTGGGCTGGTGAAGCATCCGACTTCGGCTCGGGTCGTGATCTCGCGGTCCGTGGGTTCGAGGCCCGCGTCAGGCTCTGTGCTGACGGCTCGGAGCCTGGAGCCTGCTTCCGATTCTGTGTCTCCCTCGCTCTGTGCCCCTACCTGCCCCCCTTCCAAAAATTAATAAACATTAAAAAAAAAATTTTTTTTTTAAAGGCTGCTGTCATCTCGAGGCGGAAGACTGCTTCCAAACTCACTCACCTGGCCGTGGGCAGGCCTCAGGGGCTCGCAGGCTGTTGGGGACAGACATGAGTCCCCGCCCCTGGGCCTGTCCATCCAGCAGCTCCCAATATGGCAGCCAGGCCCCGCAAGACAGAGAGTGTGGCCAGGACAGAAGTCAGTCTTTTTGTAACCTAGTCCCTGAAGGGGCATCCCATCCCTTTCGCCATTTATTTGTTAGAAGCCTGTCACCAGGACCAGCCTACGCTCACAGGGGCATAGACCCCAGGATCGTGCAAATACCAGGAGGCCATGCTAGAGGTCGCCTCTCCTAAGGAGACAGGCTAAGGTGATAATCAATGTGACCAGGGCTCCATCTGGTGGGAAGGGATGGCGAACGGCAGGGGACGTGACAAGACGGGAAGTTTTATTTCTAACAATTTTTTTTTTTTTTTTGAGAGAGAGAGAGAGAGAGAGAGAGAGAGCATGCACACAGGAGCAGTGGCAGGGAGGGAGGGAGAGAGAATCCCAAGCAGGCGCCACGCTCAGCGCGGAACCCGACCGGGGGCTCGATCTCACCGCCGTGAGATCGTGACCCGAGCCGAAATCGGGAGCTGGGCGCTTGACCGACTGAGCCACCCAGGCGCCCTGTAACAATTTTAACTTCGTAGTTGCGTTGCCAGAAAAAAAACACAGGATGACTAGCTAACTTTGAATTTTGAAAAACAAAAAAATTTTTTTGGTATAAAGGATAAGTATGTCCCATGCAACACTTGGGATATACTTATACTAAAAATAACGCATTGAGCATCCAGGGAGGGGGCATCCGGGAGGCCTTCGGGCACCCAAGCCTAGTGCTCAGAGAGAGGGCTGTATGGTTCGCAGAATCCTGACCCCCGAGAAATAGCTACATCCTAATCCCTGGGATCCATGAATGTTACTCTCCATGGCAAAAAAGGAACGTGTGGCTATGTTTAAATTAAGGTTGTGGGGGCGCCTGGGTGGCTCAGTGGGTTAAGCATCCGACTTTGGCTCAGGTCATGCTCTCACCGTTTGTGAGTTCGAGCTCCACGTCAGACTCTGTGCTGACAGCCGAGAGTCTGGACAGCCTGCTTCAGATTCTGTGTCTCCCTCTCTCTCTGCCCCTCCCCTGCCCGCACTCTGTCTCTCTATCTCTCTCACAAAAATTAACATTAAACATTTTTATTTATTTATTTATTTATTTTTAATTTTTTTTTTTAACGTTTTATCTATTTTTGGGACAGAGAGAGACAGAGCATGAACGGGGGAGGGGCAGAGAGAGAGGGAGACACAGAATCGGAAACAGGCTCCAGGCTCTGAACCATCAGCCCAGAGCCCGACGCGGGGCTCGAACTCCCAGACCGCGAGATCGTGACCTGGCTGAAGTCGGATGCTCAACCGACTGCGCCACCCAGGCGCCCCAAACATTTTTAAATAAAAAGATAAGCTCGGTAAAAGTTGTGGAGAAGGGGAGAATCTTCTGGATTATCTGGGGCGGGTGGGTCCACTTGCAACACAACGGGAGCCACGCGCCAGGGACCGCCAAGGCCACCCCCAGAAGCTGGAAGAGGCAAGGAAGGGCTCAGTTTTGAACCTCTAGCCTCCAGAACCATGAGACAATACCCTTCTGTTGTCTCAGGCCACCCTGTTTGGGACGCTCGGTTACAGCGGTGCTAGAAACCTAATACAAGGGAAGAGGGGTGCAAGGTGGGGGGTAAGGAGGGAAGCAGAGGTGGGACAGGAGAGGAAGATGCTTCCCTGCAGGTGGAGGGACCCCCGGCCCAGGAAGGCAGGCGAGCCTCTGGAGGCTGGAAGAGGTCGGGAGGTGCGTTCTCCCCTGGGGCCTCCAGAAGGAGCACGGCCAGGCCAACAGCGAAAATAACCCCCCTGTGACCCGCGTCAGACTTCTGTGCCCCAGAATGGTAAGAGAATTCATACATGTTGTTTTAAGCTGCTCGGTGTGGGGTGATTCGTCACAGCAGCCCCAGGAAATGAACGCAGCGGGCTGAGGGCAGAGGTGCAGGTGGGGAGGGGAGGGAGGAGAGAGAAAAGTATGGGGTTAGCAGCGTCAGGGTCTGGCCTCGGGCAGGGCAGCCGCGAGAGGGGCACAGACCATGGAAGAGGAGACCCCAGGGAGGCAGACAGGAAGCCATCAGAGAGAGAGAGCAGAGGCACTAAGGACAAAAGTCAGAGGCTGACACCTGTCACTCATGAGGCAGCATGGAGTTCCATGGCTCAGGGAAGGTCCCGATGTCCCCCTCTGTGCTGATGGCTTCCTGTGTGGCTCTCCTGCCCAGCCCCGTCACCAGAGCCCAGGTTCCATCCGGCCTTGGCTGTAATTACGTGCAACCCATAGGTTGCACGTTCCAAAGGTACAAACGGGAGACAGGCATGGAGTGACTGGGGACACAGCGTCTCCCAGTGACGTGTGATACATGTGCTGGGCCGAATGAGGAAACATAAAACCCATGAGAGCAAGAACTGGCCTGTGTCGCTCACCTCTGGGTCCCCGGGGCCTGGAACCGCGAGTCTCAACTGGGCGCTGACGCTGAGAGACATTTGGCAATGAGGATTTCCTGGGTGTCACAGCTGGGTTCAAGGGCAGGGTTACCGTCATCTAGTGGGTAGAGGCCAGGGATGATGCTTAGGGTCCACACGCACGCAAAAGAATAATCCTGCCCTATGCAGGGGAACAAGAGACCCCGCAGATGTCCGAGTCCTATTCCTCGGAACCTATGAATGCAAGCTGTTAACTCAAGTTCCCTAAAAATACGGAAGTTATCCTGGGTTACCCAAGTGTGGCCAGTGTAAGGGCCCTTAACAGTGGAGGTGGGACAGGAAGGGAGAACCTGAGGAGCGGCCGCGTGGGAAAGGCCTGTCCTGCAGCTTTGAGGATCGCAGAAAGGGGCCACGGGCCAAGGAAAGCATGTGGCTTCTAGAGACTGGAAAAGACAAGGAGAGAGAGAACAGATTCTCCGCTAAAGCCCTGCCGACATCTTGATCTTAGCTTGTGAAGGTCCATCTTGCACTTCTGATCTTTAACACCGAAACAGGGGCGCCTGGGTGGCTCTGTTGGTTAAGCGCCCGACTTCAGCTCAGGTGATGGTCTCACGGCTCGTGAGTTCGAGCCCTGCGTCGGGCTCTGTGCTGATGGCTCAGAGCCTGGCGCCTGCTTCCGATTCTGTGTCTCCCTCTCTCTCTCTGCCCCTCCCCAACTTGCACTCTGTCTCTCAAAAATAAATAAACATTAGGGAGAATTTTAAACATTCTTAAAGGCATGAATGATTGAAAGCTGGATCTGTACAGATGATTTCATTTTCGTGACTAAATAGTGTCTCCCGGCTGGCTTCTTAGCCAACGGCCAGCCAATAAGGGGTGTCTTTACCCATAAGCATCTATGCATCCCAGCTGGCATTTCATCTTTGACCTTGAGGCCGAGGAGACCACAAAACTTGGCTCACATGTTTGCTACAGGGAGGTGTGTTTAATTACTGAGTGGTTTTGACAGGAGCTAGAACTTATTCCTCAAGCTTGTAAAATTTAACCCCGATGATATCATCACTAATCCAGTTAAAATTGACTCATCTTGGGGCGCCTGGGTGGCGCAGTCGGTTAAGCGTCCGACTTCAGCCAGGTCACGATCTCGCGGTCCGTGAGTTCGAGCCCCGCGTCAGGCTCTGGGCTGATGGCTCAGAGCCTGGAGCCTGTTTCCGATTCTGTGTCTCCCTCTCTCTCTGCCCCTCCCCCGTTCATGCTCTGTCTCTCTCTGTCCCAAAAAATAAATAAACGTTGAAAAAAAAATTGACTCATCTTGGGGCGCCTGGGTGGCTCAGTAGATTAAATGTCCAACTCTCGATCTTGACCGGGGTCCTGATCTCCGCGTTGAGAGTTCAAGCCCCACGTTGGACTCCACACACAGTGGAATAACAGGGGTGCCTGGGGGGCTCAGTCAGGTTAGGCGTCTGACTCTTGATTTTGGCTCAAGTCATGATCTCATGGTTGGTGGGATCGAGTCCCAAGTCAGGCTCTGTGATGATAGTGGAACCTGTTTGGGATTCTGTCTCTCCCACCCTCTCTGCCCCTCCCCTGCTCATGCATGCTCTCTCTCTCTCTCTCTCTCTCTCTCTCTCAAAATAAACAAACTTGGGGCGCCTGGGTGGTGCAGTCGGTTAAGCGTCCGACTTCAGCCAGGTCCCGATCTCGCGGTCCGTGAGTTCGAGCCCCGCGTCGGGCTCTGGGCTGATGGCTCAGAGCCTGGAGCCTGTTTCCGATTCTGTGTCTCCCTCTCTCTCTGCCCCTCCCCCGTTCATGCTCTGTCTCTCTCTGTCCCAAAAATAAATAAACGTTGAAAAAAAATTTTAAAAAAAAGAGTGAAAAAAAAATAAATAAACAAACTTAAAAAAATAATAATTAATTCGCCTTGAGCACAAATGACAGAGAAGCTTCTGGAGTTACACAAAGCACCCGCGCGCTATGTCCCCTCTCGTCAGTTTATGTAAGGAAACGCAAACTTACGTTAAAGCAATTGCAGTTTCGTTGTCGAGCTTTATTGAGATAGGACTCATATACCATAAAGCCCACCCTTTGAACATCTACTTACTCAATGGTTTGGGGTATATTTACCAACTTGTGCAACCATCACAATCAATTTTAGAACATTTTCATCAGCATGTTCTTTTTTTTTAATGTTTACTTATTTTTGAGAGAGAGAAAGAGAGAGAGACAGAGTCCGCGCAGGGGAGGGGCAGAGAGAGAGAGGGAGACCCAGAATCCGAAGCAGGCGCCAGGCTCTGAGCCATCAGCACAGAGCCCGACGCAGGGCTCGAACTCATGAGCCATGAGATCGTGACCTGAGCCAAAATCGGGCGCTTAACCGACTGAGCCACCCAGGCATCCCTCTAATTTTTTTTTTTTTAATCTCAAAATTGGGAGATGCCCCTAAAACAGGAAGACCTGCAACCTCACAGGTGCGAGGACTGAACTGGAGCATCCGTAAAGGGGACATGGTGTCACCGTTAGAGCAAAATTGTTCCAGCGGCTCCTGGCCTCTGGAACTCACGCCTCCTTCTCGGTCTCCCCACCATCCTTGTCTCGCTCTTGCTCTGCTGGCCTCTCCGACGCTGTTGTCATAAATCCCCGGCATTCAATTCCTTCGGTTGGAAATACCTAGGGTGGCTTCTGTTACATCGCCCTCAGCTTCTATGTGAGGATCTCTGTTCCTGGGCCGAGCCCGGCTGGAAAAGGAGCGAAGGGTGGTTGTTACACCTGCCACAACCAAGGAAGGATTCTAGGAAAACAGAACGTTTTCTCAACCCTGGCCGCTCAGGCTGATCTGGGGCACGGCCTTGTTCCGGGGCAGGTAAAGGACGGCGGTGGACGAGAGAGGCGTGTTACCCCAAGGGCTGCTGAGCCTCTGGGCAGAAAAGGGGACTCAGTGTATTAGTGTGTTCAGGCTTCATTAAGAAAATGCCACAGGCTGGGGGAGCTTTTATTTATTTTCTGGAGGCCGGGAAGTCCAAGATCAAAGTGCTAGCTGATTTGATTCCTGGTGAAGCCCCGCTTCTTGGCTTGCAGACGGCTGCCTTCTTGTCGTGTGCTCGTATGGCAGAGAGAGAGAGAGAGAGAGAGAGGAAGAGAGAAAGCCCTGGGATCTCTTTCTCTTCTTATAAGGACACCAATCCCATCCTGGGGTCCCTGCCCGCATGACCTCATTGAAACCGAATTACCTCCCAAAGGCCCCACCTCCAAATACCATGATGTTGGGAGTTAGGGTTTCAACATATGAATCTGGGAGGGGTTGGCTGTGGAGGTGGGACACAGCAGGTAGAAAGTGATAATAAAGGTAATTCTTATTTTTCAGCGTATCAGACGGTTAATATATATGATCTCACCAATCGTGATCCAAAAAGGTGTGTCATGTGTCCCTTGCTGTGTGACAAACCCTCCCAAGACTATGTGCTTCAAAATGGCAGCAGCCAGGGGCACCTGGGTGGCTCAGTCGGTTAAGCAACCAACTCTCGACTTTGGTTCAGGTCATGATCTCCAGGTTCATGAGTTCAGGGCCCGTGTGGGGCTCCGTGCTGTCAGTGTGAACTCCGGCTTGGGATTCTCTCTCTCTCCCCCTCCCCTGCCCTCTCTCTTTGTCTTAAATATAAATTAATAAAATTGGAAAGACATTTTTCATGTTTCTTTATTTTTGAGAGAGACAGAGTGTGGGTGGGGGAGGGGCAGAGAGGGGGGTGGGGGGACACGGAATCCGACGCAGGCTCCAGGCCCTGAGCCATCAGCACAGAGTCCCATGCGGGGCTTGAACCCGCAGAACCTTGAGATCATGACCCGAGCTGAAGTGTGGCGCTTAACCGACCGAGCCACCCAGGGGCCCGGATTAAAAGGTCTTTTTAATAAAAAGATCATTTTTTTTTAAATGTAAACGAAGAGGTGAGGAGGTTCTCTCGTCCCTGCAGGTACACACAGATAACCTTTTGCATAACCAAGCCCATCGAAAAAAATCTGCCCCCTAAGGTGACGAACTGTGACCATTCCCAGGAACACCCATCTCTTCTGGTGCCGTCCCCAGGCCTGCGTTCCTGGTCTGTTCCTTTAAGACTGTCCTTGGAAGGATCGTGTGAACAAGAGAGTCTTGTGAGAGTCGCCTAGAAATTGTCGCTCTCTCCTGAGAAAAATAACCTCCCGGAGAAGGCTGTGATTCCGATTGGTCGTCGTCTTTGATCATTTGTTGCCATGGTGATAACATCATCTTTCTATTATTAAAAGGAGTAACTGCGCGCAGGGTTTGCCTCCTCCCTCTCTCAATCAGAAGAAGATCGTTGCCCGTTTCTCCCACCAACACAAGGGGAATAAAAGCCTGTGGTTCTGCTCGATTTCTTGTTTTTAACGAAGGCGTGGAGAGTCCTGTGCCCTTCAAATAAAGACACCCAAGCCCTCAGTCCCGAGAACAGTCGGATTTGCACCCAAGGGGCAATGAGCTGTGGTCTTAACGTCACCAGAGCGCCCACTGGTGGTAGATGAGAGAACAAGAAGAAGGTTCCTAATGGCTCGAGACTACCCAGTACCAACTGGGCTTGTCAGCAAGCGGCTCTCAACATCCAGCGGTCCACCAGTCACGGTAAATCATGACTAATAGTGAATGAGCTCTTACTCTGGCCCATGTTCTTGGCCAGGCACTTTAGGTGTATAATCTCACCAAATCCTCTGAACAAACTTAAGGAGAAATATATTTTCATTTTTTTAACGTGCATTTGTTTTTGAGAGAGAGACAGAGACAAGCAGGGGAGAGGCAGAGAGAGAGAGAGAGAGAGAGGGAGACACAGAATCCGGAGCGGGCCCCAGGCTCTGGGCTGTCAGCACAGAGCCCGGCGCGGGGCTCGAACCCCTGAACCGCGAGATCACGACCTGAGCCAAAGTTGGGCGCTCAACTGACTGAGCCACCCAGGCATGCCCCAGAATCCACCTCTAAATGCCAGAGAGACAAGGCTCTAGAAGAGGATGTGGGATGTGGACATTGTTGTGACCATCTTTGGAAAATAAAATCTACCGCACTTTTAAAGATAGCCTTGGTTGGTGGCTCCTGATGGACACAGTCAGTGAGTGGAGTGTGTGACTCTTGATCTCAGGGTTGTAGGTTCGAGCCCCACGTTCGGTGTAGAGGTTACGTAACAATAAAATGTTAGAGGTGCCTGGGTGGGTCAGTCGGTTAAGCATCTGACTCTTGATTTCGGCTCAGGTCATGATCTCATGGTTCATGGGTTCGAGCCCCGCGTCAGGTTCCGTGCTGACAGCTCAGAGCCCGGAGCCTGCTTCGGATTCTGTGTCTCCCTCTCTCTCTGCCCCTCCCCTGCTCATGCTCCGTCTCTGTCTCTCCAAAAAATAAATACATGATTAAAAAAATTCTTTTTAAATAATACGATATATGGGGCGCCTGCGTGGCTCAGTCGGTTAAGCATCAGACCTCTGCTCAGGTGACGATCTCGCAGTTTGCGAGTTCGAGCCCCGCGTCGGGCTCTGTGCTGACAGCTCGGAGCCTTGGGGCCTGCTTCGGATTCCGTGTCTCCCCCTCTGTCTGCCCCTCCCCTGCTCGTGCTCTCTCTCGCTGTCTCTCAAAAATAAATAAGCATTAAAAATAAATCAATGAACACGAAAAACTTTTTAAATAAATAAAATCTCAACAAAATAAAAATAAATAAAGGCAGTGTCGGGTAGAGTGAAACCTCTCACTCAGTCTCTCCTTATCCACTTTCTGGGAGGAAAGATGGGAGGCTGAATATCCTGCGTTGCCTTGGCCTTGGAGCTCTAAGAATACAAGAACCTAAGAATTGTTTTGAGGACAGGAAGTGTCGTTTGGTGAGAGCTTATCTCTTTGGGGAGGGTCCCCGGGCTGCACCCTCTTTATATTGGGTGGCTTACCACAGACCTCTGGATCACGCAGTGGATAGTTCTGGAGACCAAATAACATCAGCCTGAGATCCCAGCCTCTGGGGACAAAGCCTTTGGATCCCAGCCTTTGGGGCCAAAGCCTTTGGATCCCAGCCTTTGGGGTCAGGTGAAGCCAGCTGGGCCAGACGTGGACCAGAGCAGGATTGGTATTGCCGGAGGCGGCCTGGGGCCCCGCTGTGGCTGGCGTCTATTTCTATCAGCGCCAGAGTCGCTCCCTGCCCCTGTGGGCACACGGGCTGCCACAACTGGGTCACCCAGGCTCACGGTCCCTGTCCCCGTCAGAACTGCCCACAAGCTGGAGGTGGCGCAGTGAGAACGGATGAAACGACATGCGACCCAGAACAGCACACGCCCCAAGGTGGAACCCGCGATGAGCTCACGGAGTCCAAAGCCAGGCGCTCCAGAGAGCTGGTGTCTGGGACAGCCTTTCTAGAAAGGAATGGCAGGGAGCAGAAATCTAGGCAAATGGTCTCATGCACTGCAGTCTGATGGTCGCAGACGTGCACGGGGAACCCTGGAGACATCTTTGGTGAACGACGTAGCCTCTGCCAGTGGCGTCATGACGGGATTGAGATTAGGTTGTCCTACGTTTCTGGGTGAGAAAGATATGGTGAGGGTTACAATTTACTTAAAGACAGAAAGGCGCTAATGACGGCCTTGACTTTGAAGAGCTCTCTACATCTGAGCGCCCTGGGGCTCACACTGGATGGTTCTGGGGTAGCAATCTGTGCGAAAAACGAAGTCATCTAAAGTCAGTAGCTGGATGGGGCGCCTGGATGGCTCAGTCCGTTAAGCGTTCGACTTTGGCTCAGGTCACGATCTCACGGTTTGTGAGTTCAAGTCCCGAGTTGAGCTCTGACAGCTCAGAGCCTGGGACCTGCTTCGGATTCTGTGTCTCCCTCTCTCTCCATCCCTCCCCTGCTTGCACTCTGTCTCTCTGTCTCCCAAAAAGAAATAAATATTTTAAAAAAATTTTAGGGGCGCCTGGGTGGCTCAGTCGGTTAAGCGTCCGACTTCAGTTCAGGTCACGATCTCGCGGTCCGTGAGTTCGAGCCCCACGTCGGGCTCTGGGCGGATGGCTCAGAGCCTGGAGCCTGCTTCCCATTCTGTGTCTCCCTCTCTCTCTGCCCCTCCCCCATTCATGCTCTGTCTCTCTCTGTCTCAAAAATAAATAAACGTTAAAAAAAATTTTTTTTTTTAATTTTAAGTTAGTCGCTAGAGGTTTGGTGAGAACTGATATTTAGACCGTATTGGAGTATCTCCCCACAAATTGCTCATTAATTACAAAAGGAGAAAAGAGTAACTTTACAGTGACAAACCTCACCATCGCCAGTAATAGGACAAACCAGACATCATCTGCCTCCTGATAAGACACACGAAGGACACAGAGTTATTTCTATGATAATCATTTTTTAAAATGTATAACCTGAATCTGGTCATGAGAAAATGTCAGACAAACCCAAACTGATGGACATTCTATAAAGTAACTGACATAAAATTTTCAAAAATGTCAATTTCTTTTAAAAAAAAACACAAAGAAAGATCGAGGAACTGTTCCAAACTAAAGCAATATGACCGTTAACTGGAATATGTGATCCTGGCTGGAGAAAGGAAGAGAAAGAAAGAAAGAAAGAAAGAAAGAAAGAAAGAAAGAGGAAGGAAGGAAGGGAGTAATGAAGGAAAGAAGAAAGAAAGAGAGAGAGAAAGAAAAAGAAAGGAAGGAAGGAAGAGAGGAAGGAAGGAAGGGGGAGGGAGGAAGGGAGGGAGGGAGGGAGGGGAAAGGTTTTTTGTTTTTGTGGTTTTTGTGGGTTTTTTGGTTTGTTTTTGTTTTTGTTTTTGCTATAAGGACAGATTGAGACAATCAGTAAACTTTGAATAAGCCTGATAATTGTATCAGTGTAAGATTTTCTGATTTTGATTATTGTACTGTGGTTTTGTAGGTGAATGTCCTTGTTCTTAGGAAATTCACATTTAAGTATCTAGAGGTAAAGCGGCATGAGGTCTGCCACTTATTCTCAAATGATTCAGAAAACGTTCCTTGTGGGGCAGCCGGGTGGCTCAGTTAATCGTCCGACTTTGGCTCAGGTCATGATCTCACAGTCCGTGAGTTCAAGCCCCGCGTTGAGTTCTGTGCTGGCAGCTCAGAGCCTGGATCCTGTTTCAGATTCTGTGTCTCCCTCTCTCTCTGCCCCTCCCCTGCTCATCCTCTGTCTCTCTCTGTCTCAAAAATAAATAAAAACATTACATTCTTTTTTGTTTTTAAGAAGGAACTGCCCCATTAGACACTGCCACATTAGTAAGGTTTACACACTTTCACGGTGTTAAAGCCACTGAGATTTGGGGGACTTATTTCTTAGAATAGCTCACATCGCTTACTGTAACAGGTGCGTCTTCTTGGTGACAACAGTGAGCGCCCTTCTTCCTCATTTTCTCCTTTCTGCCAGCGGGGAAGCCATAAGAGCCATAGCAGCCATTTGGATGCAGACAGGGAAGCCACATGTGGGGGATGGCAGGGCCAAGCCACCAGCCCCGGATGACGTCAGTAGCAATGCTAGAGATGGGCGAGCTTCCGGAAATGACTAGAAGGCATTACAGAAGAAAGCTGAGGTTTGATTGAGGACACTGCTTTGGGAGAAAGAATAGAAATGTGCAAAGAAGGGGATTAAGAATGTGTTTCCACGTGATGGACAACTTAACTCTTCTCTTTTGCCCCCAGGATGTTCCAAGAAAAGATGTAGACGTTTCCACGTGACAGGACTTTCCCCCACCACACCCCTCTCTCTTGCTAAGCCAACCTCAGTTTTGTCCAGGTGCTAAGTAACAATGTGCTCCAGGGAGGTGAGCCTTGCCCCAAAAGGCGAACCGGGATTGGCCCGAGCCTTGTTCCTGTTTGCTAGTGATTGGTTGAGGGGTGATCATGTGACCCACTAGAGGCCAGTGAAACTTGAAGGGATTTGGGGCGAGGTTTAACTTCTCTGATAAAAAGAAACAGAAGAGGGACGCCTGGGTGGTGCAGTCGGTTAAGCGTCCGACTTCAGCCAGGTCATGATCTTGTGGTCCATGAGTTCAAGCCCTGCGTCAGGCTCTGGGCTGATGGCTCAGAGCCTGGAGCCTGTTTCCGATTCTGTGTCTCCCTCTTTCTCTGCCCCTCCCCTGTTCATGCTCTGTCTCTCTCTGTCTCAAAAATAAATAAATGTTAAAAAAAAAAAAAAGAGTGGTTCAGCCTTTTAAAAAAAAAATTAAAAAAAAAATTAAAAAAAAAAAAAAAGAAAGAAACAGAAGAGCCCTACTCCTTTTCATCCTGACTTGGATTACTGCCTTGGGAAGTCATGTCTGGAGCTATGGCAGCCACCTTGCAACCATAAAGCAAAGAGCCTGAAAATAGAGAATATTGACGATGGCAGACAAGAAGCAGAAAAAGAGTCTGAGGCCTTGGTTACATCATTGAACTACTGAACCAGTCCTGGGCTGACCCTGCCTCCTGACCTTCTATTACGTGAGATACTTTGTTGTCGTTGTTGTTGTTCAATGTTGTTGCTTTATTTGCTTTTATTCATCAGAAATCTCTATTTCCTCAAGTCGGAATACTATAAAAATCCATTGGTCTTGATGAGAAAATGTGAATTATCTCTCAATATATAGGAGACAGTATTTCAGATGTTTCCAGAAACCTCCTAGTTTCATTTTTCCTCCCCTTGTTGGATAAATATATTAAGCTTAATAAAACAGTATTTAAAAAAAGAATACAATTGGGGCGCCTGGGTGGCTCAGTCGGTTAAGCGTCCGACTTCAGCCAGGTCACGATCTCGCGGTCCGTGAGTTCGAGCCCCGCGTCAGGCTCTGGGCTGATGGCTCGGAGCCTGGAGCCTGCTTTGGATTCTGTGTCTCCCTCTCTCTCTGCCCCTCCCCCGTTCATGCTCTGTCTCTCTCTGTCTCAAAAATAAATAAACGTTAAAAAAAATTTTTTTAAATAAAAATAAAAAAATTAAAAAATAAAAAATAAAAAAGAATACACTAAAATGAAGCCAGTGTGTATCATTCAGGAAGAAAATTATGTGAATACAGTAGCTTGGTAATGTCTTAGAAAATATTTGGATGTTACATTTTTTTTTTCCTTTTTCCCTTTACTTGTTTTTTTTTTAATTTACATCCAAGTTAGTTAATATACAGTGCAACAATGATTTCAGGAGTAGATTCTTTAGTGCCCCTTCCCCATTTAGCCCATCCTCCCTCCCACACCCCCTCCAATAACCCTCTGTTCTCCATATTTATGAGTCTGTTATGTCTGGTCCCCCTCCCTGTTTTTATATTATTTTTGTTTCCCTTCCCTTATGTTCATCTGTTTTGTCTCTTAAAGTCCTCATAGGAGTGAAGTCCTAGGATATGTGTCTTTCTCTGACTGACTAATTTAGCTTAGCATAATACCCTCCAGTTCCATCCATGTAGTTGCAAATGGCAAGATTTCATTCTTTTTGACTGCCAAGTAATACTCCATTGTGTGTGTGTGTGTGTGTGTGTGTGTGTGTGTGTGTATATATATATATATATATATATATATATATATATATATATATACCACATCTTCTTTATCCGTTCATCCATCAATGGGCATTTGGGCTCTTTCCATACTTTGGCTATTGTCAATAGTGCTGCTGTAAACATGGGGATGCGTGTGTCCCTTCGAAACAGCATCCCTGTATCCCTTGGGTAAATGCCTAGTAGTGCAATTGCTGGGTCCTAGGGTAGTTCTATTTTTAATTTTTTAAGGAACCTCCATACTGTTTTCCAGAGTGGCTGCACCAGTTTGCATTCCCAGTGAGATACTTTTTTTTTTTTAATTTTTTTTTAACATTTATTTATTTTTGAGACAGAGAGAGACAGAGCATGAACGGGGGAGGGGCAGAGAGAGAGGGAGACACAGAATCCGAAGCAGGCTCCAGGCTCTGAGCCATCAGCCCAGAGCCTGATGCGGGGCTCGAACTCATGGACCGCGAGATCGTGACCTGAGCTGAAGTCGGACGCTCAACCGACTGAGCCACCCAGGCGCCCCAAGTGAGATACTTTTTTTAATGAAAACCTAGTATGATACAACAATGGCAGACAAGTGACCAATTGTGATCACTGAGAGAAACATGGAGCAAATCACTAAAACATAATGCAGAGAGGTAGAATTAGAAAAACAATCATCAATAGCAATGAGCACACTCAGAGCCAAAATCTTGGTTTCTAACATTCTCCAATAAAAGGAGGTTCCTTGGAGAAATGGCTAATTCTAGGACTGCAGCAAGAAATGTATAAAATGAGCTTGGGATATCTTATAGTGCCAGAGAGTAAAGAAGTACCCCCCCCCCCCAGCCACACACACAGTGAGGGGAAGCCAAAGAGACACAGGAGGCAACTGAAAGAGCTCCCACTAGTCAAAGCTGGAAAAATTTGAGCAACAAAATAAACGATGTAGTGTTGTATTATAAGCTATAACATAAAATAAATATCCACAACTCCATAGCGGTATATATAAAGTGATTGAATAAGTAAACAGATAGGGGAAAATATACAGAGTTCTCGTGTGGACTGTATGTTCAAAAAATGTATGTAGATATTACCGTCTCAAGGAGATGGAACAGAACTCTCTACTTCTTAGGCATAGACCGTGCAGTGACTTCCTTCTGAAGAGCACATCTGGGGAGGGAAAGGAAACAACAGTAAGTCTACAGCGGAAACATCTGATGAACAACTACGTCAGCCAGGTGCTCATCGAGGTTAACGTCAATAGTGGTAAGTCATCTACCCTTCCTATGATGTGATGAGAATGACCATAATCCCAATCCCGTAATGAGAAAAACACCAGATAAATAACAGTAGAGGGAGATTCTGCAGAAGACCTGACCGGTACTCCTCAAAACTGTCAAGGTAATCAAAACCTTGGTCAAGGTAATCAAAGAAAGTCTGAGACATTGCCGTAGTCTGGAGGAGGCTAATGATATGATGAGTAAAAGTGGTGTGGTCCTGGAACAGAAAAAGGACCTTAGATAAACACCAAAAACTGGATTTGGGTTAATGATAACATATCAGTATTGGTTCACTACTTGTGACAAATGTAAAATCAATAATAAGGGAAATTGGGTGTGGGGTATATGGAACTCTCTGTACTCTTACAACTTTTCTATAATCTAAAACTATCCTAAAATACAGTTTTTATAAGTACAGAGGAAAGAATGGAATAATAAACATACACAATTAACCTAAAAGAAGATAATAAAATAGGAACAAATAGCAGATTTCAAATAGAAAGTGCACAGCAAATGGCAAACTTCAAACCATATGATTAATTACATTAAATATAAACGAGCCAAACACTCGGATTAAAATACAGAGATTGCCAGGCTGGATAAAAAAAAAAAACAAAAAACAAAACAAAACAAAACAACCCAAGACCCAACTCTATGCTGTCCACAAGAAACACACTCTAAATATAAAGATAGAGTCACATCAAAAACAAAAGGGTAGAGGGACGCCTGGGTGGTTCAGTTGGTTAAGCGTCCCACTTCCACTCAGGTCATGATCTCTCAGTTCGTGGGTTCAAGCCCCGCGTTGGGCTCTGTGCTGGCAGCTCAAAGCCTGGAGCCTGCTTTGGGACCTGTGTCTCCCTCTCTTTCTGCCCCCCCCCCCCCGCTTGCACTAGGTCTCTCTCTTATGTCTCAAAAATGAATAAACATTTAAAAAATAAAAAATAAAGTAAAAGGGTAGAGGGACACCTGAGTGGCTCAGTTGATTAAGCATCCAACTCTGGATCTCAGCTCAGGTCATGATCTCACAGTTCATGAGTTCGAGCCCCACGTCGGCCTCTGCACTGTCAGCACAGAGCCTGCTTGGAGTTCTCTCTCCCTCTCTTTGCCCCTACCACACTCGTTCTCTCGCTTTCTCTGTCTCTCTCTCTCCCTCAAAATAAACAAACTTTAAAAAATTGTTTAAGCAAAAAGGTAGAGAAAGATATATCATGCAAACAAAAAATATAAAGAAAATATAAGAACGTGGAGTGTTTATATTGAGATCAGACCAAGTAGACCTCAGAACAAGAAACATTACAAAAAAAGTAAATAGGGGCGCCTGGGTGGCGCAGTCGGTTAAGCGTCCGACTTCAGCCAGGTCACGATCTCGCGGTCCGTGAGTTCGAGCCCCGCGTCAGGCTCTGGGCTGATGGCTCGGAGCCTGGAGCCTGTTTCCGATGCTGTGTCTCCCTCTCTCTCTGCCCCTCCCCCGTTCATGCTCTGTCTCTCTCTGTCCCAAAAATAAATAAACATTGAAAAAACAATTAAAAAAAAAAAGTAAATAAATAAAGAGAGTCACTTCGTAATTATGACACCATTTGTCGGGAACAATCAGAAACATAGATGTACCAAATAACAAAGCTTCAAAATACACGAAGCAAAATTCGACAGGTCTGGGGAGAGGGGGGTATAGACAAATCCGCAATCACAGTTAGAAGTGTCAACACTGCCTCCTCAGTAAATGCTTGAACAAGTGGAGGGGGGGGTGGAGGGGAAGCAGTAAAGACATAGAAGACCTGAGCAACACTATTACCCAATTTTGCCTAATAGACATTTATAGAATACTCCGCATTAACAACCACATTCTTTCCAATTGCCCAATATATACCACCTATTGGCGGCCCGTAAAAACAAGCCTCAAGAAAGTTCAAAGGATTGAAGAGTATGTTCTCCAATCACAACGGAGTTAATTTAGAAATCGATAACAAGAAGCATATGGGGAAACCCCAGATATTTGGAAATTACACACAATAATAGGCAATCTAGCGATCAAAGAAGAAATTACAAGGGAAATTTAAAAATACCTTGAACTCGATAAAATTAAAATCCAATCCACCAGCGGCACCTGGGTGGCTCATTTGGTTAAGCGTCCGAGTCTCAGTTTCGTTTAGGCTCAGGTCACGATCTCACAGTTCATGGGTTCGAGCCCCACATTGAGCTCTGCACTGACAGTGTGGAGCCTGCTTGGGCTTACTCTCTCTCTCTCTCTCTCTCTCTCTCTCTCTCTCTCTCTCTTCCCCTCCCCACTCATGCTGTCATTGTCTCTCTCACAGTAAATAAATAAACTTAAAAAAATTTTTTTAAACATCTGGCTTTAGCTTAGGTCATGATCTCACAGTTCATGAGTTCAAGCCCCACATCGGGCTCTGTGTTAACAGCTCAGAGCCTGGAGCCTGCTTCCGATTCTGTATGTCCCTCTCTCTCTGTCCCTCCCCTGCTCCTACTTTCTCCTCTCTCTCTCTCCCTCTCCCAAAAATAAATAAACATTAAAAAAAAATAAACTAATACACTCACTACAATGATTCTATCAACACAGACTCCCACGAAGAGTGTAGTCTCAGACTCTACCAACTGAGCCAGCCAAGTGACCCGAGAATGTGTCATTTGAACAAAGACTTGAAGCTGGGGCGCCTGGTGGCTCAGTCGGTTGAGCGTCCAGCTTCGGCTCAGGTCATGATCTCACGGTTTGTGGGTTCAAGCCCCGCTTCGGGCTCTGTGCTGACAGCCTGGAGCCTGTTTCAGATTCTGTGTCTCCCTCTCTCTCGGCCCCTCCCCCACTTATGCTCTCTCTCTCTCTCTCTCTCTCTCTCTCTCTCAAAAATAAACATTTTTCGAAATTTTTAAAAAAGACTTGAAGCTAAGGAAAAGTTACACCATTTGGCTCTTGTGAGGAGAATATTTAAGAAGAGGAAATAATGCTACAGCCCTAAGGCAGGAGCCAGACACAAATGTTTGAGGAACAGCAGAGGCCAGTGTGGCTGGAACAGAGAGAGCAAGGGGCAGAGAACAGGGAGGTGAGATGAAAAAAAAAATAACTGGGTCACCAGATTGTGGCATGGGTCCACTGGACCTGGTGTAAAAGTCAGTAAAAGAAAACCTCATTTTATTTTTTTAATGTTTATTTATTTTTGAGAGAGAGACAGAGACAGAGACAGTGACAGAGATAGAACATCAGCGGGGAAGGGGCAGAGAGAGAGGAAGACACAGAATCCGAAGCAGTCTCCAGGCTCTGAGCTGTCAGCACAGAGCCCGACGCGGGGCTCGAACCCACAAACCAGGGGATCATTACCTGAGCCAAAGTTGGACGCCCGACTGACTGAGCCACCCAGGCGCCGCTGTTCATTTGTTTTGTTTGTTTGTTTTTCGAGAGAGAGACAGAGGACACAAGTGAGCAAGGGAGAGAGAGAGAGAGAGAGAGAGAGAGAATCCCATGAGGGGCAGAAAGAGAGAGAAGCAGGGCTTCACCCCGCATCACCCCATGCGGGGCTCATGCTCACCCAAAGTGGGGCTCAAACTCACGAACCATGAGATCATGACCTGATCCAAAGTCAGATGCTTAACCCACCGAGCCACTCAGGCGCCCTACGCGAGTCCATTTCTACAAAACTCTAAAACAGGCAAAAATAACCTCTAATGACAGAAGCCAGAACGGTAGTTGCCCGGAGGGGACAGGAATTGACAGGAAAGGGCCACAGGGGAGCTAATTTCTGGGGTGATGGAAATGTTCTATAGTTTGTCTTGAGTAGCGGTTACTCGGGCATATGCAATTGTCAAAACTCACTGAACTGACTACTTCGGATCTGTGCCACATCATTGAATGTAAATTATACCACACACACACACACACACACACACACACACACACACACGGGGGGGGGGGGCTCTGAACCAATCAAAGGCAAGGAAGTCGGACCTGCTGATTGGCTTATGTCTGAACCACACTGTGGGCATCTTAAGAGTCAGCTTCCACCAAAGCAAGGACAGTTACCGAGGGTGGCAAACAAGGGGATATGGAGATGATTTCGCTTCTTCAAGCGTATGTGTGGCTGGTATAACAAAGTGATCAAACTAAGGGTGGCTTAAGCGATACAGAAGCTTATTTCTGTCTTTTGTTTTTTTGAGAGAGAGAGAGAGAGAGAGAGAGTGTGTGTGTGTGAGCATATGTATATGTATGAGCAGGGAAGGGGCAGAGGTAGAAAGAGAGAGTTCCAAGCCCTGACACAGGGCTCGATCCCACAACCCTGGGATCATCACCTGAGCCCAAACCAAGAGGTGGACACTCAACCAACTGAGCCACCCAGGCGTCCCGATTATTTCCATCTTCAGGAGAAGTCTGGCACCGGGGATGGGAGGATGGGCTGTGCTCCAGGAAGTTAGGGAGAAAGGGGAATCGAAGACAAATACGATCTCTCCCACTGGGGGTGAGATGGTGTTTCAGAGGGTGGGCTTTCGGTGGCGCAGTCGGTGGAGTGTCCAACTCCGCCTCAGGTCGTGATCTCACAGTTTGTGGGTTCAAGCCCCACATCGGGCTCTACACTGAGGGTCCTACTTCAGATAGTTCACTTTCCACCGAACAGACCAAAAGAAGATAAATCACAGCTGTTGGAAAACTGAGAAGAAATCATTGATTCAGGACTCTGGGAATACTTAAATTTCACTGGAGGAAAAATAAAAGGAATTTTAATGACGAGAAAAAAGTATCTCTCAAAATGAACGAACGAATGAATGAATGAATGAATAAATAAATAAATAATTTTTTTTTTAAAGGAGTGTGTGCTTTTCAGTCAAATTGCTTGGGTTCGCGTCCTGACTCTACCTTCTCCTGTGTGATCACGGACAAAGTACTTCAATTCTGTTCTTGGTCAAGCCTTCAGACCTCTCTGGTCTCATCTAATTCCAGTGGCAACAGAACAGGTTCATCAAATGCGGAAATGGAAGGCACAAACCCCTAGAGAGGCTGTGAGAACTAAATGGGCTAAAGCACGCAGAGTGCTTGGAACAGTGCATGGAACAGAGTAAGTGCTCAAAGATGTTACTAGTAGTATATTTTACTATTTCATAACCCTAAGTAATTCAGAAGTTAAGATGTGCCTGGTAGAAATTCAGAGCTAAGAAAAAGAGAGAGGGAAGGAGAGAGCATGAACTTGCCTTCATTTTGTTTATTTGCTCAGTAAATGTTGACTGGGGTCCTTGGCTTTCTACTTCAGGGCCAGTGCTGACGATCAAGACCGAGTTTAGCCTACATTATATCCATCAGGAATTCTTTGGTTACAAGTGACAAAAATTCTAACTGGTTTGGGACAAAGGGAAATTTTAATAGCTCATGTGATCAAAATTCCGACATGACGGTATGCAGTTGGTTTCGAGAGTACTGGAACCAGGGAAGTAAAAACCAACAGTACTCTCATCCCATCTCTTGTCCGCTTCTCCCTGGTGTCAACTTTATTCTCTCCTCCAGCAGTGGGAAGATGGCCACAGCCAGCACTGGACCTATTCCTTCAAAGCCTCACCACCCATAAGGAAAAGGCGGGGGGGTTTTGTTGTGGGTTTTTTGTTTGTTTGTTTGTTTTTTAGATTTTATTTTTAAGTAATCTCTACGCCCAATGTGGAGATCGAACTTCAACCCCAAGATCATGAGTCACATGCTCTACCAATGGAATCAGCCAGGGGCCCCCATAAGGAAAAGGCTTCTTGCCCCCCTCCCCCCCAGCCTGCACCCAAAAACCCAGGGAAAGACTCTCATTGATTCCGCCTACAGTCGGTTCCAGGCGGGACATAATGATTGGCCCAGCTTGACTTCCTTGTCCATTCCTCAGCCAATCGTGGGGGTATGAGGGACGGGACACATTAAAAACCGGCAGCTCCTAAACAAGGTTGTTTTGGAGTTCCAGTAAACAGTTTTCAGCTAATATTTGCATCCTCTTTCCTCCTATGGTTGGAACCTTGGAGAAGTGCAAGACTCGGGTGGGTCTAGGAGATAGAAGGAGAATGGTTGGGACCTACGGTCTCCCCAGCCCAGCCCAACACAGGTCGCTGCATACAGCACGCGCCCCATTCGTGCTCGTTAAGTCAATGAATGAATGTCCTGTTCCCAGAGGCTGTCCTCTGACGGCCCCAGTTTCCTAGACTCTGAGCTGCTCAGGCGTGACGCGGGGACAGGGGTCCCGCACACCTGCGGGGTGCGTCTCAGGGCGCAGACACCAGCCGCGACAGGCGGAACCCTCGCGAGCACAACCTTAAAGACCCCGCCAGCCAGTAGGGCCCAGTTGGGGGCGGGGCTTCCAGACCCCAGCATTTTGGATTGCACCATCTTTCCCCTGTTAGAGGGGAGGCCGAGATAGGCCTTCTGCATCTTTCGCCAGCCCTTTTACCATTCCCTGACCACCAGGACAATATACTTGCGTCTCTAATAGCCACACAGTCTCCCCCTTCGCCTCATTACACCTCACGGCTGCCCGCAGCCACACATTTCAGGCTTCCCCACCACGACCGCGCAGTGGCTCGCCCCAGTTTGACGCATTGCAGGGCAGGCCGGACCAATCGGCGCCGCGCTCTCATTTCCGCCATGGACCGGACCCAATAGCGGCGCGGCTCACACAGGGACGCATCACGCGCCGCCGAGCGGTGCCCCTCCGCCGGAGAGGCGAGTGGCAGGGACCCAGGGGGCGGGGCGCGCGGCCACGGAAAGTAGTCCCGCGGCGGGGGCGCGTGCCCGCGCGCGCGCGCGCGCGACTGGAGGCAAAGCCCGGCCCTGCGCGGGGTGGGCGCGAGGGATCCGCGGGCCCGTCGGTGCGGAGCGGGGCGCGGAGGGATCCGTGGGAGCCGCAGTGCGGCGGCGCGCGGGCAGGGCGGGGCGGGGCCGGGCGAGGCGGGGCGCGCGCGCGCGGCGGCCGTTGAAGGACCGTTGGGGCGGGAGGTGGCGGCGGCGGCGCGCGCTGCGGGCAGTGAGTGTGGAGGCGCGGACGCGCGGCGGAGCTCGAGCTGCTGCAGCTGCTGCCGCCGCCGGAGGAACCTTGATCCCCGCGCTCCGGACACCCCGGCCTCGCCATGGTGAGTGAGGCTGGGAGACCGCCCAGGCTGGGGCTCTGAGGCGGGCACGGCGGGCAGGACTCCCGAAGGGGCGAAGGGACCCAGAACGGGGAGTGTTGGGGCCCCGGCGAGCGCCTCTGGACCCCCTTCGGCCCGGGGGACGTTCAAACCCAGAGCGGGACATTTGGATCCCAGAAGGGGGGTTGGGGCTTGAAAAGCGACTTTTAATACCAGCTGGGGTGTTGAGACCCCAAAATGGGCACCCGAGCTCTCAAAGGGGACGTTTGAACCCGGGATGGGACATCTGGACCCTCAGAGGGGGCGTTTGGAGCCAGAAAGGGCGTTTGGAGCCAGAGTGGGGCGCTTGGTGTCTGAGGTGGGGTGTTGGGACCCCATAGGGGGCGAGGTAAGAAACACTGGCTGGGGAAGGAGGGGGTGTCGGGGCCCTCATGAAGACTTTGGGTCCTAAAAGGATGCAGGGAAGGGAGATCAGAGGAAGGCCAGGCTGCCGGGGAGCTCCCGAGAGGGGGCCGTGTGTAGCTGGACCTGGGTGGGGGAGAGGGGCAGGGATGGGGGTGACTTCTGCAGATCAGACCTTGGAGGGGGGGGGGGATGGTTCTCCAAAGACCGGCATTGCAGAGGAAGGAGGAGGAGGGCGAGGTGCAAGCTTAGGGGAGGAAGAGCCTGCGGTGGGTGGCAGTGGAGGTTAGAAGATGCTCTGGAAGCCTGCGGGGACTGAAGAGGATTGGGGTCGGCGAGGTGGTTAAGAGGGAACGGCGAGGCCGGTGCCTGCCAGTGGTGGGGGAGCAGGAGGCCTCGTGGTTGATTTGGGGGGCGGCCAGAAAGGGCTCTGAGGTTACTAGTGGGTTGAGGCTGTTGAACTGGGGAGGTTGGTGTTCTTGGGAGGGGGCTGGGGCTGAGTGTTGTGTTGGGTCCAGCAGAAGGTGGGGGTGGGAGAGCACTCTGGCTCCGGTGGTGGGAGGTGAGGTGAAAGGAGGCCTGGGGGTGGGGGTGGGGGTTGTTAGAGAAGATGAGCGACAGCCAAGGTGGGCCTAGATTTGGAGGTGGATGTGGCTAGCGCCCTGGAAGTCTCCAGGGAAAGACCAGGACAAAGACTGTTCCGTGTGGATGGGGAGGGGGCTGCAGAGGCCAAAGGGAGTGGCCATACGGTCCCCCGTCCCCAGGAAGAATGGGGCTGGGCAGGAGGCGCCCCAGCAGTGGGAGCAGGTGGGCGGAGTTGTTCAGGCCCCTTATTGCGCACTGAAGCCGCATGAAATGGGGGTGGGGGATCAAAGTTTGGGATGCACCAAATGAGCCAGCCTTGTAAGCGGAGAATCTCACCCCCTCGCTGCCCCTTTCGGACCGAGAGGGCGGCTTTTTCCAAACAGCAGCCCCGGTTTTCTTACGGTCTCCCGCTCCCCGTGCCGCTCTCCTCACTTGTGCCAAATGACAGTGCAGTACCGTGTGGCGTCGGTGACAATCGGACGCCTGTTCCCGGGGCCTCGGGGTGGGGGCTGCAGAGCTGGGACCGAGCGAGCGGACCTCCAGAGGGACCCCTTCGTCGGCCTGAAGGCCTCTTGTTCCGCCCGGGGGCCTCCCCGAGCGCTTCTGTGAATTCACACAGCTAGGGCTCTGAGAGAAAACCAGCAGACGGGCTCTTTCCTGAGCCCTGCCGCCCACAACACCCACAGCCCCCCCAGGCTCGGCTTCGGAACCGTGCACAGCCATCCTCCCTGGCAAGGCTGGGGAGAGCAAGCAGCCGCTGCTTGTATCAGGTCTCACACTTGCTGACACAGACCCGGTGGCTCCTCTTGCCATTACCCCGATTTCCCCCGGCAGGACTTGCTAGAGGGGCCCCGAAGAAGCTCCGGCAGGTGCCAGGAGGCCCCCCCCCCCCACCCCCCGTCCCGGATGGGACCTGAGCTTTGGCCCCAGCTGGTTTCTCTTCCCGTTTGTAATCAGCAAGGTATGGGTGGGACGAGTCCCTGGGAACCGGCCTTGGACTTTGGCCTGAGCGCTGTGGCTCCACCTTGGCCCGGGTGAGGGGCCCTGGCCTTGGTTTCTGATCTCATCTAACACTGCTCCCTGGCGTTGGCTGGGGGCTGGGTCAGGGCAGAGAAATAATACCCTCTTCCCTCCCCCACCCCAAGGGTTGTTTTTTTTTTTTTTTTTTTTTTTTTTTCTTGTCCAGCCCCTGGCCGGAGCCTAGGATGAGGGCTAAGGAAGCAGTAGACCGGCTGGGTGATCTTGGAGACACTTTTTGTGAAAGCTTAAAATCTTCAGATTTTGGAAAGGGAAGAAACCCCGAGGAGGGCCCCCCCCACCGACCTCCGCCCGCCCGGCGATGATAATTTCTTGGGTGATCGGTCTTCTGGCCAGTAACCATGCTTTGAGATCGAGAGCTCGGGAGCTGGGACCTTTCCTTCACCAGGCAGGGGAGAGGGTCTCCTAGTGCAGGGAGGGAGAGCGTCTGACAGGCTCTACAGGCAGAGCCGCGCCTATTTGCAGCGGCCCCGGAACCCCGCGTGGCATACCTCATCTGGACCGTCCAGCTGGCCCGGGGGGGGGGGGGGGGGGGGGGGGCGGGGGGGGAGTGGCAGACACAGGCCTGCGGAGCCCCTTCCGGGCATTCCGGTCAACCTGTCCCAGTCCCCGACGGTGCTGCCCGAAGGCAGAGTGGTGCAGTAGGGGTGGGAAGGCCCCCCATCCGGGGCCAGAGGGGAGAGAGAACGAGCTGCCAGTAGGACGGTAGGACGGCAGCCCTCCTCCCCGGACTGTCACTCTGTCACTCGGCCCTCCTCTCTCTCTTCCCTCTCCCCTGGCATTGCCTGGCCCTCGGTAACCAGAAGCCCATCCTCTCTTCTCACTCCCCCCCCCCCCCCCCCCCCCCCCCCGCCCGGCAGCTTCCTCGGGTGTCAGGACCGGGCTTCTCTGCCCATGGGAGCCAAGGGAAGCGGGCCGAGCAGGGGGCTCGGGGGCTGGGGCTGCCGGGCCGGCATTTTAGGAGCCCAGCAGCCCCGAGTCTTTTTTGAAGGCGGTACAGAAGCGTCCCTCCGGTCGTCGTCCTCGCCTTCCCTTTAGACTTCGGACTTTTCTAGAATGTGCACGTGTGGTGTTTTTCCTTCTCCACCTTCTTTCCTCCCTCCTCCCTCAGCCGTCTCTTTCTCTTTCATCATCACTGTGCTTCCCCCTCCCATTCCGCCTGTTTGGGGCTTGGCCTCAAGTTCCTCTTCCCTTAGATCTAAAAGAAAAAAGAAAGGAAAGGGGACATCTCCGACCAATTCTAACGTGACCAGTTCTTAGTGTTTGGGACGGGTCGTGGCTAGCTTCCTGTGGAAGCTCTGGAAGCACCGTGCAGATAGTTCGCATCAGTTTTGAGGGCACGCGGAGCCCCTTCCCCCTGATGGTGGAAGCAAAGGAGGGGGCAGCCGCCTGGGCACCAGGCCCGGTGGCACCTTGTCGGCAGCATTCACCAAAACCAGGGAGAATTCGGGTATTGGCCGCCCGGAGCTAAATGTTGGGACTCCGGCTCCCCCCCTCCCCGCCCCCAGCTCCTCGTCCAGAAGGTCCCCCGGCCTGGCTGATTCCCAGCACACCAGTGCAGAAGCCGGTCCCGGCCTCTCCTCTGCCCCACCCCCAAACCCCGCATGCAGCAAGGGCTGCCTGCCACCGACTGGCCGGTCCCCAGAGTGGCCGGGACTGGAAAGGGTTAAAAACTGCAGCGAAGCCGGGGAAGCTGACTTCAGTCCTCCAGCCTTTGCCGGTGGTGCTGTGCCTGTGCCGCAGCCGCCGCAGTCCCCTCCCCAACATTTGCCCCTCCTGCCCCTCCAGAAGAAATGGAACAGAGCACAGGACAGGCCAGGGACGCACAGCTGCCGCCTCTGGCCCGCCTGGGGTTCTGTCAAGTACTCAGAGCCGTTCAGCACCACCAGTTAGGAGAATTTCTGCCAGTTGGGTCCACTGTGCTCAGACCTGGCACCTCCAAATAGGTGACACAGAAACTAGCGAAGAGCCCAGACATCTTCCCTCTGTCCTACCCAAGGGCTGGCCTGTCTCAGTGTGGAGTCTTCTAGAGCTGCACGGTTGGGCCTCCAGGGCAACTGCTCCCTTCACTCAGCCTCTGGGGCTCCCAGCGGCCGTGCTGTGCTGTGCCAGCGCGGCTGGTCTGGGGCCCCCCCAGCCGCTGTGGCCCCGAGGCACGCCAGGTCGAGACCGGAAGCCCTTGGGTCTGGGCAGCCTACTCAGGGCCCTTGTCGGGCAGCCTGGGTTTCCAGGCCACTTCAGGCCCCAGCTTCCTGAATCACCAGACTTTCTCCCAGACCCCGGCTCTCCTTCGGGCCCTGCCAGGCCCGTGCCTCCTTTGCCGAGGTGCCTGGGTGCGTGGGCTGGCGTGGGCCGGCGTGGGGAACTGGCCTCACCAGAGGGGGCTGGGCGGAGCCGGCAAGACTGCGACTGGCTGGCCCAGTGACTGACTTTCTCCTCCTTGCCTTTCCAGGCTGACCAGCTGACCGAGGAGCAGATCGCAGGTGAGCTCCCCTCCCCTCCTCCCCCTCATCCTGCCCCGGGAAGGCCTTCGAGCGCCTGGCCAGGAGTAGCACCCGACAGATATGCTCGTGTGTTCCCTACGTCGCTTAATGCCGTGCCTGGTGCTTCGAGCGTGGGGAACTGTGGATACTTGCGCACCGCACCCCGATTACACCAGCCCCCGTGGTCCTGAGATGCCACGTCTGTGTTCCTCTCCCGAGCTGGAGTCATCCAGGGGGCCTTTGTTAACCCCTGGCTTCAGGGCGAACCCCTCCGTCTGTCCCAGCTCCTGCCAGTTGGGCTCCAGTTGGGCTCCGAAGGCGAGCCTCCCTCGGGGGCTGCAGAGCTCCCGTCCCACTTTAGGAGCCTCCCAGGAGATGGCTCGTCACTCCCACCTCTGCGCTCGCCTGCGCTCCGCACTCCCCTCTGCACGTGCTTGCAGCCACTCTCCTCTGCCAGAAACGGCTTCCCCTCGCCCCTCCTCATCCTTTGGGCCTCCGCTCAGATGTCATCTTGGAGAGGCCTCCCCTAACTCCCGGTCTCAGATCACCTTCCTTTGCTTCCCAGCACGTCACTCCAGGCGCTCCCCTCGTAGCTCTTCTCACTATCTGAAACTGTTTTATATCTTTACCTGCTGTGTAAAGCACAAGTTGTCACTAGGTGTGAGCAACTTGAATTGGGGGCTTTTTTTGGTGGGGGGGGGGGGTCCGTTCTGTATCTTCAGTGCCCAGCACACAGTCAGTGCTCCGTACGTTTTGTTGGCCAAATAAATGAATAAGCGAATGGTCGTACATCTCCCGGGAAGCCAAAAGAAATCCTGGGATCCCATCTCCTTCATTTTTGTGGCCACCTACCTGGCCCCAAAGCCCAGAAAGGTCACCACTGCAGGAACTTTTGTGTGATTGAGTGGGTCGCTCAGTCTCCCTCTCCCAAGACTGCACTGCCGAGGACAGAAAGCACCTCTCGGTTCATGTCCACGACCGCGGGCCAGCACGAAGTAGACACAGGGGAGGGGCTCACGGAACGGGCCCCTGCAGCTCCCCAGACCCCAGCTGTGCTGTCAGGTCCGGCGGGCCGCGTGATGAGTACGGAATGCCCCACGTCGGAAGTGGGAGGAGGCCGGAGTCGACCTGCCTATGTCTCCTCCCTCCCCCCGCCAGCCCACAGTCGGTCACACTTTCAGTTTGGAAATGGCCCCCAGTGGCTGTGGAGACCCGCCAAGGAGAGCTGGGGAACTGTTGGGTGATCGTGAGCTCAGGGAGCCCCCACGACCCGCCCCCTGCCCTCCACAGCAACGACAAGGCCTTGGCGCTGGGACCGGCCTCCCCGGTCTCCCTGGGGAGGCTCGTCTCCCGGTGGCCCGGAGGCTGGGGGACACAGCTTCTCTCTCGGCTGTGCGTGTGGCTCTCGCGGCACCTGCCACCCACGCCCCAGCTCTGCCCTTGTGTGACACAAACAGCACGCTCTCCGCCCCGTCCCCATTAGCAAACTGTCCCCCACGTCACCCCGGCCCACACCCTCTGGGAATAGGCTGCCAGGCATCTGTTCCCTAGGGAGCCCCAGGTGCCAAAATGGGCCCGGTGGGAGGGCGGCAGCCGCGCGCTTCTGTCCCCGCTCCTGATGCGTCCCCAGCTGTGGCCTTCCCACTCAGCGCCACTAGCTCTCCATCCCGCTTGGCAGCCGGCCCCTCTCCTTCCATCCTCCGCCCACCCCCACGCGCCGTCCGTCCGTCGGCCGCGCCCCGCTGCCGGCCACCCCCTCACCGCGTCGCACGCGGCCACTCGCTCCTCCTCGGGGAGCCGGTGGCGCCGGCCCGGGGAACCGGGCCCGCGGTACCAGTCGGGAGGGACGCGGGGCCGGGCAAAGGCATTCTGCAGCCTCCCCTTCCCTTCCCAGCCGGTTGGCCTTGGCCGGCCTACTTCAGATAGAGAGTTCTCTTGGCTCTTGTCCACTCCGTGACTTTAGTCCGTTTCATCATCTGAGGGAGAGGCTGAAGCCAGGGACCAACAAGAACTGTAGAATTCTCTAAGAACGGCCATCAACCTGTGTTTCCCCCTCTGTCCTCGCTGAGCTAGGTTGGCGGAACGGGTAGCTCCACCGGGTACAAAGTAGGTGCTCAATAAATGTTGACTGAAGGAAGGGGTCTGCCCTGAGCCCTGAAGCGAGGGGCTCGGACTAGAAGTCTCGCTCTGACTTCTTCAGGTAGGACGGACTCCCTTGGCCTTCGTCCACGGAGAGTTTTCCCTGTGGTCCTTGACCTCTGCTTCGTTCCCTCTCGTACCCCAGAGTTCAAGGAGGCCTTCTCCCTCTTCGACAAGGATGGAGATGGCACTATCACCACCAAGGAGTTGGGGACGGTGATGAGGTCCCTGGGACAGAACCCCACTGAAGCAGAGCTGCAGGACATGATCAACGAGGTGGACGCGGATGGTGAGCCCCGTGGCGCGGGCGGACAGCCCCGTGGCGCGGGTGGACGGCCCCACTCTGGGGCACCTTCCTAGGGGTGACGGATGAGCGGGTGCCGCCGCTGCCGGGGCTCTGGTGTGGCCTCCCAGGGTCCGGGCCAAGAGCAATCCCGACTCCCTTCTCCCCGCTTCCAGGGAACGGGACCATTGACTTCCCGGAGTTCCTGACCATGATGGCCAGAAAGATGAAGGACACAGACAGCGAGGAGGAGATCCGAGAGGCTTTCCGCGTCTTCGACAAGGTAAGCGGTCCTTTGCCGGAGTGGCTCTGGGATCCGGCGGAGAGACGGGTGGCTGGGGCCCCGGGTCACCGCTTCCACGAGGCACGGGTCCCGGTGCCGGCTTGCCGCGCGGCCTCGGGAGGCCCCCCTTCCCCTGCTGAGCGTGGGTGCCTGCCGGTCCCCGCCCTGCTGCCTCTCCCCCTGGGCCCACCCCCCGTCAGAGCTTCCGGTTCAGAGCCCTTCCCCGTCCCCACACCCAGGACGGCAACGGCTACATCAGCGCTGCCGAGCTCCGTCACGTAATGACGAACCTGGGCGAGAAGCTGACCGACGAGGAGGTGGACGAGATGATCAGAGAGGCCGACATCGACGGGGACGGTCAGGTCAACTATGAAGGTGAGGTGGCGCCAGGCGCTCGCTCCGGAGCGGCCGCGAGGCGCGGCTTCGGGAACAAGCCCCAGGCCCCTGGCGCCCGGGAGGGCCGCCGGCCCGGCCGCGCTCACCCGCTGACGCCCGCTCTCCGTTTCACTCCACAGAGTTTGTACAGATGATGACGGCCAAGTGAAGGCCCCCGGGCAGCTGGTGATGCCCACTCTCGTGATCTCTCTCTTCTCGCGCGCGCGCTCTCTTCAACACTCCCCCGCGTTCCCCGGTTCTAGCGAACACCAGTCGATTGACTGAGAATCTGATAAAGCAACAAAAGATTTGTCCCAAGCTGCATGATTGCTCTTTCTCCCTCCTTGAGCCTCCTCCCTCCCGTGCCCACCGTCCCTTCCTTTCTCCCTCCCCCCTTCCGTTCACATCTTGCGAGGCCTGATGCGTTCATAAGACGAAGCCCCATTCCCCTGAGGGGAGCCTCTGCCCTCCTCCTCCAGCCCGGGTGGCTCTCCTCCGTTTTGGTTTGTTTCCTTTCGTGTGTCATCTTATTTTGGGTGCCGGGTGGCTGCCAGCCCCGTCCCGGGACCTGCTAGGGAGGGGACGAGGCCTCACCCGGACAGAAGAGCATGCCTTTTACTGTTGCATGCAACCAGCCCCGTGATTCCGTGTGCACATCCCGGCAGCCTTTTGGGGCAGGGGTGCCGAGAGAGGCGTTCCAGAAGGACTTGGGGGGAGTTGAGGAGTTGTGGTATTGACTGGCTGTGGCCCAGGAGGGGGTCGAGGGGCAAGGGAGTCCTGGAAGCCGGCGTTCTTTTACCAGTCGAGGGGGCCGACTCGCCGAAGGGGACGGACAGAGCGGACCACGCTCAGATCCCACCGGCCGCTGTTCTGAAACCATCCGATCGACTTCCTGAGGTTGGGCTGGGTGGGGGCCGCTCGGCCGGCCGCTCTGCAGGTTGTCCACACCCGTGTTTCGAAAGCGATCTCCGGCTGTTCTGTAAATACCTGGTGCTAACGTCCCATGCCGCTCCGCCATGAGGCGCCCGCCCGCCCGCACCGAGGTCCCCTCGCTGGAACGGATGTGGGGATGTTGCTTTGTAATGTACAGGTTATCCTTTGGGTTTGGTCTTCTTTTTTCTTTCTTTCTTTTTTTCTTTATGCCCCTTAAAACTAATTCTGTCAAAGACCCTGCCGGGCTAGCCGAAGGGTGGGGAGAGGGAAGGCGAGCCCCACCACGCTCTCGAGAGAACATACCTGCAATAAAACGGTGTTGTCGGCTAGCTGCCCGGAGGACTGGCCAGCCGGCCCCTCCCGCTTCTCCGTGGTGACTTGGTTGGCTCCTTAACATCCGTGCTGTCTCTGTGCCCTCTCTCCCTTCGCCCGCCTGCCTGCCCCCACACTCCCCCAGCGGAGAGCATGATCCGTGACCTTGCTTCTGATTTTCGCCTCTGGGACAAGTAAGTCAATGTGGGCAGTTCGGTCGTCTGGATTCTTCTTTTCCTTTTTCTGTTCAGTTCATCTTGCCCCCCCCTCCCCACACACACACACACCCCGCCCCCAGGTCGTTCAAGTGGCTTTTCTTGGGACCTGCCCAGCTTTGAGAATCTCCTCACCCACCCTCTGGCTCTCAGCCTCTGGGGAGGGGAGGGGAGGGACGGGGCGTAGTGGGAGACCCAGCCAAGAGCTGAGGGTTAAGGGCAGGTAGGCGTGAGGCTGTGGACATTTTCGGAGTGTTTTGGTTTAGGTTTTGGTTTGTTTGTTTTGTTTTTTGTTTTTTTTTTTTAAACCGGGCAATATTGTGTTCAGTTCAAGCTGTGAAGAAAAATATATATCAATGTTTTCCAATAAAATACAGTGACTACCTGACTTGGGTCTTCCCCTCTCGCCTCTGTTTCTGGGCCTCCTCCCTGCGTGGGCCCTGCAGCCCTGCCCTGGAAGAGCCTTTCCTCCATGCTCACTCAAGAGCCTCGTCCTTGTCACTGGCTGCCGAGAGGGGACCTCTGAGCTGGAGTTCTGATCCCAGCCAGATTTCACGGGTCCGGGTCGTTGAGGGCGGGATACTGATCCGGCCGTGTGGCCCATCAACTTTGTGCGCTCACCATAGTGATGGGGGTGCACCGACCCCTGTATCCGGCCGGCGAGGGAGCCCAAGATGAGGCCAGGGAAGGCCTGAGGCCAGTTCGGGCCACGAGAGCATCCCGTCCCATCGAGCCGAGACCCAGACCCGAAGGATGAGCGCTCACACTGGGAGGGAGGCCGTCCCAGGGAACAGCAAGGAGGCAGACCCAAGCTGGCAACAGCAAGCTGGCTGAGGCCCAGCTGGGGGATTCTCAGGGTGCTCTGGGGAAGAGGTGACATTCACTGGGAGAGGGCGAGAGGGCACGAGCGCGCGGGACGAGATTTGAAACGAGCCCCAAACGACACAGGGGTGCAAAGAAACAGGGTCCGGTGGTTCGTAGGGGAGGCGCAGAACCATCCTCTCCGCAAAACCTGAGCCCCGCCCCCAACTGCAAATCCCACCTGCTCCCCGTTCCCCGGGGGGGGGGGGGGGGGGGGGCAGGGGATGAACCGTTAACGGACAGGGTCTAACTTCTGACCCGCCCACACTCCACCTCCTCCACCTGGCAGGAGGGAAACAGGGACTGAACCCAGTGGAATTTTAAAAAAAAACCTACTTTTCGCTGCCCCATCCCTGGCCTTGGGAGGTTAGAGAAGGCCAGCAGCGGGGCCCAACCTCGGGGGCCTTCCTGGTGGCAGAGACATCAGGCCAGGGCTGGGCCTTCCTGCCGTGGGCCAGTCGCCGGATCCCAGCGCCGCGGGTGTGCAAGTCGGGAGTAGCGGGCCATTCTTGCAGAGCCCCAGCTTCTGGGCCCCCTGTTTCTACCCTCTGGCTGTGGTTTGCCTTCTGGCGCAGTGGAGAAGGTGGAGTGTGATGGATGAGAGCCTGCCCACCCCCACCCCCACCCCCGAGAGGGCAGCTGCCCTCTTAGCCGCCAGGACACCTGTGGAAAATTCTGGTCTCACAGTTGAGAGGAAGACAAGTTTTGGTGACCCACGGAACTGGGCTCCAAGCCGTGTGAGCACTCGCTACAGTGAGTCCGCGGGCTCGCCAAACCTCAAGGTCGGTCGTCTGTGCCACTTCCTACCTGATAACCTGTGGGCCTCAGTTTACCATTCCGCAAAATGGAAAATAGTAATGATCCCGTAAAAGGGAGATCATAAAAACATCCACTTCAGAGCGCCTGGGCGGCTTAGTCGGTTAAGCATCTGACTTCGACTCAGGTCATGATCTCACGGTTCAGGAGTTCGAGACCCGCTTCGAGTGAGTCCCGCTTCTCTCTCCCTCTTGCTCTCTCTCTCTGCCTCCCGCTCAGTTGTGCCCTCTCTCTCTCAAAAAAGTAAACAAAACTGGTATTTAAAAAAAAAATAGGGGTGCCTGGGTGGCTCAGTCAGTTGAGCGTCTGCCTTCAGCTCAGGTCATGATCTCACAGTTCAGGAGTTCAAGCCCCGCTTTGAGTGAGTCCCCTTCTCTCTCCTTCTCCCTCTGCCCCTCCCCTGCTCATGCTCTCTCTCAAAAGTAAACATTTAAAAAATATATTTAAAGAAAAACAACCCACCGGCTTCAGAGGGCTGTGCCAACCACTTTCTAGACACATCTCATTTAATTGGCGCACGGGCGAGAATGAGTCCGAACGAGACTCCGCATCCAGTTGGGGTGCCCATGCTCTGCGCCGGCGCATCTGGCCCTAAAATAATGATCAAAATCTGGAGGGCCCCGGGCGGGTAAAGCCTCCTGCACCACACTTCTTGGACGTGGCCGAACCGGGTCCCCAAACCCCAGATCATTCGGATTCCCAAACACCCAATGCTTTTAACCACCGCCTCGCCTCGCCCTGCCTGCCCTGCTCTACTGCCTGTCATCGTTTTTCCCCCTTGGGCCCTATGTTTTGAAAGACTTTTACTCCCAGACAGGCTGCGTTATTAAATAATCATGACTTCGCCTTCCCATTCTTTATTAATCAAAGACACGTAGACGGCACTCGGAGCTTCTAATGGACACAAGGCAGGCGCTGAGGGAGCCGACTCCAGCCCCGAGTAGAGAGATGTTTGGAACGGGAATCATTTTCAGTTCAGACTCGCAGGTCTGCCAGGCCGGCTCAAACCTGTCCTTGGAAGGTGACTAGCTGAGGTGACCCAGCGGGGGGGGGGGGGGGCGCCCACCCAGGGCCCCCTCACTTCCCTCCTCTCCCCCCCCCCCCCCCCCCCGCCGGTAGTGGCCACTGGGACCACTAAGTGTCATCCCCAGTGTGACCAGCAGGTGGGGCAATGGCTGTAGAAAGCCCCGGAGTTGCCCCTGGTGGAGACCAGTGTGTGTGTGTGTGTGTGTGTGTGTGCGCGCGCGCGCACCAGTCCCATCTGTGGGCCAGGCCGAGTGCCTTCCCAGAGGAAGTCCAAAACGACTAAAATGAAGTTATAAACGAACAAAGTCTCCTTCGCTTCCTGACACCCACTCCACGCTAGGCAGGCCCCTTGGTTCTGCTCTCCCAGATGCCTGTGCTGTGCTCTCAGCACATCCCAGCTTGCAAGTTTGTATCTTTTCTGCTTAGCGTGAGGCTTAGTTCTGTGATGTCATCCAAATGGGAAGTGAGTGAGATGGGGCCAAGGTGGTGTCCCCTCACGCTATATCCCCAGCAGGCACAGAGCAGCCTTGGGCCCCCTCCCCCCACCCAGGGGGCTCCAGGGAATCTGGTGAGTTAATGATGAGCAGGAGGCTGAGGCCAGAGACAGCACCTTGAGGACGGAAACATTCCTCTTTCCCGGGCTCACTTTCTGGCAATCCTCAGGTCCCACTCAGCCACCCCCTCCTCCAAGAAGCCCTCCCCGGTGTCCCCGTAGGCTGCACCCCACCCCCCATCTCTCAGCCCCGCCCACTCTGGACTATGGGCCTCAGGAGAACAGGGCCAGGGCTGTCTCTGTCACTGCCGTGTCCCCAGCACCACAGTCTCGACCTGCCCCAAAAGTGCCGAGAGTGCTGAGATAGGAGTGAGTGAGTCTTCTGGGAAGAGGAGTGGGGCGCCTGGCTGGCTCGGTTGGTGGAACGTGCAACTCTTGATCTCAGGGTTGTGAGTTCAAACCCCACTTTGGGTGTAGGGATTACTTAAAAACAAAATTTTTAAGAAGAAAAAAGGAGAAGGAATAGTTTAAGCAGGACCTGAAGGGCCAGGGCGCTTTTGAGGGTCGGAAAAGGGGAAACACTGTTCCAGGAAGGGTGAGCTCAATAAACAAAGGGGTGGAGGCCACACAGGTCTTGCGCAGGCTCTCGGGGAAACCTTGGTTGTCTGCTGTGGCTGAGAAGACAGGGAGGGAGCTGTCCCTTGGCCGCCACCAGAGGGAGCCCTCGGAGCTTGGCAAGCAAGGGAATGACCGCTCTCGGCTGGGGACTGTGGAAGAGAATACACCGGCAGTCAGGGGTCAGGACACCAGCTAGGAGAGGAGTTTCCAAATCATCCCGGAGGGGCTGCTGGGAGCTGGGGCGAGGAATGCTTGAAAACCCCTGGCCTGGAAGATGAGGTGATGGGGTCGGCGATTAAACAGTGGGATGCAGAGGGGGGGCAGATTCTTGAGAAGTCAGGCCTGGTGGTTAAAAACCAGCAGAAAACCAGCCCCAAGGGGCGCCGTCCGACTCTCGATTTCGGTTCAGATCATGATCTCACGGCTGGTGGGATCGAGCCCCACCTTGGGCTCTGCGATGACCGCCAGCTCGGAGCCTGCTTGGGATTCTCTCTCCGTCACTCTCTGCCCCTCCCCCACCTCAAAATGAACATTAAAAAAAAAAAAAAAAAGCCATCTTAGGTATTTAATCTTCACTTCACCTCAGGCTTGGAAGCTGTGGGTTCAACTGCCCAGCCCTGTGCTGCCATTGAGGGAGCCCTAAGAGGCCAGATAGAACTGACCCACTTTCCGAGACAGCACAGAGAGAGGAGACGGGCGCCCCCTGGGGGTCTTGCCTGGACAGGCAGGCCCCCTTTCCCTGGCCTCCAACCCAAAATGCGCCTCTGCAGTCCCTCCACCCCCCACCCCATCCTTTCTCCACCGCCCTCCAAGGGCCCTTTGGGTGGGTTCTCACTGAGGCCGGGCCAGGTTTGGCGACAAAAGCCAGACCACCTGATGTTTCTTGGCCCCCCGTTTGGTTTTTGTACAAGTCAACCTTTTGATTATTAAATTCCACCAAGAGGTCACTCTGGCAAGACTGTCATAAAAGTTTCTACACACACTCAATTTTTTTTTTTTAGCATTTCTTAGCATCACGTTTAGCATTTTGTTTAGCATTTTTTTTTATGGTGGTAAATGCCCATAACATAAAATGTACCATTTTAACGCGTACAATTCAGAGACGTTATATTTTCAGTGTTGTACGACCATCGGCGCTACCTAGTTCCAGAACGTTTTGATCACCCCAAAAGGAAGCCCGTGGCCATTAAAGACGATCGTCTGGGGGCGCCTGGGTGGCGCAGTCGGTTAAGCGTCCGACTTCAGCCAGGTCACGATCTCGCGGTCCGTGAGTTCGAGCCCCGCGTCGGGCTCTGGGCTGATGGCTCGGAGCCTGGAGCCTGCTTCCGATTCTGTGTCTCCCTCTCTCTCTGCCCCTCCCCCGTTCATGCTCTGTCTCTCTCTGTCCCAAAAATAAATAAACATTGAAAAAAAATTTAAAAAAAAAAATAAAGAAAAAAAAAGACGATCGTCTGGACCTAATTTTTAACTCTCCCAGACACCCCTCTTGCTCCGGTAATGTGATTCAAATCATAGTGGCTGGGGAAAAAAAAAAAAAAAAAAAAAAAGAAATGGGGAAACAACAGAAGCAAAGTGTTGCTTTTTCTCAACCCACGTTTCAAGCCACAGACAACAATAGCAGCGACAAGGATGGCAGTAACAGTAACGCGTCTTGGGGTATTTGTTCCAGGAAAGCACTGTGCTACGCTGCTTTCCAGGGGGAACGGGGTAATCCTGAGCACAGCCCTGTGAACTGAATACTACGTTATCATCGCCCTTCTGCACAAAAGGCAGCCAGGGCCCAGGGAGGCACAGCCACTAGCCAAGCGAGCTGGGTTCCGGAGATAGAAAGATCAACTGCACCCTTAGACTGTGCTTCCTCCTCGCTGTGTGACCCAAGGCTGGCGATTGCCCTCTCTGGGCCTTGACTCCAGCTTCTGTGGAAAGGCTCCAATAAGAGCAGGCTGGAGAGAGGGTGCACCCCCCCCCCCCCTGCAGAGCAGAGGACTCAATGATGTCAGCTGCTGTCATCTCTATGGGAGGGCCATGCCTCCCTCTCCGGTCCCTCCCCAGGTACATATTTATGGTTTAACCCTAGAGCAACTGCAAAGGGGAACTGGGAGGGGCTGGGGGGAAAAGGCTGTCCCGGCTGTCCCTCTGTTCACCGCCTACCACCCCAAACACCACTTCCTTTCCTGTCAGTCAGCTCCCTCTCAAGCACCCTTGATCTCGGGCCTCTCTGTGGGCAGGCGAAGGCCACGAAGCCAGAAGCCAGAAGGCTGGCGATCACCCCAGCGGAGTCCCGGGGCGGGGCAGAGACTGGTCTAGGGTCTCCAACACCTGCAGAGTCAGTGCCCGCTATTTGTGGAAGGAATCAATGACATTTTTGTGAGGGCTCCGAGGACACATGAGCTGAGGTCAGGCTTTGTAAGTAAGCGGGCGGCTGTTTACTCAGGGACAGGCACAGGGACTTGGGTCTGCGTCCCTGTGCCCGGGTGGTCCCTGGGATCCGTAACTCCCGTGCCCTTGTCCTCGGGCCGCCCTCGTCTCCGCCAGCACCCGGGCTCCCACCCCCACAGTCCACATCTCACAGGCCACCAAGCCATGCAGCTTCCCAGGCACGTGTCCAGAGTGCCACCTAGCACATGACAATCTCTCCTTCCTCCGGTCCCCCCCCGCCCCGCCCCATCTCTTCCACGTCTGATGGGAAATCAGGAGTGAGGGGAGGCAGGGAGCTTGTCCAAGAATCTCTGGTTCTCATGAGGCAGCAGAGAGGGTGGCTTTTGGAGTGGCCTGGGAGAGGGCAGGGATGTCCCCTGGGGTTTGGGGGCGGGCCAGCCAAGCACCCCGAAGGGATGAGGATGAGAGCCAGAACCTGAACCAGAGCAGACCTGAGTGCACAGAAGCTTCTGGGAACTTTCCCGCCCTCTAAATATTTAGACAGTGAGATAGATGGGCAAGCGAGGACCAGAGCGGGCCGGCCAGGCCCCCGGTTATTTTGAGAGAGCTGTTCTTTTTGTGCTCCAGGACAAACGTCCCCTCTGTCCCTCCCTCTTCTCCCAGAGCCTGCCGTGGCCACCCTGAAGAAGGAGCCATAGGGGAATAGCAGCTGATCACCCCCCGCATTCAGGGGGTCGAGATTCCAGCAGACAAGGACCCCGAGACTCATCCCCGCTTGCCCACCAGCGGCCGTGCCGCGCCTGTGTGTCCGGCTCCTGCTTCCGGGACACAGGGCAGGAGATCGCGGCAGCCGGGTCAGCAGAGGGAACAGGCTGCCGCCGACCCCTCTTTGGATGACGTTCCCGTGGTGCTGGCGGATAGCTGTGCCTGGGGTAAGCGTCCCCCCCGCCCCTCGCCCCAGGCTGACAGGGGCACCCATCTCTCCTCCTTCCCCCCAAGAGCAGTGGGGGCCCTTGAGTCCTTCCTCCCCGAGGCGGGCCGGGAGAGGGGTGTCTGCGAGTCGCCGTGGGCAGGCCTGGGGCACAGGCAGCACAACCAGGTCCTGAGCCTCTGGAAGACAGCCTTGCGGAAGAGGATGAAGACCCAGGGGTCGAGGATGGGGTTGAAGGCGTTGAACCGGAAGGCCAGGAGGTCCCCCACCTCGCTGCTGTCCGGGGCGATGGCCTGGGTGAAGCCTCGGACCTGGGGACAGGGCGAGGGCATTAAGAAGCACCCGCGAACCCCGCCCCCGCCCTCACGCCCCGCCTTCCACTTGGGTCGCTGGCAGGAATGAGGGAGGGGCGCCCTTTAGAAAAGGAAGGAAATAAGATAAGATGTAACCTAAGTGAGAAATGCATCCGGGGCGCAGAGGGAGAGAAAGTCCCAGGAAAGTACCAGCCTAGAGGGACAGAGCTGGGGTTGTGTGGGTGTGTCCCGGGGCCGTGGCCCCTGCGTGTGTGTGTGTGTGTGTGTGTGTGTGTGTGTGTGTATCCACACCTTCCAGCCTCTGAGTTGTCCGTAACCACCGCCCCCTAAGGTTGGACGGCCCCCAAATCTAGCCCAGCCCTCGCATTTTACAGAAAGAGAAGCCAAGGCCCAGAATACAGGGCCGGATGACCAGGTGGCCTTGCCACGTTCCAGTTCCCCGGAGAAGCAGGCAGGGGCTCTGCAGGGAAGGGGCGAGGCCGGGAGAGTGGGGCTAGGGTGGGAAGGGCCGGGGTGGGGGGGGGGGGGGGAGCACAGACTTCTCCGGAAAGCTGGGAGTTGCTTGGCCACGGACAAAGCCTCCGGCCTCGTCGGGGGTGGGGTGGGGGGAGAGGTCTCAGCGTCCCCATCCGTGAAACGGGCGCAACCGCTGGAGGACAGAGCCGGGTGCCGCCCTCCCCCTCCCCCTCCCCCTCCAGCTGCGGAGAGGACTCACCGTGAGAGGCAGGGAGCACACGGCCATGATGCCCGTCATGAGAGCCAGCAGAATCAGGTGGTCAACCTCGTCCTCTCCCGCCCGGGGCCCGGGCACCAGCGAGCCCTGGTGGCGCCTCTGCCGGCGATACATGCGGCAGAGGCTCAGGGTGACGGAGCTGTTGCAGAGGACGATGGCGGCCACCAGCAGGGCCACGAGGCTGGCGTAGGCCAGCGAGAAGGCGCAGCCGCCCGGCTCCGTGGCGCGCATCCGGATGAAGCACCAGCTCCCCGGGCAGTACTGCTGATGTTGGCCCAGGCCCAGCAGGGGCAGCGAACAGAAGAAGGTGCAGAAGGCGTAGACGGCAGGCAGGGCGAGGCGGGCGCAGCGCGGCCCGTCCAGCTGGGCGTAGACGTAGGGGTGGCTGAGCGCCAGGCAGCGCTCCACGGCCATGGCGAAGAGGATGAGCGTGGAGGCCAGGCCGAAGAAGGTCATGGCGAAGGCGAAGGTGTCGCAGAGCGTGGGGCGGCCCCGGGCCAGGCCCAGCAGCGAGCTGTTGCGGGCGTAGGTCACGAACACCGCGGGGCTCAGGAAGCAAGTGCCCAGCAGGTCGGTGACGGCCAGTCCGGTGACCAGCACGGTGAAGGCCGAGGGGCGTGACCGTCGCCGCGCCCCCAAGATGCCTAGTGCCAGCCCGTTGCCCACCACGCCCGCCACGAACATCAGGGTGCTGGTGGCTGGGCCCACCGAGTCCCGCACGTAGGTGAGGTTCCTGCACGAATCCGCCATCCCCCCTGCCTCCTGGACTAGAGGGGTCCCGAGGGGGCGGGGGGGGGGGGTGGTGAGGGGGAGCCGGGTCTGCCCCCCCGAGCCCCACTCAGATGCCCACCGTCCTCCGCATGGTCAACCCCAAGGTCCACCCGTCGGTCTGTCTGCCTCTCTCCTCTCTCTCCCTGTCTTTCCCCCTTCCCTCTCCCTGTTCTGTCCTCTCCCTTGCCCACCCCTTCTCTGCCTCTGCCTCTCCCTCTCTCTCCCCTCCTCACCGCACCTCTGTCTGCCTTCTCTCTCAGTGCCTCCTCTGTCCCCCGCTCTCCTGTCAGCCGAGGTCTGTGCCTGTCTGTGTTGGTCTGTGTGTGTCAGCTTCTCCCTGCTTCCCTCCTCCTCCCTCCCTCCCTCCCTCCTCGCCTGGGCCCAGCTTTTTCATTTCCTCCCTCTGCCCCGCCTTCCCCTCCCCTGCTTGCTCTAGAGGCACCCCTCCCCAACCTCAGGCTCTCTCCATCTCCCCTGCCCGGTCCAGGTGCCCTCACTGAGCCACCTGCCACTTCCTCGCAGGAGGGTCTCTCTCTGCTCTTCTCCCTTCCCCGGTGGCCCCGCGTGGGGACCACTGAATGTCACACTCGGGGGCACACCGGGACAAGACCTAAGGGGCACAGCTGACCGGTCCGAGAGGCCGTCTGGGGGTGGCCTCTGGGATCCATTCTGGGCTCCGGGCCCCGGGGTTAGGACACTGCCCAGGGATTGAGAAATGACCAGGAAATTCCTCCCCGATGTAGTGTTTTACAGGCCTTACTGCGATCTCTGTTCCCCGGACACAATTCGCTCCTTCCAGAAGGCTGGAGAAGGAGGTGGCCGAGCCAGAGGAAAAAATGCCAGTCCCTGGAGCCCATCCCAACTTGCAAGCTCACCCAGCCAGCTGAGTCTGGGAAGAGGGATTCGAGGGACTTGGGACTTGGTGTCCCCACCGTCGGGGGCAGGGAGTGGGGGGTTGGGGGGGTACCCAGGGCTTCCAAGAGCACCAAAGGGGAGCGCCCTCCCACCCTCCGGCTTCTTGCTCCAGCAATCCCAGGCCCTTAGGCCAAGCCCTGGTGACCTTGACTTCCAGGAATAATTCTGGCCACAGACAGCAGTCCAAGACTCCAACATCACTGTCACATGGTTCTCTCCCACACCCCAAACACACCCCCGGCCACCGCCACCCTCGGGCCAGTGTGGTCGGCCTGTATGTCCCAGCTGCCAGCACAGCCGGTAACCGGTCCTGGTTCCCACTGAGTCCACGGCTCCCCATTCAGCCTCCCCGCCCCTAAGGGCCCAAGACCCTGTCGGATACCCCTCAGGGGAGGCCCGTTTGAGTAGAGGGATGACAAACTCCATTTGCCCTGAGCTCCTGTCCCCATCCCACCACTAACTAACACCAGCTTCACGGGCCTGGTGGCCAACCGCGGCCAGTGGCCCATCCCAGAGCCCCCTTTGTCACAAGGAGAGAGCCTGTGCCCGTGTTGCCTCATGTCCAAGGCCAGGAGGGATGCTCCCGATCTCCAGGGCCGGACACTGGGTAGCTGCAGACTTCCCTCTCTGTACCCAGGCCCCTCAGTGACCACAACCCCCGCACCCCTTCTCCCCCTCTCCCTATCGCCCGTGCCCAGCTGGCATCCCGGTTTCCGGCCTCAGCTCCAGCCATAGCAGGGGCTCTGAGGGGGGGAAGCACCCGTGTGTATGGGCCTCAGGCCTCCTAGCTATGTGGTCCCCCCCCCCCCCCCGCCAACCTGCCACCGCCCCATGCTCTGCGGTCCCCAGACAGACCAGAGGGAACTCAGGAAGTTGTATCATATTAATGAAAGATGATGCCTGGCAGGCTTCTGTCCTGTCGAAGCATCAGGGGAGTTGGGGGGGGGGGGGGCGGGGGTAGCTCCGGTTCCTGGAGGCTCCCTCCCACTGGCTTCCTGTCCCCACTGGGGATGTGAAGCGTTCGGGAAGTCCACTCTGCTCCCATGCCCAGTGAGGCCTCACACACCCTGCCCCCCCTCCAGGCCTCAGTTTATCCACCTGTGCCACTGGGGGCCGGGAGTCCCGGGGCCAATGTCAGTGCTGAACACACTTCCACTTACTTTCCGGGAACCCTGACATCCTGCCCAGCTAGGGCCACGCCCACAGCAAGGGCTACAAAGGGTTCCTCTTCCTGCAGGTGCCTTGGGGTGAAAGGTCGCCCCAGCTGTGCTATGAGGGGGCGGGCGGCTTCCACGGGCCGGGGAACCGTGGGAAGGAGCCGCCCCGGGTGGGTGAGTCAGCCTCCTCCCTCTCGCACTGGTCGAACGCGACTCAGGCGTCCCCAGAAGGACCACGGACAGAGGGGCAGAGGAGAGGACAGCCCAGGGACAGCTGGCGCCGGCCGGCACAGAACCTGGGCAGGGTGGGGCGGGGGGGGGGGGGAGTGGGCACCCGGGGGCGGGGTGTGCCAGTGACCGTGGTGGATGTGTGACCTTCACATGTGTGTCTGTGTGGGATTAGTGTCACCCGGGTGAGCCTTGGAAGAGCGCTGTGAGTGTGTGTGTGTGTGTGTGCACTCTGGCGTCCCTTTCCTCGAAGGTCCACTCGCCCGTCGGTGTCTGTTGACCGTCTTGTTGAGGGTGTCAGCGCCTGGGTACCGGGGGCCCGTGGCCTCTTCGTGGCTGTGTCTCCCGCGTCGGTTTGCTGCCCGGCGCCTTGGGAAGACACGGGTTCTGGAAGCACCCCCCTCCGCCACCTGCCGGCCACTTGCTGTGTGACTCTGGACAACGACTTGGTCTAGCTCGGCCCTGATGTCCTCCTTCCTCGAGTGGCTGCCTCGCGCTTGCTGGGGGCGTGGTGTGGACAGTGGGGGCAGAAGCCACCCCACCCGCCTCCAGGAAGCCCTCAGGTAGCTGCTGGCGGTCGTTATTCCTTCCACAGACTCCCACCTGCTTAACTGTGTGCCCAGGGGGAGGGCCCCAGAGGGGCTCCGAGGCAGGGCGCCGTCCACGGCCCCCCTCGGTGTGCGGCAAGGGGACAGGGGAGGGAGAGGAAGGTCAGAGCTGGAGCCTGGACCGGCAGGCCCTCCCCTGAGTCATCTGCCCCCCCCAGGTCTCCCCCACCCCTGCTTGTTGGCCAAGGCCTCCGGCTGCCTGCCTGGGCCGCATCTGGCCTTGCGGCTGAGCTCACGTCCCCCCACCCTTGCCCTGGGCCCAACCCTCTCTTGGCTCCCAGCCTCCTGACCTTCCCCCGGGAGAAGGGAGAAGGATGGACCCACCCTGTACCCCTCCCGCCCCACGCACAGACAGGAGTGAGCACAGCCGCGTCAGCTCTGACACCTGCCAAGCCTACCTGTCCTCCTGTGCCCTCTGGCCGCTGCAAGGAGCCGCTGTGTGCCCATCCTGACCTGTCCCTCATCGGCAGGTCCCAACACCTTCAGTCAGAGGCCCTTTTCCTCTGCCCACCGCCCTTTCCTGCACCGCAAATGGGCCCTTGCCTACCCGCCAGACTCTGCCTCTCACCCCTGCTCCAGGGGGCTCTCCCCTGTCGTCCCTGCCCTGCCTTTGCGGGGGGCGGGGGGTGCGCCCCTCGCTTCCGTCCTGCAAGCCCCCTCCCGACACCTCCAGTCGCTTCTGGAAGAGCTCATCCGTCGGCCCCCATTCCCACCTCAAGCCCCCACTGGCCAGGTGATGTCACCGCCCTGTGCCTGATGCCACGTCTGAAACATGGGGATAAACCGGGTCTTTGGGGGGGGGGGGAGGGGTTATCCAACAATTAAGTGAGGTTGGGGCTTCAGAAACAGGACTCCAGGAAGTGATGGTCACAGTTGTGGCTCGGGGCCACCCCGCCCCCAGACCCCTTCAGCAGAACCAAGCACTGCTCAGGGCCTGTGGGGTACAGAGGGAAGACAGCCTGGCAGGGGCAGCCCTCCGGGTTGGGGGTGAAGAGGGAGGGGACTGCGGTCACCTCTCTGCCTCTTGGCCTGGCTCTGACCCCAGAGCTGACCTCACAGCTGGGGCTGGCCGGATAGAGCAGCGGGTCACCAGAAGCCCGTGCTCCCAAGTCATACCCGCTAACAAGATTATCCAGATTTGCACGCATGGATGCTGGTCACCCGGGACCTGCTCTGTCCGGCTCATCCGGCCTCCCCCGCCTCCTCCAGGTAGATCTCCCTTCCTGCCCGCCCTCCCTTCCCCACGCGGGGTCAGGAAGTCAGGAGAAGGGATCTCCGCTATACAGCCCCAAGATTTCGAAGCTGAAAGGGTCTAAAAATCCCAACAGTCTAGGCTCAAGAGATCCTGACACTCGTGAGGTGCAGAGCTCTGGATCCTAGCCGGACAGGGGAAGAGGATTCTGCCCCCCCCCCCCGCCCCCCGGGGTTGAAAGACTCCAGCATGCTGGCCCTCTGAGGTCCTGCAATTGGAGATTCCTTCGCCTTTCCGGTTCTAAGAGGCAAGGATGCCGGGTCTGAGAAATTCCAGAACCCTCTGGCGACTTCCCTCCCGGCATCCCTCCTCCCCAGCTCATCCTTGGCTCTCTCTGTCCCCAGTCTCCCCCGGGGCTCCCACAGACATGATGCAACCGGGGCTGGAGCCGGCTGAGAGGTGGGAGGCAGGAGGGAGATGTAATTACAGAAGCTTCTGCCTCGATCCAGCAGGAAGCTCGGAGTTGGGGCCCAGGGGACCCCAATCCGATGTGAATAATGGAGCGCTCGCCAGAAGCGCGCATGGCCCCCTCTAGGGAGGGGAGGCCCAGTGAGGGGGCTCCATCCAGGTCCAGGGGTCCAGCAACCCCCCACCACCCCGTTAGCCCCAAGCTGGGGAGCACAGGTGTTCCTCTGGAGAGAAGAGGAAGTCTGTGAGGACCCTGGGGGGGGGGGGTGTCTAACTCAGTGGCCCTCCAGCCACCTCACCGGGTCTGCGGTCTGCGACTCATTTTCGACATTCAAGACATTTCCCACTCTCTTCATGCGGCGGTAAGAACCCCCTGGGACTCAGCCGCCTTAACCAGGAGCTGGTAGGACAGGGGCGGAGACTCTGGTGAACCAGGAAGCCCCGGTCCCATCCCCCAGCCTCCGGGTCACCCCGAGGGCTTAGGCAGGCCTGAGGCCACCAGAACTTCCGATTTGGGAGAAGCCAGAAATAAGGACTTTTATGTGAAGTACTCCTATTTTTCAATTTGGCAACCAAGTCAAGAACATTTTTAAACGTTATGTAGGCCAAAAGTAGAGAACCAAAAAAAAAAAAATTATATATATATATATATATATATATAACTGCAGGCTATAAATGTCCTGTGGGCCACCAATGTGTGAAGTGAGAAACACAGGGCAGGAACTGTGACTGAGGCAGCCCTGTGTCCCCAGAACAAAGAAAATAACCACCGAAGGGAGGAACGTCACACCTCAATTTGTCTCCTCTCCCTCCGGCCACGCTTCTCTCTCCTCTGGGTCCCCAAGTGTTATTACCACCATGTCCCAGCTCAGATGTCCCCTCCTCCAGGAAGCCCTCCCCCGGCGCCCAAGCTGAGTCAAGCGCTCCCTCGGGGCTCCCCGACCCCAGCCCTGCCCTGTCTGGGTCATGACTATCTGGGGACGCGTCTGGGTCTCCTATTGGATTCTGAGCCGCAAGAGGGCAAAGCCAAGGGCTGTCTCGGTCCCAACTATGTCCCCGGCTTCACCCAGAACAGGGCTGGTCACAGAGCAGGTAGGTAGGTCCTCAGGGAGGGCTTGCAAGAATGAACGGGACAAATGAATGAACAGAGGTCAGTGCTACGGACAGAGGTAAGCCCGTGGCAGGGGGTGGAGTCACTCAGGGGGAGGGAAAGGAGGGGTGGGCATGGGGGCTCCTGGAGAGGAGAGGGGCCAGCTCAGGGGTTCGGGGGTTCAGCGCTGGAGGCCACAGTCTACCCCTCATTACCTCCCAGCTGTGTAACTTGGAGTGAGGGGACCTCCTTTGGCTCAGTTTCCTCCCCTGCAAAATGGATACTATTCAAGTAGCCAGCTGCCTTCTGGGGCTGTGGGGATGATTAAATAAGTTCAGGGTCGCGGAGGGCCCAGTGCAGGTCAGAGTCCGGGGTGCTCACTTCCTCCGGTACACCCTCCCCATCCACAACCCCCCCCCACGCCACACATCCTCACCCCCAACACACTCCAAACACACTCAGGAGGGCCGTGGAGGGACAGGGTCCCCCGTGATGGCCCCAAGCTCTGTGCGTGCCTCAGTTTCCCCAAAAGCACAGGTACCACCACAGCCGCCACGTTTATTGGATTCACTCTTTGGCGAGGGAGGGGGTAAGCTGTCGCGAAGACTCAGAGCAGGACGCAAAAGAGGCGCTTGTCGCGGAAGGGGTTCTCTGCGGCGGGGACCGGCGTCACCAGCGGGTCGTCTTTGGCGTGCGTCTCGCAGAAGGCCAGGAGCTCGGCCGCCGCCTGCGACACCTGCGGACGCCGGGGCGCGGTCCGTTCTCCGCCCAAGGCCCCGCCCCCGCCCCGCCCCGCCCCCTCCCAGCCCCGGCCCTTCCCGGCCCCGCCCCCCGGGTCCCGCCCAGTTCCGGAGAGGGTCTTCCCGTGGGCCCCGCCTCCAACAGCGCGGGGTCCGGCCCCCGGCCCCGCAGCTGCCTCCGGCCTCCCCAAGCCCACCCCGCACCTTCATGCGATCGATGTTCACCTCCAGCTTCAGCTGTTCCACCGTCTTGCGGGCCTCCGCGATCTTGGCCATGTTGTTGGACATGGCTAAGGGCGGGGAAGAGTTTAAACGCCGGGCGGGAGTAGGGGCTGACGGGGTAGGCTAGGACAAGCCGGGGTCCCCAGGTAGGGGTGGCAGCGGTAGTGGGACCCGGGCGACAGGGGTGTGGATGGAAGAGCGTACGAATGGGGTGCCCGGAGGTGGAGGGAGGGACAGGAAACCAGAGAAAAGAGGAGGAATGAAGGGACCTACAGATGGGCGACCAAGAGGCAGGCCAAGGGAGGGCCAGAGGGGCCAGAGGAGGGATGGAGGGGTGCAGAGACGGGGTACCTAGATGGAGGGAAGGACAAAGACGGGCGAGGGAAGGCCGGAGGGAAGTCCAGTGATAAGGCTGCCTGGCAGGTGGAGGGAGGGACCGAAGAACAGGGCCACAGGTGCTGGATGGGGATCCAGGTGTCCTCAGCCCCCGGGGACAGAGCATGAGCCAGGAGGGGGGCCCTCCCCAGGCCAATTAGCGGCGGCTCGGGGAGAACAAGGAATTAAGATCGCGGCGGGAAGGGCGCAGAGGGGGCCTCATTAGGGCCTTGGCAGCAGCTGCCCCCTCCGGCCCCCTTGGGGAGCTCCCCCACGCCCGGCCTGGCCACCTCAAAGGCGCCTCTGCTCATTAGCCGCCCAACAGAGGGCTGGGGGTGGGGTGCGGCGGGCAACTCGGCCATGACTGGGAGAGGGGCAGAGAGGATGGAGAGAGGGACACATGGAGGGACAGAGGGAGCCACAGAGTGACAGAAAGACCGAGGCACGGAAGAAATAAAGAGACTGGGCCCGGGAGAGAGAGGTGGAGGGATGAAGCGACGTGGGGGGAGGGGGGAGGGACAAGGAGAGGGGTCAAAAAAAAAAAAAAGACAGAGTGATCCAGGGGGGACAGAGGGGATGAAGGCACAGGGCAGGGACAGAGAAGGGGAGGTGGAGGGTCCAGGAGGGGTGGAGAGAGGGGGTGGGAAAGGATAGAGGGAGGGGCACATGGAAGGACAGAGGAAGGCACAATGATAGAGGGGCAGAGAGAAGCGGGGGGGAGGGGTGGATAAAGGGACAGAGGAGAGAGGGGACAGGGGGACAGAGGGGGATGGAGGGGCTGGGGAGAGACAGGCTGGTGGAGACGCAGACGTAGGAAGTCATTCATTCACTCATTCATTCATTCCTAGGGGGACAGATGGCGGCTGCGATGGGGCACAGGGATCCGCCGTGGAGTGAGACCGGAGCCTCCTACCTGTTGCTGCTCAGGGCCGGGATGGCAGGCAGGTGGCAGAGCCTGGGAGACCGAGTCTGGGTCCCCCTCCCCCCCCCACGCCCCACGCTCCACGCTCCCTAGTCAGCCCCGCCCCCTCCCCCGAGGCGCAGCCCCCGAGGGCCCGCCTCCTCCTTGCTGCCACCACCGCTGTCCCGGCCCCCCCCCCCCCCCCCCGCCTCGGGTCTGTTTCTTTGGGTCCCCTCTCTCTGTCCGTCCCCCTCTCCATCTCTGCCTCTGCCACTGTCCCTCTCAAACACGCACGCACACGCTCACTCGCAGGGAAAGACAGTCTTCAAGGGTGCCTGCCCCACGCTCTGCACTCGTCCCGATGTCCCCCAGACCTCGGATGCGGGTCCCGCGCGGCCCCTCCAGCACACGTGCTCTCCCACACCCCCGTCCCGCCGGCCACCTGCGTCCTCCCGCCACAGACCACCCCTCCCAGCACACGGGCTCACCCTCGCGGTCCCTCAGATCGACGTGCACGCTCTGCCCCGCGCGCGGCGGCGGGGGCCACGCAGTCTCACGACTGACCCGCGCTCGCTCGTCACAGTCGCGGCCCCTCCCCCTCCCCCCAGCGCCACACACGGGGGCTCCCCGTCTCTCCTCGTGTGGCCCAGCATCACCGATGCCGCCTCACGCGCCGCAGCCAGACACGCTGTCTCAGAGTGTCAGATGGGCACACACAGCTCGGCCGCGTCACACGCCATGTCTCAAGACGTCACACACCTTGGCACGCAGTTGGAACTTCTGTCTGCCTTGTTCACACCCGGTGGCAACTTCACCCGCGCTTTCACCGTCACCCAGTATGTTAGGGACACACACGCACCAGGTCTCTCTCGTGTTGGCATCTCTGAGTGCCCCGCACAGTGGCGCGCTGCCTCACGCGCTGTCCCAACACCGTGACAGTCTCTCGCTGTCCCACCTGCCGTGTGTCGCACATCGTCAGTTTCTCACAGTTGACCAGCGTGGCTGACACACACGGTCACACTCACGTGGTCCCTCTGTCACACCCATTGCCCGGGGCCCGTCACGCTGCCTTCTCACGCCACCTCTGGGTGTGTGACACTCATTCACCCTGTCACCCTGTGACCCCCACAGCCCTCGTGTCCTCCCCATGTTGCACTCTGTGCCCTACAACCTCTCGCTGTCACATCCGGCCTCCTGATGTCACAGTCCCCCAAATGGTGTCGCAGGCACATCCAGCCTCACGGCGTCCCACACAGCCACCTGCGTGTCACGACCTCTCATGTCACACACTCCGTCGCACACAGCCTCTCTGCGTAACACATGGTTTCACAGACACACTATTTCTGGTTGTCACAAAATGTCACCAGGTCACACAGCCACACACACAACGTCACAAGCTCGCGGTAGTACACGCTCATACAGTCTCTTGGCGTCCCACGCCGTTTCCCGGGGTCATCAGGGGCACCCACAGGGTGTCTGTCTTGCACTGGTCACACCCCTGGGGGCGCCCATACCCAACCCTCGGGCCTCTCGTGACAGCCCCCGATGGCCACACGGGGGCGCCCGCGGCCCGCCGACACCAAAGCCGTAGGCGGAGGTGGAAATTGGGAGGGCAGGGCGTCCCCGCGGGGCCGGCGGGGGACGCAGACCTGGGAGGGACGCCGGGACACAGCAGGGTGGCGGGGCTGGAGGCCAGAGGGAGAGAACTGAAGACGCACTGGGACAGGAGAAATTCAAAGAGAAGGGGAGAGAGATGCAGGGAGAGGCCGAGAGAGACGGGGACGCAGAGACAAATTTGGAGAGATAGAGACCTAGGGACTAGGTGAGACAGAGACAGGCCGAGGATCGCAAAGACAGAGAGACAGAGACATGCAGGGTAGAGGAGAGACCCACAGACAGAAATGGAGAGGCCGAGACAGGGACCGAGAAACACAGACACCCGAGAGACACGCACAGAAGCGCACGGAGACACCAACTCGCAGACCAAGCCTCCCGCCAGGGACGGTGGCGGAGGTGGGGCTTGCGGGGCGCGCCTCGGGGGCGTGGCCTAGGGGCGATGCGGGGGGCGTGGTCAGGGGCGGGGTTCCCCCCCAAGGGGCGCGTCCGGGGGGGCGGACCAGGAGGGGCGTGGGCTGGCTGAGGCGCGCCCCAAGGGGCGGGCGCTGGGGGAGCAGGGGGAGGCCCTGGAGGGAGCTTCTCCTCGCCGTCAGCCCTTCCCTACGCGGTTTTGGCCGACTGGATGGGGACGCGAACCGAGCGGGGAGGGGACACCGCCCGGGTGCCGGTGATCTGAGGGTATCCGACCCTGACTCCCCGCTTCCCCCCGCCACCCCGCAGAAGCCACAGGGCCAGGTGGGGGAAGGGAACCGGGCTCACATCTGGAAAGCATCAGGCGCGCCGGACGTGCCAGGGCCCCGGGCCCGGCTGCGGAAGGGGGGAGGGGAGCCAGGGCGCCCTCGTCCTCCCCCCTCTGCGGGGTCTGCCGGCGCCGGGGAGGGGCCTGGGCGTGCGCCGAGCCTCTGCGCCTCCCGCAGCTGGTTTCCATCAGCGACTTTGGCCCCGGCCGCCCCCAAGGAGGAAACCCAGCTGAGAGTGGGGGAAGCCAGGGTGACGACCCAATCTCCTATCCTGCTTTCTGACGGCGGCCAGACGCCGGGGGGTGGGGGAAGACGGACGGACGGACGCTGCTCGCACCGTACCTAAATGCCCTCCCTTTCTCGCCGGAGCTGCAGCCCCCAGCCGTCTTTCCACCCGACGTGTACCTTCAGTTTTCAGACGTGCAATCCCGCCTTGCGCTGCCCAGGAGTCGCCCCGGCCGGCCTCGTGAGAGCCTAGCAGTCAGTGGTGCTATTGTGCCCATTTTCCGGAGGGGGAAACTGAGACCCTGGATTCGGCTTCCGCTTTGACTTTAATTATTCAAGAAATGGGCCGTGAACGCCAGGAGTGGTTCTAGCGTCCCACACCCAATGGCCCACTGTATATTCCCGGCTGGGTGTCCGCGGGTGTCTCGCACTCGACGCGTCCAACACTGAGCCCCATCCGCCAAACCCCCTCCTGCAGGCTCAGCCAGCTGATAGTAAATCTTTGGGGTCATTCTTCCCCTGCCCTGCCTCCCTCACGCCCCACAACTGAGCTGGTAACGACTGCCATGAACTCCGGCTTGCAGTCTCTTCTCGCCTCCTCTGCGGCTGGCACTCTGGTCCAGCCACAGTTCCTCGCTGGCTTCCCTCATCCGGGGCCCCACAGAGCAGCCAGAGGGACCCCGTTTGAAAGGGAGCCCCCAGATAATAGCCCGTGTTGGCGAGGAGGTGGGAAGGAAAACAGCACAGCCAGGGTAGGAAACAGCCTGGCAGTTTTTCAACAGGCTGAAGAGTCACCGTAGGACCCAGCAATTCCAGCCCCTAGGTATCTACGTAAAAGAAATGAACACATACCTCCAGACAAACACTTGTACCTGAATGTTTCCCGGCGGCTTTGGTCATAATAGCCCCAAAGTGGAAACAACCCAAGTGTCCGTCCGCCGAGGCGCGGAAAAGCTCAATGTGGTGTGTCCGTCCAGACAATGGACGATCATTCGGCGGTAAGAAAGAAATCAAGCCGTGGTACGTGCTCCCATGTGGATGAACTTTGAAAACATCATGCGGAGTGAAAGAGGTCGGCCACAAAAGGTCACTTATAGCATGATTCCCTTTGTATGGAATGTCCAGAATGGGCCAAAATACAGAGACAGAGAGAGTAGGTTAGTGGTTGTCAGGGGCTGGAGATACTGGATGGAAATATTCTTATTGGGATGGAAGTATTCTTCAATTGATTGTGGGGAGAGTTGTACAACTCTGTGAACGCACTAAAAGCCACCGAACTCGATTTGGATGAGTGTTATGGTCTGTGAATTGTACCTCAACGTTTTAAAAAATGTTTATTTTGAGAGAGAGAAGAATCCCAAGCAGGCTCCATGCCATCAGCCCAGAGCCCCACGCGGGGCTCAAACTCAAGAACTGAGAGATCATGACCTGAGCTGAAACCAAGAGTTGGGCCACCCAGGTGCCCCTTGACTTTTTTATTTGTTGAGTAGGATTCAGGCCCAGCGTGGAGCCCAGCTGGGGGCTTGAACTCACAACCCTGAGATCAAGACCTGAGTTGAGATCAAGAGTCAGAAGCTTAACCGACTGAGATACCCAGGCGCCCAGATATGTGACTTATGTCTCAATAGAGCTGTTAACCCTTTCACCTCCCCCCCCCCAAAAAAAAACCCCCTAAGTCCCTCTTGTGCTCAGAATTCTCCCATGGCTCCCACCTCCCTCCAAGTAAAAACCCAAATCCTCACCATGGCCCATGAGGCCCCACACAATGTGGTAGACACTACGATTCTCTGCCCCCCACTCCGGCTACTCCCACCCTTTTGTCCCTCACCCATGCTATTCGCATGCCTCACTTCCCCCACCTCCTTCAGATCTCTGTCCAAATGTCCCCTTCTCAGTGAGACCGTCCTGATGACTCTACTTAAAATCACAAACATCTCTGCTCCCTCACCCCACCCAATTTCCTCAGAGCTCTGCTCAGTTCTCCCCCATAATCCTTGTCACCTTTAGCAAATTACAGAATTTATTTATTTGTTATGTCAACGCCCCTGCCCCGCCCCCCAGCTCCCACGCCTGTAAGCAGTTCCTTTTGTAGCCTTCTAGAGAGAATCCATATAGGCTATGTGGGACAGCGCTTAAGAGCCTAGACTCTGGGGCGCCTGGGTGGCGCAGTCGGTTAGGCGTCCGACTTCAGCCAGGTCACGATCTCGCGGTCCGTGAGTTCGAGCCCCGCGTCGGGCTCTGGGCTGATGGCTCAGAGCCTGGAGCCTGTTTCCGATTCTGTGTCTCCCTCTCTCCCTGCCCCTCCCCTGTTCATGCTCTGTCTCTCTCTGTCCCAAAAATAAAAATAAAAAAAAAAAAAAAAAAAGAAGAGCCTAGACTCTCAGGCAACCTGAACTTCCATTCTGGCTTTGCTACTTATCAGCCTCACGTAGGTTACTTAACATCTCTGTGCTTCGGTTTCTCCATCTGTGAAATGGGCATACTAGTATCCATATATCATCTCTCTAATATACCCTCGAGGCTGTGAGGATTGAGTCACTGAGAATAGAGTCTGGCATGCAATAAATGCTCAATTTCACAGTCAGCTGTTATTTTTTGTTTGGGGTGGGGTTTTTTTGTTTGTTTTTTGTTTTTTTTTTTTTAATTTTTTTTTAACATGTATTTATTTTTGAGACAGAGAGAGACACAGCATGAACGGGGGAGGGGCAGAGAGAGAGGGAGACACAGAATCGGAAGCAGGCTCCAGGCTCTGAGCCATCAGCTCAGAGCCCGATGCGGGGCTCGAACTCCCGGACTGCGAGATCGTGACCTGAGCTGAAGTCGGACGCTTAACCGACTGAGCCACCCAGGCGCCCCATGTTTTTTGTTTTTTTAAGTAGGCTTCACATCCAATGTGGGCCTTGGACACAGGACTCTGAGATTATGAGCCACACGCTCTACAGACTAAGCCAGCCAGGCGCCCCACTGCTATTTATTTATTATTATTCTTTTTTAATGAGTTTGTACCAAAATCTTAAGAAGAAAGGTCATCCATGTGTACTTCAACCATTTTGACCCCTGTGGCCAGTGTGACCTTGGACAAGTCCCTTTACCTTTCTGAGTTGCCACTTTTATGGAATGGAGATGAGGCAAATATTCCCAAAGGAAGGCCTGACAAGCAGTGGCTTTTCCTGGCAATTTTTAAAAAATCTTTATTTATTTATTTTTGAGAGAGAGAGAGAGAGAGAGAGAGAGAGCACAAGCAGGGGAGGGGTAGAGAGAAAGAATCCTAAGGAGGCTCCACACCATCAGTGCAGAAGCCGATGCTGGGCTTGAACTCACGAACTGTGAGATCATGGCCTGAACCAAGATCAAGAGTGAGATGCTTAACCGACTGCGCCCCCCAGGCATCCCTTGGCCAACTTTATTTTACTTATTTATTAAATTGTTTTTCTTTAACGTTTATTCATTTTTTGATAGAGACAGAGTGCGAGTGGGGGAGGGGCAGAGAGAGGGGGAGACACAGAATCCAAAGGAGGTTCCAGGCTCTGAACTGACAGCCCAGAGCCCGACGCGGGGCTCGAACCCACGGACCATGAGATCATGACCTGAGCCAAAGTCGGCCGCTTAACCGACTGCGCCACCCAGGCGCCCCTTGGCAAGCTTTAAAAAATGACTTTTATTCATTGGTATGCAAAAAGAAATACTTGTTTATCCATACACACACACTACCCACCCACCTTCTAGAATGGAAACTCCACAAGGAAGGAAACTTCTTTTTTCTGTTTTGTTCCTTGCTGTTTTCCCAGTGCCTCCGTGGGCAGTGGAGATGCAGGTGAGCACAGCTGGCCTGGTCTCCTGCTCTCTCAGAGTTCAAAGCTACCGAGAGGTGGACCCACCCATCTAGACACAAAGTCAAAGCAGAACAAATAACCATTCTCCACCTGACTGTGGGGTCAGGTGGGGGATGGGTTCTAGCCCTAACTCCCTCCTCCTTGCTGTGTGACCAGGGTAAGTAATGGCCCCTCCCCAAACTTCTAGTTATCCGCCCATGAAATGGGTATGATTATTGAACTTACCCAATAGAAATATGGGCAAAGAGTATGAACAGGCAATTCACTGAATTACAAGTGGGCCAATGAATATACCAAAGTATGTGTTGCCTCAAGGGAACGGGAGAGAGACGTGCTAATTAAAACAGAACATGGGAGGGGCGCCTGGGTGGCTCAGTCCGTTGAACGTCCGACTTTGGCTCAGGTCATGATCTCACAGCTCATGAGTTCAAGCCCCACGTCGGGCTCTGTGCTGACAGCTCAGAGCCTGGAGCCTGCTTCAGGTTCTGCGTCTCCCTCTCTCTCCTTTCCTCCCCCACCAGCACTCTGTCTCTCTGTCTCAAAATAAATAAATAAATAATTAATTAATTAAAAACTTAAAAAAAATAAAATCACAAAAGGTTAAAAAAAAAACAGAAATGAAAATATCAGCTGAGGGCGCTTTTAGTGGGAGGAAGTGTGGCAATGTCAATTAAAAGTTTTTAATTTTTTTTTTTAATTCTTGAGAGAGAGAGACAGAGCATGAGCGAGAGAGGGACACAGAATCTGAAGCAGGCTGCAGGCTCTGAGCGGTCAGCACAGAGCCCGACCGACGAGGGGCTCGAACTCACAAACCATGAGATCGTGAACCTGAGCCGAAGTCGGATGCTCAACCAGCTGAGCCACACAGGCGTCCCTCAATTAAAAGTTTTTAAATGAGTGTACATTAATGACCAAACAATTCTATTTCTAGGAGTGAAGCCTACAGAAATACATACATATATATATGCACATAGAGGTATGTACAAGGACATTCCTGCAGCAAGGTCCCTAACAGCAAAATAATTGGGAGAGCTGACAATCCCACAGTGGACTCTTATGCAGCTAATAATAATAATACAGTGAGGGGGGCACCTGGCTGCCTCAGTCAGTAGAGCATGCACCTCTTGATCTTGGAGTTGTAAGTTCAAGCCTCACGTGGGGCGTAGAGATTAATTAAAAATAAAATCTTAGAGCGCCTGGGTGGTGCAGTGGGTTAAGCATCCGACTTCTGCTCAGGTCATGATCTCAGAGTTTGTGAGTTCCAGCCCCATTTTGGGTGAGCTCGAGCCCTGCTTCAGGTGAGCTTGAGCCCCACTTTGGGCTCCACACTCTCTCTCTTTCCCTCTCTCTCTGCCCCTTGCTCACTCACACACTGTCTCTCAAAAAAAAAATTAAAAATAATAAAATAAATAAAAGCTTTAAAAAACAATCATTATACAACTATAGGAAAATGTCATCTAAATTGAGATGAAATGGACAATTTCCTAGACGAATACAACTTAGTAAAACTGACACAGGAAGAAATAGAAAAGTTAAATAGTACCATAACCATCAAAGAAACCGATTTGTTTTTTGTTTTGGTTTTTTTTGTGTGTTTTGTTTTTTTTTTTTTTTTTTTGAGAGAGAGAGAAAGAGAGAGAGAGAATCCCAAGCAGGCTCCAGGCTCAGCATGAAGCCCAACGCAGGACTCTATCTCAGGACCCTAGGATCATGACCTGAGCCAAAATTAAGAGTTGGACGCTCAACCGACTGAGCCACCCGGGTGCCCCCCCCCCCAATATCTAATTCTTAATTAAAATCCTTCCCATAAAGAAATCTTTGGACACAGATGACTTAACACCACCAAATGAAAATAATAATAATAATAATAATAGAATAAAAGTGATAAATAATGCAAATATATGGTTCAATTTATATATGTATATATGTACATATACATGGTATATATGTATAATATAGTTATATATTTATATAGTTACTTAAATTCACATATGTATGCAAACACATAAAGGGAAACATTCAAGGATACACATCAAACTGACTATGATGACTCTTGAGAAAAGAAATTTGGGTTGGCCCTTCACTTACATTTTTATGAAACCATGTTTGCGACCAAACGCAACTCAATCAAAGGTCAGATTCATTGTGGTAAAACAGCCCCATGGTAGGAAAATCAGGTTGAGACCCACCCTGAGATCTGCCACCTGGCTCTAGACCCCTATGTTCAAAGCAAATAGTAGTTGCTCACTAAACGTGAGTCCAAAGGAAAGCCATTTTACCACAGAAGGAGAGTCCACCACGTATGGAACAGTGTGCATTTATTTACAAAGAGGTTAGAGAAACACAGAATCTGGCCCCCCTGTGCACTGGGGAGTCACCATCGTCATAATAAATACAGTAATTTTAAAAAAGAAAAAAAAATACTGGATTGGAACAGCTGAGGGTCATCCTGGGCTCTCCCCACTCCCTTTGGGAGGGGGGAGAAAAGGGGGGGCATGAGATAGAAACCATCTTCCTTCCCCTCTTCTACCTCCTAATCCTCCATAACTGTCCCGGGATAGAGGCGAAAGAGTCCATCTTTCCAGGTGCTACCACCTCCTAACTGACCCTCAAAACCCCAAAGTCAGTGGTCCTTCCTTTCCCAGGGCACTCTGCAGGCACCACCCGGGTCAGACACAGCGTCTCTGACCACGGTGCCAAGGGGATAGCTTAAGAATCCAGGGACATGGATGGGGGCACTTTGTGAATGGGGGAGGGGCGGGGAGACACCAGATCTGGCCATGGAAAGGAGGAGCAAGAGGGCTCAGTGACAGTGGTGAACGGGAACAAACGGACTAAGTGTCTAAACTAAAATGGGGAAATTCGAACTGAATTACCCCTTCCGCATACCATATTACACCCATAGTACAGATGAGGAAAGTGAGGCCCAGACAAAGGGAACTTTCTTGCCCAAGGGCTGCAGAGCCAGCAGCTGAACTGGGTCAAACAGGGCTCCTCCCCCATTCCTCCCTACGGTGGAGGGGGAGCCTTTTCAACCAAGACTGCAGTGGATGGGGGCAGTGAGGAAGGGTCTTTGGAAGCAGAGAAAATGGTGGTCTTTGGAAGGGAGGTATGGAAGGGTCAGTGATTGGGAGTGTGGTGGTGCAGAGGCCATGAAGGGGGAGCCCGAGCAAACCCCCAAACTCACACTGTAGTCATGACCTTGAGTGAACCCGAACGGAAACGCAGTATCTTTTTCTTGAGCGCGTGGGAAGCCTTGATCTTCACAAACACTTTGGCGGGGCCCGCGGGGGCCCCTCCACCTGCACCACCCCCTGCCCCAGAGGCTGCGGTGGCTGCCACCAGCTGCTGCGGCCACACCAGGCCACCGCTGCCGTCTGAGTCGCTGGATGCGGAGCTGAAGGCAGGCGACTCCCCCTCGCTGGCGCTCGATTCACTCTCCCCATAGCCGCCGCCGACGCCGCTGGTGGGACCCCGGCGTCCAAGGGGCCCCAGGCGCCCCGCAGAGCACTCAGAGTCGCTGCCCGCGCAGCCATAGAGAAGACGGCGCTGCGGAGCCGACGGGGATGGGCCGGGCCCCGGGCCGCGGGCTGTCGGGGCTCGGGGACGGCCGCGGCGTCCGTCCGCAGCGTCGATCTCCGCCGTGGAGCGCCAGCGGCGGCAGGACCCCGCGGCCTGCGCCGCGAGTGTGGGCGCAGGGCCGCGACGGGGCCTCGGCGGCCGGGGCTCTTCCCGTTCGGCCGTGGGGTACTTGGGGGGCCCCGGAGGCACCGCGGCCGCGCGGCCCAACAGGCTGGTCTCAGACTGGGAGCGCGCGGCCTTGCGAGCCCTGGGCGAGCCCCGGCGGCCCGAGGCCTCCGTCACGCGTCCGCGGCGGCCGGCGGCCCGGGGACGCTCCCGGGGTGGGGACTGCTCCACGCTGCGGCCACGGGTCAGTGGTGGCGCTTTGCGGCGCGCCGCGCGGCCGGGGAGGCCGCGGGTGGCGGCCTGCGCGCCCGGGATGTACTGCGCCTTCACCAGGCGACCCTCGGCCGGGCTGTCGGGGGGCGAGGGAGCGGCGGGCGGCGCGGCGGGCTCGGGCGCCGTCTCCGACTCCCACGGCGAGGCCCAGGCGCGCCCCAAAGGCGCCGGGCTGGCGGGACGGCCCCCCGCGCGCTCCACTGGGGGCTCGGGCGCGGGCCGCGCGCCTCCGGGGGGCGGGGACACGTCGGGCGGCCTCTGGCGCACGCTGTTCTGGCGCCGCGGGCCCCCGTCCGCGCCCCCGGGACTGGTCCGGGGCTGGCCCGCCCCCCGGCGGCGGCGCCTGCGCAGGAGCGCCGAGATGTAGCCGTCCAGGGGCCGCCCCGTGCCGGGGGCGTCCGGCGAGTCCGCAGGAGGCCGGACGCAGGGCCGCGGGCTGCGCAACGCCACGGCGTGCAGGGGGCTGGGCGTCAGGAAGGGCCCCGCGCGGGCCCGCCGCTCCGCGGAGGAGCAGGCCTCCGGGCCCGCGGAGCCCGCTGCCGTCGGGTAGGGCGCCGAGTACGATCGCGGCACGGCTGCCCGAGCGCTCACCGCCTCTGGAGCGCTAGGACTGGCGTCTCCTGGGGAGGGAGGCAAAAAAAAAAAAAAAAAAAAAAAAAAAAAAGGAAGAGAGTGGAGAGACTCTCGAAGCCCCTTCTAAGGTGAGCCTAGGAGGGTCAAGTTGCCTACCCCTCCTCCTCCACTGTCATCACAAACCCTGCTCTCTCTCCCCCCCCCCCTCCTTCCCTCATACCAGGTTCATAACCAAATCTTCACAAGACCCTGAATGGTCTGTCCCGCCCCTGCCTTTCTGACCTCCATCTCTGACGCCTCTCCTCTGTAATTTTAGGTCTCCGGCTACATTGGCTTCCTGGTTGCACCTGCCAGTCACGTTCCAGCCTCACGGCCTTTGCACTTTCTGTTCCCGCTACCTGGAACACTCTTCCCTGAGGATATCTGTTTGGCCCACTGCCTCACTTATTTTAGGACGCCACTCAAATGTCACAGTCTCAGTGACCTCTTCCCCGGGGCCGCGTCTTCTAAAATGGCAACTTCCTCGCCGATTCCAAAGAGGACGACCTCCCTGGTCCCCTTCCCCTAACTTTCTTCTCTGTCTGTCTATATCTGACTTATCTTGTTTATTATCTGTCTCTCCCACTGGAAAGTCAGCTTCTTGAGGACAGGGGTCTTCCCCCACCCCCACCCCCCACCCCCGCCACGACTGCATCCCTCACCACTAGGATAGGGCTACGGCGGCACATAGTAGGGGCTCAGAAACTTACTTGCATAAATGGACAACAGCAGTTCCTGTTTCCCGAGTGGCTACTGTGGGTGCCAAGTCTAATAGCAATTAGGGCTGAGGCTCCCTGAATATGCAAAACTTCCCTACGACGTAGGTGCTGTTATCAATCCCACTTTAACCGAGGGAGACACGGAGGCCCCGAAAGAAGCAACAGGCTCAAAATCACACGAAAGGGGAATGTCGCAGCCAGAATTCGAATCCAGGTCAGTCTGACTCAGAAGCTTGGGCTCAAAACCACTCTCCTACTGTCCATTCCCTGGTTCTCAGGGCCCCAACCCCACCCACCTTACCTAGGGACTTGGGCCTCTCGCTGGCATAGATGCCCCGGGGTTCAGCGGGACCCAGGCGTCCATAGGAGCCAGATCCAGAGAAGCCACTGTCCCCACAGAAGGTAGAGGGTGGTGAGTCTGGACCCCCCGTGGAACTGGGGTCTTCATAGAAGCCTGGATTCCAAGGAGAAGAGGAGAGGTCATCAGGGGCCTGGGCGGGGAAGCCCGGGGTGGGGGAAGGAAGAGACCAAGAGGCAGCCTGAGAGGTAGGGGCAGGAGGAAAGATGGGGGTATCCCAGGCACGCCCTGTTTACCTGAGCTGCGCCCGCTCTCCTGTTCCAGGCCCCCAGACTCCAGGCTCAGATCTCCCAGCTGCTGGCCCAGGTCCCAGATGAGCCCAGGCAAGGCCTCCTGAGGGCATGAGGAAAGCAGATTGGTCAGAATGCGCCCCCCAACCTCTGCCAAGGAGCCCCCCACATCTTCCCAGACCATGGGTAGGGTTTCACTTTGACAATGAGGCTCTGATTTCGGAAGGGTAAAAGCACCCAAGCCCCAGGATCTCCCCCCTCAAGTTGTCTGTCCCTTCAGCCCAATAGAAGTCCTTCCGATGGTCTAACTCAAGTCCTTCGTGCCGCAGCGACATCACCATCTCTCGGGTGTGCTAAGCTTCAGGAGGCCCCACCCCTGCTCCCTCTCTATCAGGTGTTCCCTCCATTTGTGCTCGTGGCCCCTTAACACCTATTAGGATGTCCCTCTTCGAGCCTCAGCTCAGGTGGTCCAGCTGGAAGGGCAATTCGCTGCTACCTAGCAGATCCCTTGGCCATGGGGTCCACCTTCTCCAGTCCTTGACCTTCTCTTCTTTTTTTTTTTTTTTTAATTTTTTTTTTCAACGTTTATTTATTTTTGGGACAGAGAGAGACAGAGCATGAACGGGGGAGGGGCAGAGAGAGAGGGAGACACAGAATCCGAAACAGGCTCCAGGCTCCGAGCCATCAGCCCAGAGCCCGACGCGGGGCTCGAACTCACGGACCGCGAGATCGTGACCTGGCTGAAGTCGGACGCTTAACCAACTGCGCCACCCAGGTGCCCCCTTGACCTTCTCTTCTTGGATGCTCCCGTCTCCCCCCACCGCCCCTTATCGGCAGCAGAAAGTCCTTCTGCAAGGCTTCCTTAAGTCCTTCCTGCTGCAGACCGATTCTTTCCCTCATATGGATACAATAGGCAGACCACGACTCATGCTAAGTCCTTTGCTCCTTCTCTTGGGAAGAACCACTCCCCCGCCCCCCAACACCTACTGGCAAGTCCTTCTGTGAGTCTAGCCTTAGTGGGTACTACAGCAACAAGCCCCAGCAGGTTCCCTTGCCTGGGGGACGGCATCTTCCTCCTGCCCTTGCTTCATTCCTACCCAGAAGCCTCACCCCCCTCCTACCCTCCCCCCCCCCCCCCCCCCGTGTCTCCCATCGCCCCTCATCCCCAGGAGAAATTTCTGTTGAGTCTATCCCGGATCCTTCTTGCTGCAGGAAATGACCATTTCTTATCAGGGATGAATGAATGAAGGTGAAAACCCTTTTAGCGGAGCGGCGGTCATTAGCGAAGGGGGTGGGGCTGAAACAACACAGATGGGGCCTCTGAGACTCTAGGGCTTAACCCCATTTTGGAAAACAGATCCAGGAAGAGTCCCACATGGGTCTGGGTGAGGCCAGAGGTGGCGGCAGCCGCGGGCCGACGGTTGACCCTCAGACAAAAGCGGCTTGTCTGGACGGCGGGCGGGAGGCAGGGAGGGGGGAGGAGCTGGGAGGCCAGGCGCCCAGCCCTGCCTATTTAGGGCAGAAAGACGGGCCGGCTCCCCCGCAGACGCCCCCCCTCCCTCCCCCAGCTTCCTACTCCAGCGGCCGCTCTCCTGGGCTCCCCCCTCCCGTCCTCACCCCTCCCTCCCCCGCCCCCAGAACAGAAGCCCCCTTCTGGGCTTGTTTATAGGAGCAAAGTCAACAAATCGGTCCACTTTGGGCTCCTGCCCTGGGCCGTGCAGAGATGCTCAGGGTGGCGTCATCTTTGAGCAGAACCCAAGAGGGCAGCCCAACTGTGTCGTATCAGGGGTGGCTAGAAGCGTTCCCTGAGCGCCCACGTACCCCACGTCATGTCCCCCCTACTAATCGCCCCCTTGCTCACTCTGCCGTAGCCTCGTAGCCACACTGGCCTCCTTGCTGTTCCCCCCCCCCCTCCCCAGCACGCCTTGCGCCTGGCCAGCTCCTACCTCTGTAAGATGTGTTTCCCCTGAATTTCCCCCTGGCTCCCTCCCTTGCTCGGTTCAGATCTTCGCTTCACAGGATCCCTCCTCTGACCAGTCTTTCCAAAATAGCTCCCCAGTCATTCTGCACCCTGTTGCCCTGCTTTCATTCCCCACCCCCACCCCCACCCCCACATGACCTCCTGGCTCAGAATGATACATTGGGTTGTCATTTGTTTTTTGTCTGCTCACTAAATGTCGTTCCTGGAAGGCAGAGCGTTTTGTCTGCTTTGTTGGCCCCAGCGTCCTTCCCCCACTTCCCCCCCCCCCACACACCCCCCAAGCCCAGTGCATAGCACAGTGCCTGGCACAGAGTAGGCGCTCAGGAGATGTTTGCTGAAGGGATGAACGTATACAGCAGAATACTATGCAGCTGTCAAAACGGAAGGAGGCCATATGTGTATACAGGCATCACTCACATAGAGCTTCCAGGCGGAAAAGGAAAGGGCATAGCACCAGCGTGAGTCAGAATTACCTGAAGGGCATTGTTCACGCCTAAATTACTGGGTCCCGCCTCCAGAGCTTCCAGAGCTTCCAGGCTGGAGCCCCATTTGCATATCTTGCAAGTCACCCCCCCCCCATCCTGCTAGTCCAGCGGCCACACCTTGAGAACCACTGGCATTGTCCCCCCCAAGGACCTCACCCAAGAGACTGAAATTTGTGAGAAAGCAAAGCATCGGGCGCCTGGGTGGCTCAGTCGGTTAAGCATCCGACTCTTGATCTTGGCCCAGGTCATGATCTTACGGTTTGTGAGTTCGAGCCATGTGTCGGGCTCTCCGGCTGACAGCGCGGAGCCGGCTTGAGATTCTTTCTCTTTCTCTCTCTGCCCCTAACCCATATGCGCGCGCTCTCTCTCTGTAAATAAATTTTTTTTTAATTTTTTTTCTCCGTTTTTTATTTATTTTTGGGACAGAGAGAGACAGAGCATGAACGGGGGAGGGGCAGAGAGAGAGGGAGACACAGAATCAGAAACAGGCTCCAGGCTCTGAGCCATCAGCCCAGAGCCTGACGCGGGGCTCGAACTCACGGACCGCGAGATCGTGACCTGGCTGAAGTCAGACGCTTAACCAACTGCGCCACCCAGGCGCCCCTGTAAATAAATTTTTAAAAAAATTTTTAGTACAATAAAAATTAAAAAGCAAAGCAAAACACTACACTTCTTGGTATGTAAGCTGTGGAAGACGTCTGGAGGCTCTCACACCAAGGTGACAACAGTGTCGATTCCGAGGAGACCTGGAACAAGTTACTTCCCCTTTCTGGGCCCTGGTTTCCTCCTCTGCAACATGGCATTCAACTCCCTCTCTTATGGGGTGTCATAAGGATTAAATGAACTAAAATAGCAGTTTCTTTTAAGCTCTTAATAAATGCTAGCTTTGATTATTACACGAAAGCTCTGAATTTCTTTTTCTTTTTTTACTATTTACTTATTTTTGAGAGAGAGAGAGAGAGCACGAGCAGGGGAGGGGCAGACAGAGAGGGAGACAGACACAATCCGAAGCAGGCTCCAGGCTCTGAGCTGTTCAGCACAGAGCCCGACGCGGGGCTCGAACTCACGAACCTGGAGATCGTGACCTGGGCCGAAGTCGGGCGCTCAACCCACTGAGCCACCCAGGCGCCCCCAAAGTGCTGAGTGTCTCAACAAGGAAAATAGAAAGTCGTGTTTCACTCGTGTAATTAAAAATAAAGATGAAAGGATCGATTTGGGAGCTGGGCGGGGTGGGGGGGGGTGGTGAAGTTCTGCCCGTGTCATGTCGGTTCCCAGAAGGAGTTAAGGGGGACAGACAGGAGAGGCCTCCCCTTCCCCCACACCTGGACCCTCCAACAGCACCCTAGTCTACACACTCTCACTGTTTGTAAGTTTGACCCCCATCCCTTCCAGGTGCGAAGCAATGATAACTCTTTAAAAAACCAGAAGGATGTTGGCCTGAATCTAGCTCCCTGGGTACCCACAATGCCCCTCATCTTTTTTCTTTTCTTTCTTTTTTTTTTTTTGCAAACCCTTCTGCCAGGGGACCGTCCGCCATCCAGGGAGGGTTAACATGCATGGGGTTACGACCCCTGGAGACCCCTTTGCCCAAGCATTTCCAGACCTTTGTCCCCACCCCCCCACCCCCCCACTGCTTGTCCAATTCCCTTCATCTCTATTAGGAAGTCCTTCTGCAAGTCTAACTTAAGTCCTTCTTGCTGGAAGGGGACCCTTTCTCTTGGTGGGAGAGAACAGAACCCCCACCCCACCCCCATCCAGGATTCTTGCCTCTTTTCTCTGAATATCCCGCGTCTTCACCTGCACCCCCCACCATTTCTATTAGAAACTAATCAAGCCTGGCTTCAATCTTTGTTGCTTCAAAGGGAGTGTATTCCTGGGGCAGGGGAGGGGGGCACAAGGGGGGGGGGGTGGCGGGAGGGGGAAGTATCCTAAGACAGAGGCTCAGGGATCAGAGGAGGTACCCACACCCTCCTCAGAAGGACCCAGGAACCCCCAACGGCAGAGGAGTTTATATTTAGCGTTTCTCTGTTCCTCCCTCGGTGCCGCTGTCTCTCTCCCGCTGCCTGCCACCGCCTCCTCCCTGACGCTGGGACGGAGCTTTGCCTGGAGAGTGTGGGGGAAAGAGGCCTCTCTACTACCACCTCCGGGGGGGGCGGGGGTTAGGCAGAGGGGCGGAGAAGGGGGGAGACTTAGGGGCAGGGATGGGGAAGCTGAAGGACAGAGAGAGGAGACTGAGGCAGAGAGAGGGCGAGACTGAGGGACAGGAAGGAAGGACACAGCCTGCCCATCCCCGGGCTTTCTCCCTCTCCTCGTAGGGTGGGAGGTGCCTTCCCAAGCCCAGCCAGCTTAGGGTGGGGGGGGGGGGAGCGGGGTGAAGGCCCCCACAAGGCGTCTCCAACTTTGGGAGGGGGTGGGGCCTCCCACAGCTGTTTCTGTTTCCAGAGAAGAATGTGCAGGGTCCCGCTCCCAGTCGGGGGAGGGGCTGTGCGTGCAGCCCCGGAGTCTGGCTGCAGACCCCCTCCCCATTCCCCATCTGGGGCGGGGGCAATGGAGGTCAGCAGCAGGGAGAGCCCCCTCCCCCGCCACCCCGGCTCAGGTTTCCCCAAACGGGAAGCTCTGACCACACACAGGCTTGGGGATGGGATCTGCAAGGGGAGAGCCAGGGTCTGGGGCCTGGCAGGCTGGGGGGGGGGGGGGGGGGGAGAAGGGGAAGAGAGAGGTGGGGACAGGGACTTGGGGCCGGAACAGAGAGGTGCAGAAATGCAAGGGAAGCCTGGGGAGACAGAGATAGACACAGAGGGTTAAGAAAGATAGAAACAGACACTGAAAGTCACAGGGATGTGGCAATAGGGAGAGAGAGTGAGGGGAATCCAGGAAGAGGTCAGGAGAATGAACAAATGACAGAGAAGGAGAGAGGGGTGGTGCTCCTTAAGTCCTTCTGGAGACCTCTGCCTCATTTTCCACCATGAGAGCACTCGGGGAGTTCAGAAGTCGGGCCCCCACGCTGCCTCAACCTGCCCCTTCTGGGGTTAACCAAGGCTGGGACCAGGTAGGAAAGGAGGGAAAGTGTCACCAGAGAGTAAAGATGACCGCGGGGTCCTCAGGGACTGCAAGCTTCCTCTCAGCAGTGGTCCCTCCCGCAGGAGGCCCGAGGATCCCCTCCCCCCCCCCCACCCCGCCCCCTCCGGAGATCTCCAAGCACATCGGGACTTAGGGAAGATGGAGCCCTGGAAGCGGGGCCAGAGCGGGGCATGTTTGGATCCCGGCTGTGTGACCTTGGGTGAGTCACTTGCCATCTCTGAACCTCAGCTTCTTTCTCTGCAAAATGAGGACTATCACCCTCCTCTCCCCCAGGCTTCAAGAAGACAACGCATACCAAATACTCGGCTCAGGCTTGACACATACTTAGCGCCTAGAAGAATTTTCTTTGGGGAGAGGGTCTGTGCATTTCACGAGGCCCCAGCGGAGGCGATGCAGTTCCCCCCCACCACCACCACCTTCCCCAGTTTGGGGTTGAGGAGGCCAGATCCCGCCCGCCGCCCATACTCCTGGGTCTCCAGCCCCACCCCCTGTCCTCTCCCCCTCCCCCACCGCAACGGGTGTCTGAGCATCCAACCGAGACAGACAGACAGACAGACACACACACACGGGGGCGGAGGGATGGACGGACAGGCGGCCCCTCACCAGCTGCTCCTCCAGGGCCGCTGCGGCCCGGCGCGCCGCCGCCGCATCTTCGTCCTCATCGGCGTCCTCCTCGTCCTCGGCCTCGGCGCCCCCCATTCCGGGCTGGGCCAGCCGCAGCGCCTGCTGCACGCGGTACTCCTGCCTCTCCCGGAGCCAGTGCAACTCGCAGAGCCCGGCCAGGCTGCCCTCCAGCCAGCCCCGCAGCCGGCCCCGCTCGGGGCTCACCGGGAACGAGAAGGCCCGGATCATGGCTGCGGCCCCCCACCCCAGCCCGGCCGGGCCCCACGGCCACCCCTCTCCGGGTCCCACCTCCCCGCCCCAACAGCCCGCCTGCCCGCCCGCCCGCTGGCCCGGCTGTCACCGTCTCATCTGCATAGGCGCCCGCCCATTGGGCCGCCCACCCGCGCCTTATCTGCATGGCCACGCCCCCGGCGACAGAGCAACCGTCGCCTATTGGCTGCTACCCTCCTTTACGAAGCTGCTCGGCGGTGCACCCGCGCCCCCCGACGCGACGCATGCTCGCAGCTTCCTACTCGCTTTGCTTCTGGGCGGCCTCGCCACGCCCCACCGCTTGCCAGCCTTTGGGGCCTGGTCACGCCCCCTCTCGCGTCACAATGAAACAAGTCCGCCCTTGCTTCAATGTCATTGGTCCGTGCCTCCCGGGTCCCGCAGCTGGTTCCGCCCCCTTGCGGGCGAGCTCAGGCTACCATTGGACTGTCCCGCGAGAGGGGAAGGGGTGATCTATAAATAGGGAATGGGTCCACGTGACAGTTTGGCAGCTGTTCCTCTCCCCCCCCACCCCTAGCAACCCTAAGCTGCTGAGGCTGTGCGGGGGGCGGAGAGGGTTATTGAGTCGAGCCCTGATTTTGCCTCCTCTTCCACGAAGCCTTCCCAGACACTCAGCTGTATAACCAGAGGACCAGGCTGGCTAAGACCGGCATCCTCCCATAAAATGATGCTTCTAAGCGGGACCGGCTTCACCGGCGTGTGACCAGCTTAAGAGGGCCCTGTGCTTGGTTTAATATTCGGCTGTTTCTGTCTTGAAATTCTTATTTTTTGAACAAGGGGCTCCGCATTTTCATCTTGCAGCAGGCTTCCCAAATTATGTAGACAGTCTTAACTTCTAATTAAGAGTCTGAGATCGATGACATCCCAAATTCTGGAATTAGAAGACCAGCCTGGGTGGAAGATTCTATAATTCGACCGGAACAGAATCTAAGCGTCTTTTGTCTCCCAGATCGCATGGGATATTGTGTTCACCATTCTACGATTCCAGGAGCCTTTGTTCTCAGCATTCTAAGATGCTCTGTTCTCGACGTTCTGTGGTCCTAAGAGTCTGAGCCTGACTTTCGTTTCCAAGGTTCCCTCTGGCTCCCCTGGCTCCGCGAGCCGGGCTGGCGCCCCCTCAGGCGGCCAGCCTGTGTCACTACGCCGAGTGTGTCCCCCTACAACCTTCAAGATCTAGCTCCAGTGTTCATACCCATTTCTCAGACAGACCTTGACTCCCTAAAGGCCAGGCCCACAAGATCATATGAGAACCTCCCTCTTCTAGGACCCTCCTGCACCAGAATGCATTCTGGTCGTAAGCTGGAGAGGCGGTGGTACTCTTTCAACGTTTATTTATTTTTGGGACAGAGAGAGACAGAGCATGAACGGGGGAGGGGCAGAGAGAGAGGGAGACACAGAATCGGAAACAGGCTCCAGGCTCTGAGCCATCAGCCCAGAGCCTGACGCGGGGCTCGAACTCCCAGACCGCGAGATCGTGACCTGGCTGAAGTCGGACGCTTAACCGACTGCGCCACCCAGGTGCCCCAGAGGCGGTGGTACTCTTGAGAGCTAAGATTCTGGAACCAGACTAAGGGGAGGGGAAGGGCGTGTGACCCCCACCCCTGCCCCTTTCTAGCTGTGTGACTTTGAGAAACTTGGTTAACATCTGTGCCTCGGTCTCCTCATCTGTATGATGGGGGTCATAACATTATCTACCAGATAGAGTCATCCTGAGGATTGAGCAAGATATTTGTCTAGAGCCTTCTATGTAGAAAGAGCCACAGAGGGTCTGATAAATAAGTACGAAATAATCTCGTGAGTCCCAATGAGCTTGGACTTTAGTAGAGGCAAACTATAGTCCATCCCCTCTTGTTTAAGACAGACCTAGACTGTCCTTTAACTGCCTCAATTTTCCAACAGTGGGGAGATGATCGAGATTCGTGATAGGTGGATCTAGGGAGCTCAGTCGCAAACAAGATTTTCTCAGTAGTTAGTGTCTGGGGTGATGTCAGGATTGGTTTTCCATCCCTGCTGTGTGTGCAAAGCCAGTTGAACCATTTCTTGCATAAAATGCTGGATCTGAAACTGATTTAGGATTTGGTCACTGGGCATTCAAAGATGAGTATTCCTAGGAAAATAAATAAAAAAGAGAATTATTAATGGTTGAATAAGGGGGTAAAACCAAGATTTGAGGCCCGAGGGCAGCCAGTTGACAGGGTTGCAAGAAGGAGGTACAGAGAGATCCTTGGTTGATGGAGTCAGAACAGCGGTCACAATTCTGCAGATAACCTCATCGCCCCTCCACCTTTTTGAGTCTGTTTATCTAGAGAGCAGGGGGCATGCACGTGTAGGTAAAGGAGGGGCAGAGAGAGAGAGAGAGAGAGAGAGACAGAGGGAGAGAGAGAGAGAGAGAATCCCAATCAGGCTCTGCACTATCAACGTAGAGCTCGATCTCATGAACCATGAGATCATGAGTTGAGCTGAAATCAAGAGTCAGATGCTCAACCAACTGAGCCACCCAGGCATCCCCACCTCGTTGGCGTCTTGATGATCCCATTGATGATGAGATGTCTGAGGAGTCCCTGGAAATGAACATGCAGCAGAAACTTCCAACTGTAACATACAAGGCCCTCCCTCGGAAGCCCCAGACCTGGGCGCAAAAGTTGCCCAAACATGGGTGGAGGCCCTATTAAATCCTCGGGGCTTACTGCTAAGCATTTGGCTCCTCTGATGCTAATGAGAAAGGGGGTCGCAGTCATCCTAGACCCTGTGTCGGTAGGGTGACTTTCAGCCTTCGCAGGATGTGGCTGGTCTCCTACGTTTGTGGGGAATTCGGTGAGGGGTGGAGAGAAGAAAGAGTGAAGGTTAGACATGAATAGACTGAAGGGGGATTGAAACTCTGAAAAGGGCTCACAGGATTGGCAAGATAACAGAAGCCAGTCCGGCTGGTAGGTCGGTACCAGTCTGCAAAATCCTCACACACAAGGCACGCCTCATGGGGGGCAATCCAAGACTCATGGAAATAATTGTCTCATTTAGCTGAGGGGCTCAGCCAATAAATGCGGATTGAAGATGGGACAGCAAGGAGAAGATGTAGGGACGGGACCGGGGCCATGAAATGAGTCACAAGAGGGGTGACGCTGCTTGTTGCCAAGAGAAATTATGAGCGGCCCCCGTTGACTCGGGGTGGGTAGTGTTTTGATAGCTGGAAAATCTGGGTGAGTGCAGTGGGGAGGTGGTTCCTGCCGTTAGGGTTGTTATGGTCTGAGACTGAGTCCCATGAAGGGGCAGGATGCAAAGGAGCCCAGAAATCCTGACTCATCGATGCTAGGGATAGGGAGAGGTCACTGTCACGACCCGGCGGTGAGTTAGAAGGAGTCTTTGAGGGGTACGTGAGACAAGGCTCAATCTGCCTGCAACCCATCCTATTTCCAAATCAGGTTACATGCTGACGGACTGGGGGATAAGACTTCAACCTATCTTTCTGGGGTCGGGGGAGGGGACACACTTCAACCCATCGCAGCCTCAGAAACCACTGGAGTTGCGTTTTAGTCTTGGGTCGAGATGCCACGAACGATGGGATAAATTCCTCCTGTGGCTACCGTGAGCCTTCGGGTGCGGAAGTCGGGTGCTTGTGGCTTAACGTCGTGGCAATGCGTCCCTAGACACCTCGTGTCTCTGGGGGGTACGTGTTGAGTGTCAGTGAGTGAGCCGAGCGGGGGGATCATCCACATATTGGATTTGGGGGTGGGTGGGTATGGCAAGAGGAACCACACCCCTCAAATGAGCATGCAGGGTCCCCGGAAAGGAAGAGGGGGTTTCCGTGACCTCTTGAGGCACTCCTGTCCCTGTGCATTGTGGACTGTCCCGGGTGAGAACAAAAAGATGGAGAATCTGGATGTAGAGGGAAATGAAAGAATGTGTAGACAGACGAGGCGTTCGTAAGGTAAGCTGGGTGGTGCCGGAAGGGATAGAGAGGCAGAGACAGTGTTCGGATTGGGAACTCGCAGCGACCCAGGGTTGACTCTTATTTATGGCCTACACGTCTTGGCCTAGCCATATGCCAAAGTCTTGAGGGGTTTTTATGGACACGGAGAAAGCCTGTCAGAAGGGGATCCTTGGGGAGACTAAATCTTAACCCTCGAACTTGGTGTCCCTTTTCTTTACAGTCCCTACAAGCACCTCTATCAAGATCAGGGTTGGTAGGGGGCGCCTGGGTGGCTCAGTCGGTTAAGAGTCCGACTTCGGCTCAGGTCATGATCTCGCGGTCCGTGAGTTCGAGCCCCGCTCTCTCGGTCCGTGAGTTCGAGCCCCGCTCTCTCGGTCCGTGAGTTCGAGCCCCGCTCTCTCGGTCCGTGAGTTCGAGCCCCGCTCTCGCGGTCCGTGAGTTCGAGCCCCGCTCTCGCGGTCCGTGAGTTCGAGCCCCGCTCTCGCGGTCCGTGAGTTCGAGCCCCGCTCTCGCGGTCCGTGAGTTTGAGCCCCGCGTCGGGCTCTGTGCTGACAGCTCAGAGCCTGGAGCCTGTTTCAGATTCTGTGTCTCCCTCTCTCTGACCCTCCCCCGTTCGTGCTCTGTCTCTCTCTGTCTCAAAAATAAATAAACATTAAAAAAAAAAAAAAAAAGATCAGGGTTGGTAGTATCCAATGGCCCTGACAGAATGGGCTTTTTTTTTTTTTTTTTTTTTTTTCAAATTCAAGGTGTGGGGCCTTAAGTGACACTGTGTGGCTTTGCTTTGATGTGCCCCGGCATCCTCATGATTGATGTTGGACTAACCTCATGGAATTCTGCAATCAAGGTATTTCTCCAGCTCATGTTACGGGTTTGTTTTTTTTTTTTTAGTTTTTATTTCTTTATTCATTTAAGTAATCTCTACGCCCAACGTGGGCCTTGAACTGACAACCCTGAGATCAAGAATTGCTCTCGATGCTCTTTGGACTGAGCCAGCCAGGCGTCCCTCACATCATGTTTTTGATCGTCTCTCTAATTTCTGGCCTCAAACTTAACAAAACTAGTGGCCAAGATCGAAGCAGTGGGATTATCCAGGATCAGGCCTGAGTAGGCATTCTGTATATTTCCCAATGTGGGTTTGTCATTGGGGACGGATTTGTCTATCTGTTGTCTACCCTCCTGGGCCTTGGACCAATCAGTTTTATTTTTATTAAAAAAAATTTTTTTTAATGTTTATTTATTTTTGAGACAGAGAGAGACAGAGCATGAATGGGGGAGGGTCAAAGAGAAAGAGACACAGAATCTGAAACAGGCTCCAGGCTCTGAGCTGTCAGCACAGAGCCCGATGCGGGGCTTGAACTCCCAGACTGCGAGATCATGACCTGAGCCGAAGTCGGCTGCTTGTTTAACCGACTGAGCCACCCAGGCGCCCCGGACCAATCAGTTTTAGAGGGAGAAGCATTCAAGATGGAATCCAAGAGACACTCTCCAATATTATCAGCTCGAATTATGCCTCAAAGGTATTCTCATTTATCTGGAGATCCTCATTGAGATTCATCTGAACTTCTTTTTTTTTTTTTTTTTTAAGTTTCTATTTATTTTGAGAGAAAGTGTGTGTGAGTGGGGGAGGGGTGGAGACAGAAGGAGAGAATCCCGAGCAGACTTCATGCTGTCAGCACGGAGCCTGAGGCGGGGCTCGAACCTAGGAGCCATGAGATCATGACCTGACCCAGAATCAAGAGTCAGGCACTTAGCCAACTGAGCCACCCAGATGCCCCCCTCATCTGAGTTTTTTTTTTTATTTTTTAAATGTTTCATTTATTTTTGAGAAAGAGACAGAGTATGAGTGGGGGAGGGACAGAGAGAGAAAGAGAGAGACACAGAATCCAAAGCAGGCTCCAGGCTCTGAGCTGTCGGCACGGAGCCTGATGTGGGGGCTCGAACTTGTGAACTGCGAGATCATGACCTGAGCTGAAGCCGGACGCTTAACTGACTGAACCACCCAGGTGCCCAATGAACTTCTTTAAATCAAAGAGCTGTCGCTCTGGATTATCAACAGTAGCCAAACTATGGAAAGAGTCCAAATGTCCATTGATGGATGAAGAGAAGAGAGGGAAACAAACCACAAGAGACTCAGCTGCAGAGAACAAATCACGAGTTGACAGAGGGAGGTGGGTGGGAGATGGGCCAGATGGGTGATGGGTACTAATGAGGGCATTTGTGCTGAGCACTGGGTGTTTTATGTAAGGGATGAATCACTGAATTTCTACTCCTGAAACCAATATCGCACTCTATGCTAGCTAAAATTTAAATTAAACAAACAAACAAACAAACAAACAAACTGAGCCTGGATGGCTCAGTCGGTTAAGTGTCTGATTCTTGACTTCGGCTCAGGCCGTGATCTCACAGTTTGTGAGTTCGAGCCCTCATCTGGCTCTACGCTGTCACTGTGGAGTCGCTTCGGATCCTCTGTCACCTGGCTCTCTGCCCCCTCCCACTGGCGCTCTCTCTCTCTCTCTCTCTCTCTCTCTCTCTCAAAAATAAATAAACACTAAAAACATAGTCTGGGTGACAATGAGGAGCTGGAGGGCAGGGGTCAAAGATGGAGCGATGTTCCCTCTGCCTACAATCTCAGGACCGGGATGAAGCTTGAGAAGTTAGCTCCGAAGACCGGCCTTCCCGACCCCGAGGCTCGCTTGAGACTCACCCAGCCATACCCACTCTGGGTCTTCACTGTCCTGGGACGGGTCTCTCTCTCTGCTGGATGGCGGACCCCCTGAGGGCAGAGCCTGGGCGGTCTCAGTCACCACTGTGTCCCCAGCATCACCCACCACAGTGTGACAGACAGATGGATGACCCAGTGAATGAACACATTCTGTGCGTAGAGAAGTCACCGCATCGGTTTAAAAGAAAATACTAAATATTGCGCATCAGGTTTCTACTCCGGACCAGACTTGCGCTAACTGCATTGTTCTTATCAGTGGTTGTGATTAGTAGCAATGTCCCCAACCAAAACAGTGGATCAAACAAGCCATGGGGTTACTTTGCTCCAGACCCTCCGAGCCTCCAGTCGGGCTCCTGCATCCGTCCTCCCCTCCGGGCTTACTCCTTCCTTTTCGAACTCTTCCTGCTTTTCGCTTCCCCATCCTCCTGCTCCCCTCCGTACCTTCCCCCTTCCAGACTTCCCTCCTGGCAGTCCTCCCTCCAGGTTTCCTACCCCTGTTGCTCCTTCTTCCAAAAGTCCTCCAGCTTCCAGCCCCCTCGCCGCCACCTCTCCCATCCCTCCCCCACCCCACCCCCTGTTAGGAAATATACTCTTTCCGGGTGAACTCCAGCTCCGTGAACAATAGACTCATGATACGAGAGTGCGGTGTGGCCAGAGACTCAGGCCATGGGGCCAGAGAGGAGTTCGTTTTAATTGCTGGGGAGTTCACGTTGCAAGTAACTACACCCCTCCACGGACACCCGCCGTGCTCCTCCCCCGGGGCGTGCGCCATCCGGTTTGGGCAGGAAGCCGCTTCTCCTTAGATGGAACAGTTCCATGAGATGGTGCGGGAGGGCAGCTCTCCGGGGACGGGAGGACAGCATCATGGGGCAGCCAGGGCGGGGGGCACGGGGCCTCAGAGGACGCTGATGCGCTCGGCCAGCCCCTGCATCTCGTGGTCCTGCGGCGGGAGGGCCCCACCGAAGTCCCCATCGACGGGCAGGCCCGGCCCGGGCAGCGGGTGCTCGGCCACGAACTGCTCCCAGCGCGCGTCGTCACTCTCGTGCGTGATGTACCGCTCGCCCATCTTCCCCTCCAGCTCTCGGAGGTCCAGCCACGTCTGGTACTCCTGGGCCCCGGAGACCAAAGGTTAGCAGGCACAGAGCACACAGCGCCCGCACCTTAACCACCCCGCGGGGTCGGGCCGGGTACCAGGGAAGGTGAAGCCACGCCCTTCACAACCCGCCCAGCCAATAGAAATTCAGCTCCACCTCCTTCTACAGCCCAGCCAATGGGAACCTCAGCCACGTTCGCGAGCCACGGAAAAAGTACCTGCATCCTTCACCACCCGCACAGCCAATAAGCCATCTGGTTCCTCCCCTTACCCCAACCCAGCCAATAGGACCTCCCTCCCCCTTCGCCCTCAGCCCCGTCCCCCGCATCACCTGTAACCAGGGGTGACTGAGAGATTTGTCCACGCTGTAGCGCTTGCGCATCTTCACCTGCAGCAGGTTGTTGATGAGGTCAATGGCTGCACGGGAAGGAGACAGTTCAAGTCCTGCGCGCTGAGGGGCCGCCCCTCCCCTCCAACAGGCCACTCCAGCCTGCGTGCCTACCATCCGGGGCCTTCCCTCTGCATGGCCCCGGTGGCTTTGAAGCCTCACCTGCACCACTCGCTCACCCACCCGTTTCCTCATTAAATTACCATTTTGCCCACCCCTCCTCCGAGGTTGCACACACACTGGCTCCTATATCTCTTCACCAAGACTCTCCCTCAGTCTCCCCATTTCTAGGTCACCTTCATAAGCTTTGTCATACAGAGGTGCATACAGGAACACCTGCACTACTCCTCGCTTAAGATTTTTCTTTAAGCATATACAGTGGCATGGAATCTGGTCATTTGCAACAACTGGGTGGAAGAGTGTATTATGCTAAGTGAAATAAGTCGGAGAAAGATAAATATCCTATGATTTCACTCACATGTGGAATTTAAGAAGCAAAACAGATGACCATAGGGGAAGGGAAGGAAAAATAAGATAAAAACACAGAGGGAGGGGGGCGCCTGGATGGCTCCGTCGGTTAAGCATCCGGCTTTGGCTCAGGTCGTATCTCCCGGCTTGTGAGTTCGAGCCCCGCGTCGGGCTCTGTGCTGACGGCTCAGAGCCCGGAGCCTGCTTCCGATTCTGTGTCTCCCTCTCTCTTCCCTTCCCCCACTCGCACTCTGTCTCTCTTTCTCAAATAAAACATTAAAAAGAGAGAGAGAGATGGGGCACCTGGGTGGCACAGTCGGTTAAGCGTCCGACTTCAGCCAGGTCACGATCTCACGGTCCGAGTTCGAGCCCCGCGTCAGGCTCTGGGTCGATGGCTCAGAGCCTGGAGCCTGTTTCCGATTCTGTGTCTCCCTCTCTCTCTGCCCCTCCCCTGTTCATGCTCTGTCTCTCTCTCTCCCCCCAAAAATAAATAAATGTTGAAAAAAAAATTAAAAAAAAAAAAGAGAGAGAGAGAGAGAGAGAGGCAAATTATAAGAGACTCCTAAATACAGAGAACAAACTGAGGGTTGCTGGAGGGGAGAGGGTGGGGCGGTGGCTAAATGGGCGATGGGCATTAAGGTGGACACTTGTTGGGATGAGCCCTGGGTGTTCTACGTAAGTGATGAATCACTAAATTTTACTCCTGAGACCATTATTATACTATATGTTAACTAACTTGGATTGAAACAAAATTTTTAAAAATATATATCTTTGTTTAAGCCAAACCATTTGCCCAAGATATACCGTGAAGTGGACAATGCAAATTGAAAAACAGTAAGCTGCCATCTGCGTAAAAGGGGGAAATAAAAGAATATAGATCCACATATTTTCTTGCACTATTTTTTATAACTTTTTTTAAAATAAAAGTTTGTATTTATCTATTTGGAGAGAGAGGCAAGGTAGGAGAGGGAGAGAGAGAGGATCCCAAGCAGGCTCTGCACTCTCAGCATGGGGCCTGACTCAGGGCTCAAACTCACGAACCGTGAGATCCTGACTTGAGCCAAAATCAAGAGTTGGACGCTTAACCAACTGCGCCACCCAGGTGCCCCTATAACTTTTTAAAAAATGTTTGTGTATTTATTTTGAGAGGGGGAAAGAGAGTGCGAGCAGGGGAGGGGCAGAGAGATGAAGAGAGAGAATCCCAAGCAGCCTCCACGCCGTCAGCACAGAGCCCACCGAGGGGCTCAATCCCACGAACCAGGAGATCATGACCTGAGCCCAAATCAAGAGTCGACGCTTAACTGAGCCACCCAGACTTGTAAAAAGACTTGTAATAGCCACTGTCTTTGGGAAGAATAATAAAGGACTGAGAATTTTCACTATAGATCCCTCTGTATATTTAATATTTTTGAGAGGGGGGAGGAGCAGAGAGAGAGGAAGACACAGAATCCGAAGCAGGCTCCAGGCTCTGAGCTGTCAGCACAGAGCCCGACCGTGGGGTTCGAACTCACGAACCGCGAGATCATGACCTGAGCCAAAGTCGGAGGCTCAAATGGCTGAGCCACCCAGGCGCCCCCCTCCCATTCTGTATATTTAAAATTTTGAGCCATGGGAGTATTTAAACAAAAATCGACAGCATTCGGTTTCACATCACTTCACTTTTTAAAAATTCATTTTTCAAGGTGAAAATGAAAATATTACATCACCCTGGTCAATGAAAATCCAAAGATCACTTGCCAGGCGCACAAAAATAAAACGAAAATAAAACAAACTTATTCGACGGTAGTCAGCCAGCGGTTTCCTGCAGAAGGCCCAGAGACCGGCCTGTCTTTTAGGAAAAGGAGAATTGGCGAGTGTCAGGCACTCAAGACAAGCCATCACTCGTCCAAGGCTGTCTCCTTGATCAGAAGCCTTGAAGAACAAGGCCTCACTGTGTGAACCCCTCTGAGTACAGGCCTTACCCACACGGCCTCCCTCACACATGGCCATCCACACCAGATTCACTCTTACTGAGACTTCTGAGTGGGTCCCGAAAGACCACGCTGAGGACCCCCCAGTATTACTCTAGTGCTCGAGAATGCACATTCTTATCGCTTAGTGCTTACCTGTCTCAGGCCCACCACTGCCACCTTTTTCTGCGCTAACCCCCACGGCACCCCTCCCCGGCCCCCACCCTGCCTGCTCCATGAGGCCACATCCCTCTAGGGCCCTTCCTTCCTCCACAACCTTCTCTTCGCAACCTTCTCCTCACGTGATCCCTTCTCTCCTATTCATCCCAGTATTCCCAGAACCTAGGACAGTCAGTGCTGGGCACATAGTAGGCACTCAGCAGGTAGTTGTTGCATAAACTGTTCTGAATAGTGATTGTCTTCTTAGCCCCCCTCGCATACTCTGTCTTCCTGAGCTCCCCGGCTCCGGGACCTGCCCCCTTGTTCTTACAGCCCCCTCACGTGCCCCAGTATCTTAGCCCCGCCGTAGGCACGTCCCCACACCTGGCTGGGGCCCCAAAGTTACAAGCCTCCTGGGGCCCAAGTCACAAGACCCAGTGTCACTACCCGGCCACAACGCCGAAGCCCCCGAATCCCACTGTCCGTCTGGGGCCTGGCTCCCCTCACTATGCGTCCCCCATTCCCACCCGCTTCTAGGTTCAGGTGACTTTGGTCCCAGGACAGGTCCTTCTGGACAGCTTCAGAAACCCTCCATGGCCCTGCCCCTCCTCTCGCCACGCCCCTAAACCAGTCCCCTCCATCGCTGGACCTGCCCCCTTGGCCCCAGGCCCAAGTCTGCCCGGCACCCAGCAAATGAGCTGCCCTCCGGAGCCACTGCTTTTGCAAGGCTAACCCTTCCGGGGTCATAACCCCAAAGCCTCCAGGCCCCAGCCAATGCCATGGGAGGAAGGATCTGCCTCTTCTGGCCACCCCAGCTGTTTGGTTTCCTCAGGTCCAGCGGTCCCTCTCCTGGTCCCGCCCTAGACCAGCCAAACCTCGCTCAGGCCCCAAGGCACCGTCCGTCCCCCGCTTCTGGACCACTTCGTTTCCTGTGAACTAGGAACCAGGCCTGACTGGTTCCACACAAACCCCTGAGTTCCCGCCCCAAGGTTCCAGGTCCAGGGCACCTCACCTTTTAAAGGACCGCCCTCCTTACTCAGAGCCTGGAGCCTGTTTCCGATTCTGTGTCTCCCTCTCTCTGCCCCTCCCCCGTTCATGTTCTGTCTCTCTCTGTCCCAAAAATAAATAAAAAACGTTGAAAAAAAAAATCCAAAAAAAAAATAAAATAAAATAAATAAAGGACCGCCCTCCCCGTGGCCCCACCCGTCGCTAAGCTCCACCCCCATAGTTGTTTCAGGGCTCCACCTCTTCTGCGGCCCCGCCCCCTCCGGCCCCGCCCCCTCCGCGCCCTCCGCCCCTCGCCTCCGCCCACCTCCGGAGGAGATGCAGCTCCAGGGGCAGGCTGGGTACATGAAGGCGGCGTTCTGGATCTGGTCTTTGATGTCCTCATCCTCGTTGAAGGGGAACGTGCCACTGAGGCTGACGTACATGATCACGCCCACCGACCACATGTCCAGGGAGCGGTTGTAGCCCTGGTTGAGCAGCACCTCGGGCGCCAGGTAGGCAGGCGTGCCCACCACCGAGCGCCGGAACGACTTCTCGCCGATGATGCGCGCGAAGCCGAAGTCGCACAGCTTCACCTGCAGAGGGCGTGGGGTGGAGGGTCTGAAGGAGTGTTAAGGCTGCACCCCACCCAGGGTCCCCACCACCACGCCCCTCCGTGGCATTCCAGACAAAACTGAATGCTGGTTCAGATCCAAGCCTCTCCTCCCACTAGTCAAGTGACCTTGGGCAAGTGACTTCCTCTCTCTGTGCTTCGGTTTCCTCATCTGTAGGAGGAGGGGGATCAAACCCGCCGACCTCAAAGGGCCGCCATGAGGATTACGTGAGTGTATCCATCTAAGGCGCATAGGGTAATAAATGCCCCGTATGCCGTGAACGCCTAAAAAATGCCACCTGCTCCTAGGCTTCCGCCACACTGAGCAGGTCTCTTAACCACCTCGTGCCTCTGTTTCCTCTTTTGCACAACGGGGATCCTAAAAATCCCCACCTTAAAGGGTGGTTGTATGGACTGAGAATAAATACATGCAAAGTGCTGGGAGCAGTGTCTAGCTCAATGTGAGTTTCAAGATCTCAGGGGCAGGACCCAACTCGTCCCAGCCCCAGCGAGGTCATGTGTATCGAGGATGTTAACAGCAGCTTCCTCTCCAGCTTCCCTGGGGATTCAGTGGGACACCCCCACGTGAAATGCTGACCGTCAAAGCCAGCAGACAGCAACAGGTGTTCGCCCAACTTTCCCTTGATGGTGGAGGCAGTCTAGGGTCACGGACAGGCTGTGGAGCCAGCCACACCTGGGTTCAAGGTCCTTCCCTCCTTCCCATCAGTTCATAGGCAGCACCCTTTCTATGCTGCCATCTCTGTTCATGTATTGTTCCTCCCCTGCTCAAAATCTTTTCTATGGCTCACTATGGCTCTCCAGAGTCCAAGACCCTTGGAGCCCCAAGCCTCTGTTGCCTGCCCTCAGAATCAGCCACAGCCCAACCACTGACTCGATGTGACATCCAGGCCACCCTGTCCTGAGATCCTTTTCCTTTTCAAAGATCCACCCTTTTCTGCAGATGTTACAATGGAATATTACTTGGGAGTAGCGAGCCATGCGGCGACATAAACGAGCTCTGAAAACATCTAAGTGAGAGAAGCCAGACACAAAGGGCCTATCTAGCGTTGGATATTCTGTTTACACAAAACGCCCAGAATAGGCAAATCTACAGAAAGTAAATTCATGGTTGGGATGAAGGGTGGTGGGATTGGGGGATGATGGCTAAGGGGTACGGGGTCTGTTTTGGGGGTGATGACATGTTCTAAAATGGGCTGCACAACTCTGTGAATACACTAAAACCCACTGAATTGTATACTTTGGGTGTTTTTTTTTTAAGTTTATTTATTTATTTATTTAAGAGAGTGAGAGAGAAGGAGGGAGAGGCAGAGAGAGGGAGGGAGGGAGGGAGGGAGAGAGAGAGAGAGAGAGAGAGAGAGAGAGAGAGAATCTCAAGCAGGCTCCACACTGTCAGCACAGAGCCTGATGTGGGGCTCAAACTCACGAACCATGAGATCGTGACCTGAGCTGAAATCAAGAGTCAGACACTTAACCAACTGAGCCACCCAGCCACCCCCAAACTGTATATCTGAATCAGTGAATTGTATCATGTGTAAATTGTATCTTGATAAAGCTGTTTAAAAAAAAAAAAAAAACTCGCTACAGGGCCTTTGCACAGACTGTTCCCCCTGCCTGGAATACTTGTCCATCCAAAAAAAAAAAAAAATAGACTCTTACTCTTTCTCCAGAGAGTTTTTCTCTGACCCTCCAGTGGGCTACATAGTTATGTGAGCTCACAGAACCATGTCAGAGAACTCATTACAGATATGACATTATCGTGACAATATGATCAACATTTGTTCTTCTCTCTGTGACTTGCACTGACCCATACGGTGGCCACTGGCTACTTGTGGCTACCGAGCCCTTGGATATGGCAAGTGCAATTGACAAACTAGTTTTTATTTAATTTTCATTAAATTTCCTACAGTTTTACGTATAAAAACTGTGTTACATCCTGTGTTACATCCCAGGCTGCCACTAACACTGAACTTCTGGAAGCAGAAGGAAACTACGGGGTTGACATAAGTTGTTTCCACTGGGAGTCAAAATCTTTTACCCTTCCAAAATAAATGTGAATGAGAATAATATCCTCTTTTGCTATTAGAAAAAAATATTCTAGACTTAGCTATTGGACAGCTTTTAAATATGCTTGGAACCACTTGGATAGGTCAATCTACTTTTCCAACCGCTAATTTTATGAAATCTAAGCGCAAAATCAAATATTTATTTTTTTCCCAAATCAAATATCTCTGATAAAAATTTCATATCTGAATTGAGATGTCCTCTAGGTGTTAAACACACACCCGATTTTGAAACTTGGTATGGAAAGAAAGAATATTTCATTAATAATTTTTATGTTGATTACACATTGAAATGATAATATTTGAATATATTGGGATAAAGTGTATTATTAAAGTCAAGATCACCAGGGGCGCCTGGCTGGCTCAGTCAGTGGAGCATGTGACTCTTGATCTCAGGGTTGTGGGTTCGAGCCCCACTTTGGGAGTAGAGATAACTTGGGGCACCTGGGTAGCTCAGTTGGGTGAGCATCCGACTCTTGATCTCAGCGCAGGTCACGATCTCACGGTTCGTGAGTTCAAGGCTCGTGTTGGGCTCTGCACTGGCAGTGGATAGCCTGCTTGCGGTTCTCTCTCTCCCTCTCTCTCTGTCCCCCACCTCCTGCTTGCACACTCTATAAGTAAGTAAGTAAGTAAATAAAATCTTTAAAGTTAATGTCACCAGTGCCTGGGTGGCTCAGTCGGTTAAGTGCCCGACTTCGGCTCAGATCATGATCTCGTGGGTCGTGAGTTTGAGCCTCACCTCGGGCTCTGTGCTGACAGCTCGGAGCCTGGAGCCTGCTTTGGATTCTGTCTGTCTCTCTGCCCCTCCCCTGCTCAAACCCTCTCTCTTTCTCTCTCTCTCTCAAATATAAAGTAAAACATAAAAATAAAATAAAAATCTTGAATGTAATTGGCCACAGAGCCGTGCAGAATAAAGACTACATTTCCCAGCCTCCCTTGCAGCCAGCCATGACCACATGATCAAGACCTGGCCAATGGGATGCTAGAAGGCTCCAAAAGGAAGGGGGTGTGCCCATTTCCTCCACCTTGTTTCTTTCCTCCTTCTCCCTGTTACCTTTTCACATGATAGGGACCATCATGACCCTTGAAGACTGACAACATCACAGAGAGGCCAGAACAAGACAGCCGGAGCCGAATACCTGACACTAAGAAACTGCTGTTTCAGCCTCAAAATGCATATGCTGGACGCTACATGAGTGAGAAACATCCTCTATTTTATTTAAGCCACTGTTATCTTGAGTCTCTGTGTCCAGTTGGCCTATTCAGAAAACCCCCACCAGCCTCCAGTGTTAGCTGGACTTCCCCAAATCAAGCTGGGACGTAACTGACCTGAGGAAATGGGTCAGCGGATGCCAGCAACACGTTTTCTGGTTTCAAATCACAGTGGACGATGTTCTTGAAGTGCAGGTGTCTCAAGGCCACCAGGATCTGAGGGGAGGAGATGGGGCCAGTAAGGAACATAGAAAGGTCCCTGCCTCAGATTCTGACTTCCGCGGCCAGCCCTCCAAACCCCATCCGTGCCTCTCTCTGCACCCCTGAAGATGTCTCCCCAGGACCGGGGGCAGGGGGCATTGGAGCTCCGAATGAGAATCTCAGAATCCCAAAACCATTACATCCGAGCTAGGAGTTGGATAATTCTAGAAAGGCTCAGCCGGAGCAGTGGGTTTAGGAAGATCCTGAGATCCTCTGGCATGTGATAAGCTCCTGACAAAAAAGAACTATTAATGAGGCTCCTGGCTGGCTCAGCCAGTAGAGCACATGACTTGTGACCTCTGAGGCCATGAGCTCAAGCCTTCCTTTGGGCCTGGAGTTTACTTATAAAAGGTGTGTGTGTGGGGGGGATGCTATTAATAAAGTAGCAGCCTTTAAGGAAGTACTATTATGTGACCCCATTTTTTTAAAAGTATTTTTCATCCACTATATAATATATAATATATAATAATATATAATATATAGTATATATATAGTATATATACTATACTATATATATACTATATATATACTATATATATATAGTATATATACTATATATATATAGTATACTATATATAGTATATATATAGTAATATATATACTATAGTATAGTATATATACTATATATAGTATATATAGTATATATAGTAGTGTATATATATATATACACTATATATATAGTATATATATATACACTATATATATAATATATATAGTATATATAGTGTATATACATACTATATATATAGTATAGTATATATATAATATATATAGTATAGTATATATATATTATATATATTATATAATATATATATAATATAATATATATACACATAATATTGGGGTGCCTGGGTGGCTCTGTTGGTGGAGCCTCTGACTTCGGCTCAGGTCATGATCTCATGGGTTGTGAGTTCAAGCCCCGTGTCAGGCTCTGTGCTGACAGCTCAGAGCCTAGAGCCTGCTTCGGATTTTATATCCCGCTCTCTGTCCCCCACCCCACCCCAACTCGCACTCTGTCTCTCAAAAATAAACAAATATTAAATATATATATATATATATATATATATATAATATATAATGAAACAATACAAATACCAATATGATCTACATTTTATATCAAAGGCTAGAGCCAGCCTACCTAGGTGGAAAATCTGGCTCTACACTTACTAGCTTGTGGCCTTGGGCAAGCCACTTTAACTCTCAGGGTCTCAGTTTTCTCATCTGTAAAATGGGGTAACAGAAGTACCCATCCTCAGGGGTTGCTGTTGAAGTTTAAATGGGTTGACGCATAAAAGGTGCTTAGGACAGGGGCGCCTGGCTGGCTCAGTTAGTGGAGGGCAACTTTTTTTTTTTTAACGTTTGTTTATTTTTGAGAGAGAGACACACACAGAGCATGAGCGGGGGAGGGGCAGAGAGCGAGGGAGACACAGAATCCGAAACAGGCTCCAGGCTCCGAGCCGTCAGCAGAGAGCCCGACGCGGGGCTCGAACTCACGGACCGTGAGATCACGACCTGAGCCGAAGTCGGAAGCTTAACCGACTGAGCCACCCAGGCACCCCTGGAGTGAGTGACTCTTGATCTCAGGGTTGTGAGTTCGAGCCTCACGCTGGTTGTGGAGATTACATAAAAGTAAAATCTTAAAAAAATAAAACAAAAAGTCCCTAGGGCAGTATCTGGCACAGAGCAAGCACTATGTTGGCTATTGCTGTTGTTACGGGCAGGACATGGGCCCCCTCTCCACCTCAGTTTCCTCATCTGTAAGATGGGGATTAGAGTAATACCTACCTTGGAAGGCAGTTGTGAAGCCTAAGCAAGCCCGTGAGTAAAGGGCTTAGCACAGGACTTGGGGTAGAGCAGACAAGAGGCGGAAGGCAGACATCTGCAGAGAGACAGAGAGAGACAGAGAGAGAGAAGCACAGACAAAGAGAAGAAAAGATGGGAGACCAGAAAGAGAAAGCAACCAGTTGCTGAGGGCAGGCAGTTCCCTCTCTCCACATGGAGTCTGGATAAGCCCGCCCCAGTAGGCTTCTGTCCACACCCCACAAGCCACCCTAACAAAGACACAGTGCTGGGGAGAGCGAGGGTGCTGGGTCTGTATAAAGGAAGCACAGCACAGGGGATTTTGCAACCAAGAGAAGAAGCCCTAGAATCAGGTGGGGGACCAGCCCGTGAGCAGGCCTTTCTAGGAAGGCTGTAAAACCCAGAAACCTTGAAAGGCAACATTTAACATTGCAAAAATTAAACTCTTAATGGCAAATAAAAGCCATGAATGAAAGGGAAAGGAAAACAAATACTGGGATTAAAAAAAAAAAAAATTGAACAACACAGGTGACAAAGATCCAGTGTCCGTCATATGCAAAGAGCTCTTACAATTCAATAAGATCAATCCAACTGAAAAATGGGCAAAGGGTATGTAAAACACAGGCCAATAAACATAGGAAAGTATGCTCCACCTGACCCATAATTTTTAAACTGCCAAATGAAGCTACATGAAGTGTTTTTCCACCTATGAGAGTGGTGATTATTTTATCCAGAGTTAGCAAGGACAAAGTAGACACCCTCAAATTGTTGTTGAGAGCAAAGACTGAAAGGGAGTTCAGAGAGTAACTGGGCAGCATGTTAAAAAAAATTCTAAAGCACATTCCCCTGGACGCAGGAGTCCATTATCTGAAACGCATTCTATGGAAATTCTCCCACCAGAGCCCAGCAACGTTTGTAGACAAATAGTCACAGGAGGTTATTTGTAATGGTGGAAAAGTGAAAACAACCTAAGTGCTCAGCAATTAGGGATTTTGGCGATATCCGCCATGGGATACAGCTCAGAAAAAAAAGGCAGTTCGGTAACTACGTACTGAAATAAAATAGCCTTCCAGAAGTACTATTACAGTGAAGAAAGTAAGAGGCAGAGAGGCACAGATAACACCAATTAGTTGGACATTACTAGTTAAAAGCATAGACCCTACGTTCAAATCCCACCAGCTGTGTGACCCCGGGCAAGTTACTTCAAGTCTCTGTGCCTCACGTTTCTCAACTGGAAAACGGGCGTGACAACAGCCATTGCCACAAAGGTCGCTATGGAGGTAAAATGGGTTAAAAACACTGCCCGGCACACAGTAAGTGCTCAATAAAGGTTAGCGACTGCATTATTTATCACTGTTATTAGCATCCCCCATCCCAGCCCTGCCCATTCTGGGTGATCACTGTCCAGGGCTGGGCTATCTTGATCGTAGCTGTGTGGCCAGTACTGTCCCCTCCACGGGGCGGGAACAGAGCTGAGGCCCAGGGAGTGTCTGTTGAACAATGTAATGAATGAATGAGCTCCCCACCTAAAGGACTCTCTCCCGTTCCCTTTGTCTACATGAATATTGTCAGGCCTGGGGAGCCGCATTATATAAAGTAATCCAAAATATAAACATTATTTATTATTTGTCTACACTAATAACTAGTATGACTACTAGTCTATTATTTTTACCTTTCTATTGTTATTCCTCTTTCATTAATCCACAGTCTGTTCTATTATGACTCTATTATTATTTTAAAAGTATCATTCTGGGGCACCTGGGTGGCTCAGTCGGTTAAGCGTCCGACTCCGCTCAGGTCATGATCTCAGTGTTCGGGAGTTCGAGCCCCGGATCGGGTTGTGTGCTGACAGCTCGGAGCCTGGGACCTGCTTCGGATTCTGTGTCTCCTTCTCTCTCTCCCCCTCACCCGCTCACAATCTCTCTCTCTCTCTCTCTTTCTCTCTCTCTCAAAAACAAATAAAACACTTAAAAATTTTTAAAAAATAAATAAAAATAAAACTATCATTCTGGGGCACCTGGGTGGCTCAGTTGGTTTATTTTTTTTTTCTATTGTTGCTATTATTACTCTATTAGTATATTGTTTATTATCCGCGATCGCGACTCCCACGCGGGGAGTGTCTGCGGGGTCTGAGCGCAGGGCGGGTGGGGAGCCGGGCAGAGGGGGGCGGGGGCAGGGGAGGGGGCGCACCTGGGTGATGAGGAACTTGGTGAGGCGCTCGGGCAGCCGGCCCTTCTCGCTGGAGAGGATCATCTCGAGCATGTCCCCATGCAACTTCTCCATTACCACGAACACCTTCTCAGGCGTCTCAAACATGCAGTCCAGGTTCACGATCCCCGGGTGCCGCAGACTCTGGGGGTGGGGTGGGGGGTAGGGTGGTCGTCAGGGTCTCGGTGGCCCACGAACTCGGGACCCGAGAGGCAAGCCATGCTTCCATGGCTTCCAGACAAGACGACAAATAAGAAGGATGTCCCCGGGCGCCCGGGGGGCTCGGTCTGTCAAGCGTCCGACTTTTGATTTCAGCTCAGGTCGTGATCTCATGGTTCGTGGGTTCAAGCTCCGCGTGGGGCCCCATGTCCAGCTAGCCGTGTGGAGCCTGCTTGGGATTCTCTCTCTTCCTCTCTCTCTCTGCCCCTCCCCCCACCTTGCTCGCTCTCTCTCTCAAAATAAATAAATATTTTTTAAAAATGTCCCTGGGGGGTGAGCAGCTCCTTTCCGGGGGGTGGGGGAAGGGGCTTCCCACAGGCCCAGACAGAAGCACATCCCCGCACCACCAGGTATCTAGAAGGATCTAAATCTTGAAGTTCTGTTGAAGGTCCAGGGTTGGGGAGGGAAGGTCTGTCTTTTAAATCCTTTGCCCTCTCAGGGCACCTGGACGGCTGGCTCAGTTGGTTAAGCATCCGACTTTGGCTCAGGTCATGATCTCATGGTTCGTGAGTTCGAGCCCCGTGTCGGGCTCTGTGCTGACAGCTCGGAGCCTGGAGCCTGCTTCGGATTCTGTGTCTCCCTCGCTCTCTGCCCCTCCCCCACTCACACTCTGTCTGTCTCTGTCTCTCACAAATAAATAAACATTAAAAAAATTTTTTTTAAACCTTTTGCCCTCTCCCCCCCAGCCCTGCCTGGCCTAACCTCATTTCTCCCACCGAGGTCCCCACCCAGCCTCCTCCCGGAGCTCCAGACTCTGGTCCCATCCTCCAGCAGCAGCCAGAGGGAACTTCCCAAAGTATACACTCACCCATGCCCCTTCCTTGCTCAAAATCTTTCCACGGTTCCCCAGTACCCTCAGGAGAAAATCCACAGGGTGTGGCCCCACCCTCTTCCCTGGCCTCACCTCCCACCACCTCCCCACACATAAACCGTCTAGCAACCTTGGTCTTCAAATTCCTAGAGGACTTCTGCTCAGAACACCTTCCCATCCCTTCAGTCTCCATAGGCATATTCCCTCCTCCAGTAAGCCTTCCCCGACCACCCCTGCAGCCTGGGTTAGCCCCTGAAAGGAGGAAGTAGAAAGGGAAGATCCCTCCTAGGTGGGGGCAGAGCTGGGCCCCGGAGCCCGGTGGTCACCTGCAGAATGGCCACTTCGTTCCGCAGCTGGCTTTCCTGCTTGGTGGGGAAACGCAGTTTGTCGATGACCTTTACTGCCACGTCCCGGCCTGTCTTCCGGTGCTTTCCTGGGGGTAGGGGAGGTGGGGGGTGAGGAGAGCAAGACCTTCCAGTCCTGGCAAGACGCACCCCCCCCCCCGCCCCCCGCCCCAGAGGCACAGGCATAGTTGAACAAAGGTGGACAGAAGGTCATCAAGGTGGCTCTGTGGGGTCCCCAGGAGAGATGTGAGGGGTGGGGGGCCTTGGGGGACAAAGGCATAATGAAGAAGGTAAAAGACAGAGTTCTGAGGCGGTAAATTCGATTTATAGCCAATCAGAATCTCGGAACTAGCTCTGTGGCCGAAGGGCAGAATTTGCTCTCCTTAGTAATAACAGGAAGAAGTCCATTGGCTTTTCCCAGTAACAAAAGGAGAGCCCGTGACCATCCGCCAAGAGGATCTAGCCTTCTAAGTTCAACCAGAACAGGAGGTGAGCATGTGGTCAATCAGATAGGAAGGTCTGGAGCCCAGAACCCCCCCAGGATCCCCTCTGGATGAGCTCGGAAGCATCCTTACCTCCATAGACCACTCCAAACTGCCCCGAGCCCAGCACCTCATCAGGGAAAATCTGGTAGACGGTGGCGATGTCCTGTAAGGTGGGGACGGGGAGGGTCAGGAGTGCCAATGGGGACAGGGCATCGAAGAGACTGGGAAGGGCAAGGGGGCTGGGAGGCTGTGTGGGAGGCAGAGGCCATGGGGTGGGGGCAGGGTCTCACCACATTCTCTTGGATCTGGCTGTTAGACACGGAGATGCTCAGAGAAGCTTGTCCTATGGAGAGGGGAGAGGCGAGAGGGGAGAGGGGAGAGGGGAGAGGTGGAGGTGGGTTGACCCCGGGCTCAAGAATATCTTCACCCACAACTCCACCCGGGTTTGAATCCAGGGAATCCAGCGCAGCTGCAGGCTGCTGACTTGTCCGTTATGAACCTCAGTTTCCACCTCTAGAGAATGGGGATAACTTCAGGTGCTCCCTCATAGGGCCGGGGGAGAAGTAAACGAGATATATACTGGGGTGGGGGGCTCAAGAAGTGACGTCACGGATGATTTCGCCGAGCACTGCACCCCATGAGCTCAGTGCCCAGGGAAGCGTGCCGATCCCACCTTACAGAGGAGGAAACTGAGGCTCGGCGGGAAGGCACACGCTGATTCCAACATCTTCCCCCTAAGCTCGCCACCCGACCACCCAATCAGAGCCAGACATTTCCAAAGTTCTGATCCTTCTGCCATTTGGACATCTATCCCCTCCCCATTCCAGGCCTGGCCCTTCATCCTCCTCCATGGTCTCTCCGCCCCTGTTCTGCTCTCTCCTATCCAGCCTCCAGAGGGAGCTTGCTGAAGCACCAACCTGAGCCTGCCCTCCCCCCCGCTCAAAACCCCGCCATGGCTCCCCAGGGCCCTCAGGAGCAAGCCCAAGACACTTCAATGGCCTAACAGGCACCGGGCCATCATTTATTTCTTTGACTTCAACCACCACCATGATGTGTGCTCCCGACACCCTGGCCTCCTTGCTGGGCCTCGGATACAGCAGGTTCCCTCCTAGCTCCTGCCTTGCATTTTCTGTCCCCTCTGCCAGGAATGCGTGTCCCTGCCTCTGGACTTAGTTCAATCCTCCTCGACACTCAGTCTCAGCTCAAATGCCTCCTGAGGCCATGTCACATTACCCCGGAGCACATTCTACATCACACTGGTCATTCACACAGGATGATCTGATCGGTGTCTGTCACTCACTCTGGATTGAGCTCCAGAAGGCAGGGGCCTTGGACTTTCTGATCATCTTTTCCCCCTGCTTGAAATATTTCCCATTTGCTTGCCCCTCTTTCACCCCTCCTCAGCTTCCATGGCTCAACTCAGATGTTGCCACCTCCAGGAAGCCCTCCTAGATACCCAGGCTGGATTAACCATCCCCTCTGAGCTCCCAACAGCCCTCTGGCTCCCCTGTCCACCCCCCCCCCCCTCTGGGTCGTCACTGTCTGCGGACAAGTCTGTCTCCCTTACTGGACTCTGAGCAGGTGAGGGCAGGCCCTGGGCTGTTTTGGTCACAGCTATGCCCCCAGGACTGTCCAGCACAGGATGGGCACAGAGAAGACACTCAGCAAATTCATGAATTAAATAGTCTGAACGCGCAATCTGGAGGAGTTGTCGCCACCTGGGACAAGATTCAGACAAGGGAAGTGACCTGTCCAAGGCCACACGCTGGGTCCGGGCTTAATAGAGATTTGGACCCAGGCCAGCTGAGTCCAGAAGCCACATTCTCCACTGTGCCATTCCCTGCCTTCTTCCTCGCTCTTCCCTTCCCTGGGACCCCACACCAACCCCCCCAGATCCATCCGCTCAGGGCCCAGGGTGGGGACTTACTGTGGGGTGTGTGGCCCGGGGTGCTGGGCGCATCCTGGAGGATGACGGGCATCAAGGCCTGGCGGATTGCCGTTTCCCAGCCCCGGGCGGCCTCGGCCCCCTGCCCACTGGGGCCCCCTGGAGCCCCACCGGGCGTCTCGCCCACAAAGTAGGTGACATTGGCAGTGACAATCTCGAAGCAGTGGGGGTTGGTGCCCGGTGGCACAAGGCTGAAGTTCTGGGCGGGCTCCACGGTGAGGATTTCTGACAGTGGGATTTCCTGGCAGGACACACAACCGGCACCAGTGAGGAGGCCAGGCGGACCCTGGGGCTCCGCACTTACTCAGAAGAGCACACAGAATCCAGGGTCAGTGGGAAGGGCCCGAACTGCAGAGGAGTCAGGAAAAGCCTCCCGGCAGAAGTTACATGAAGCAGAGATCAGAAAGGTAAGAAGAGGCCAGCCGGTGGTGGATGGTGTTAAGAGCATGTGCAAAGGCCCTGAGGTGGGAAAAGGCTTGTTTTCAAGGGACATATTCGATTCCCATCACATGCATGGTGCACAGCACACAGTAGTTGTAAATGAGAGTAAATGAAGGACATCAGGCTATGGCCAGGCCATGAGGGGCCTCAAGGGCCACAGGGAGGAACCCGGGTTTTGTCTCCAGGGCTCTGGGGAGCCATGGAAGGGTTTAGAGCAAGGGAGCACCAAGACTGTGGGGGCAAGGGCAGGAGCAAGGACACAGAGAGGAGACAGCCTGGAGCCCAAGGCAGCCACGGGAGGTGGTGAGCAATACTAATCAATAATCCACTAATTCCTTATAAAGTAATGATGATAACGGGGACCTCAACACATGCTAGGCCCCCAGCTAACTGCTTCTCGTCGGTTATCTTTGAATTCAGGGCAGCAGCCCTGCGACGAGGACTAGTCTTTGAGGTGCGAGACGTGAGACGCAGAGAGGTGAGGTAAGCCACCCGGGGTCCCCCGCTGGAAAGTGGTGGGGCCGAGCGGGGCCCATTTGCTGAAGACAAGCAAGCCGGCAGGCAACTGGGAGAGGAGTGGAGGAGGTCTGGGGGAGCTGGGCCACCTTGTAGTATCTGTTGGTCGTGTTGTTCTGGAAGAGCGTGATGCACTTGCAGTCCAGGCGCCAATAATGCCGCTTCCTCTGTTGGGAGAGGTGCCCCAGAGGGTGAGGTGGGGCGCCCTGGGCGCGCCTGGGGCTCCAGCCCTTTCCGGGGCCAAACCCCGCCCCTAGCCCTAGCCCCGCCCCCGCAGGCCCCACCCCTTCCGCCTCTGGGGACGCACTCTAACTCTAGCTCCGCCTCCCGCAAGGCCCCGCCCATTTCTAGCTCCAGCCCCACCCCCACCTCATCCCCTTCTCAGATTGATCTCTCCTCTCCCTCCTTAGCTTCGGCTCCACCCCACTTTGCCCCGCCCCATAACCCCTCTCTAACTTTAGGTCAGCCTCCAGCCTGGCTCCTCTGCCCCTAACCCTGCCTCACCCCTGTCTCCTGCCTGCCCCCCACTTTAAGCCCTCCCGTTCCCTCCCTTCCAACTTCGCCCTACCTGGTACCACCCTATTATCACCCCCCCCATAATTACCTCTAGTTATGCTTCTAGCCCGGCCCAGCACCCCCCCCCCCCCCCCCCGCCATCCCATCCTCTATAACCTCAACCCGTCTCGCCCCCGCCCCTAACTCCAGTTGCCCGGTTCCGGATCCCATGCCCCCCCAACCTTGTCCTTAGCCCCGCCTCTTCCCTGACTCCCAGGGCCCCTCCTCCCTCCCTCAGAACCATCCCTCTGGTCTAGCCCCGCCTCCACCTTGGCTCCGCCCACCACAACCCATCCAGCCCCGCCCCTTCCAGCGAATCTTGCCCCTCTCCCAACTCTAGCTCCGCCCCACCCCGCCCACTCACCAGCGTGTCCTTGTTGCTGTAATGAACCACCCAACCCTCGCGCAGGGTGGTGCTGGATTTCCGTGTCGTGTGTCGCACCGACTGCACTACCCTCATTAGAGGGATGTACCCCAAGGAGCTGAGGGGGAGGGGAGAGGAAGAGGCGAGATGTTACCAGTGGAAAATACCCATGAGCACCTGGGACGGCGGGGCACATCTCTGGGCCGGCAGGAGTTGGGAGTTGGGGGCCACGCTTCGGTGGTTTCCAGGTTTCCCTTAACGAGGAAGGGAACTCTTGAGAGGGCCACATTAAAAGGCTGGCTTCGGAAGTCAGGCTGCCCGGCGTATCACCCAAGCTCTATGTGCCTCAGTTTCTCCACCCGAAGGGGTTGTTGTGAGAAGTGAAAACCCTTTTAAGGAGTTGAGCACAGTGCTCGGCACACAGTGAGCCTCCACAATGAGCCCGGTGATTGTGGAGCCAGCTGTGTAACACTGGGCAAGTGACTCAACCTCTCTGTGCCTCATTTGCCCTCATCTGTGCCCATGTTATTACTACAGAGGGAAAACGAAGGCCGAGAGAGATTAAGAGACACGCTCGACTCCAGAACCAACAACCCCTTGAGCCCTGCACTAAATCAGGATTCGGGTGGCCCTGGCACTTCCCTTTGCCTGAGACTTGGTTTCCTCATCTGTGAAACGGGCTGCCTCTCCCGACACCCCCACGCGGCCCAAGTCCATCAAGATCCAACTCTGACGCCCTGTTATTCTGTTGCTCAACACTCCCAGGAAAGACCTGGCAGAAAGAGAATTTGAACTTCCAGGCAGCTTGGGTCAGGTGGCACCAGTAAGAAACTCTCTTCAGCCATTGTGACCTGCATACCAATCCCCCCCCTCTGGCCTGGTCTCCCACCCCATCCCTGCTCCAGCCACACCAAGCTCTGTGCTGTTCCTGGAACATGTTTGACGCTACCTCAGGGCCTTTGCACTTGCTGTTCCCTTTGCTTGGTAGGCTCTTCCACCAACTATCATCCACATGGCTCCCTTCGTCCCCTCCTTCAGATCTCTTCAAATGTCACCTCCTCAGAGAGGCCTCCTTTAGTGACCCAAACTAAAACAACACATCTTCATTCTCTGCCCCCTCCCTTTGCTTTATTTTTATTTCCTTTTGATAGCAGTTATCGATACCTGAGGCTATGGATGTGTCTGTTTATTACCGGTCTCCCCAACTAGAGTGTCTGCTCTATGAGGCTGGAGAGTTTTACAGGCTTGGTTCACTGCTGTAATGCTTGGGAGTCCAGAACCCAGTAGGTGCTCATTAAATCTTTACCGACGCACCGTGGAAGTGGCTGACCATCTTCACCACCTTTATGCCGCCCCAGCCCTGTGGGGTGACGTCACAGCTCCTTTCCCTTACTCATTATTGGCCAAAGCCACTGAGGCTCAATCTTCTAGCCTAGAAGTGGGGACGGTGATCCTCGTGGTCCTTATGGGAAGGATTTAGTTCAAGAACAAATGCTTCCCTCGCTGACGGTTTCAATCCACAGGTTACTCCTATTTATATGCGCATTACTGTATGAATGCAACGCATTAGTAAAGGCATATAAATATTATTCTAAAACATATGCAAAAAAGTGAAAACATTTAAAAGATGAGACTAGGGGCGCCTGGGTGGCTCAGTCGGTTGAGCATCCGACTTTGGCTCAGGTCATGATCTCCTAGTCTGTGAGTTCAAGCCCCGCTTGACAGCTCAGAGCCTCGAGTCTGCTTTGAATTCTGTGTGTGTGTGTGTGTGTGTGTGTGTGTGTGTGTGTGTGCGCGCGCGTGCCCCTCCCCCGCTCACGCTCGCTCTCTCAAAAATAAACATTGAAAAAAAAATTTAAGATGAGATTAAAAGTAAAGAGACACGGAAATGCTAATATCTTTCCCCAGGCTCTGGAAGGGATCACCCCCCACACACCCTCTCTCCCGCCCGGAGAGAATTCTTTAAAACCCTGTTTAGGGGCGCCTGGGTGGCGCAGTCGGTTAAGCGACCGACTTCAGCCAGGTCACGATCTCGCGGTCCGTGAGTTCGAGCCCCGCGTCGGGCTCTGGGCTGATGGCTCAGAGCCTGGAGCCTGCTTCCGATTCTGTGTTTCCCCCTCTCTCTGTACCTCCCCGGCTCACCCTCTGTCTCTCTCTCTCTCAAAAGTAAATAAACATTAACAAAAATAAATAAATAAATAAATAACGTCCAGGATAAATATGAATTCCTTTTATAATTTTAAAATGTATAATTAGGGGCGCCTCGGTGGCTCAGTTGGTTAAGCCTCTGCCTCTTGATTTTTGGGTCAGGTCACGATCTCACGGTTCGTGGGTTCGAGCCCCGCATCGGCCTCTGCCACCGGCTGGGCGGAGCCTGCTTGAAATTCTCTCTCTCCCTCTCTCTCTGCCTCTCCCCCACTCGCGCTTTTTTTCTCTCTCTCTCACAATCTCGCTCTCAGAATAAACAAATACATTCATTAATTAAAATTTTAAAAAATGTACAGTCGAGCAACTTAGTATTATTTTTTAGAGCTCCCATGCCAGAAGAAAGCCACTGCCTGTCGGGTCCCTGGGGATGGTTCTCCCCTTCCCCATTTCACAGATGGGAAGACTGAGGCACCAAAAGGGGAAGGGGCTTGTGCAGGCCGTACCAGTCAATCTGAGGCCAAAGTGGTTAAAAGAAAATGGGTAGTTTTCTCTCTGAGAAGAGCTAACTTTAAAGTTTATTTATTTTGAGAGAGAGAGAGAGAGAGAGAGAGAGAGAGAGAGAGCACATGAGCAGAGGAAGGAGGCAGAGAGAGAGAATCCCAAGCCAGTTCCCATACTGTGAGCACAGAGCCCGACGTGCGGCTTCGGGGCTCAAACTCATGAACAGAGAGATGGTGACCTGAAACCGACTAAGCCACCCCGGCGCCCCAAGAAGAGCCAACATTTTTAACCCTTACTGCGTGCCAGGCACTATTTTAGGCACTTTGTTTGTATCTGTTGATTTTCTCCTTACGACAGTCCCCAAAGGTACGTACTAATTTATCCCTATCTTACTGGTGGGGAAACTGAGGCCCTAGGGAGGGTCGTCTCCTGCCTAAGGGTCACACAGCAGTCTGGTTCCAGACCCCCATGTTCTCATTCTTTGCACTGTCCCTTTGCAACACAGACTGTTTCTGGGAGGACCCGCCAGCGGCCGATCCCAGGGGCAATCCTCAGGGAGCGGGGCTAAGCGGCTGGGAGGCGGGAGGGTTTGACATTCTGCCTTTTGAACGGAAACGCAACCTGAATGAAAATACGTGTGTGTGAAAACTTTGTTTTCGATACACATTATTCAAGAGAAAAGGTAACGTTGAAAAATAAAGGTGTGGGTGCCCAGCAGATTTACAGGGTGATGCCAACCCATTCTAGCGAGAGGAAGGGCCTTCCCCCGAGGGTGCGCTGGGTACCTCTGGGCCTCGCCTCCCTCGCCTTCCTCCTCTTCGCTGGCGTGGAGGGCATTTTCCGAGTGGGAGCCCGGGATGACCCCGGAGTCGTCGGATTCATCCATGAGGGAGCTCTTGTCAGCCTCGCTGTAGTCGGTGGCCTCATCCATCGGCACATCTAGGGGCACAGGGGCATCAGAGGGGCCTCCGCCCGGCCCTGCCCCCACCCCCTTCCCGCCCAGCCCACAGCCTCTCACCTCCGTTGATGAGTGCCTCCCCCAAACAGTCGTTAGGGACGCGGGTGGCGCAGCGTTTGTGACAGTTAAACTTGCAGTCTGGTATGAGGACAGGGAACAAGCGGACAGGTGGCAGGGGAAAGAGAGGTCACCTGTAAGGGCTGAATCTTGACTCCTATCCCCCAGACCCAGAAGATGCTCCACTCGCTGTTTGGGGCAGGAAACCCAGCCGAACCTTCTCTGGCCATCCCTCTTTGAGCCGGTTTCCTTCTGAAATTCTAGAATGTAATAGGGTCTACCATTCCATGATTCTGGACTTTGAACACTCAGGAAAGGGTTTCCCAACCTCTGGCACTAAGGATATTTTGGGCTGGATGATCCTTCCTTCCTTCCTTCCTTCCTTCCTTCCTCCCTCCCTCCCTCCCTTCCTCTCTCCCTCCCTTTCTTTCTTTCCTTCCTTCTTTCGATTCTAGATTTCTAAGACTCCAGATTTTGACACGCAAGTTTCTAGAACTTGACACATCTACAATTCTACAGTTCTATGATTCTAGACTACCGAGCCTCCTTGATGTCCAAGGTTTTAGGGTGTTCTATACATAAATTCTAGAATGCAGTGACTCTACAGTTCTGGACTGCGAAGACTCCAGAATCTGATGATTCCAAGGTTCCAGGATCTCATACACCTAAGATTCTAAACCTCAATGTTCTTATTGTTCTTTAGCCGTGTGCAGCTAAGATTTTGTAATTTTTTTGTTCCCATGAATCCTAGAATTGGACAGCTCTAAGTTTTTATGGATCTAGATTTCCGATTTTCTAGATTCTAGAATTCAAAGTTCCGTGTTCTAGATTTCTAGGACTCTAGGATCCCAGGCTTCCCATGCGATGCTTCTAGGCTTCCATTATTCTCAAATCCGATGGTTGTAAAGTTCCAGTATTCTGAGAATCTATAACTTGGCAGTTCTAGGCTTTACGAACCTAAAGTTTCTGTGGTTCTTTTCGCTGAGTCCTACAGCCCAGAATTCCTGAAGCCTATGCTTCCAACATTCCATGGTTCTAGAATTCTCAAGATCTGCAATTTGAGAATTCCATGCGGGGCACCTGGGTGGCTCAGTCAGTTAAGCGGCCAACTTTCAGCTCAAGTCATGATCTCATGGTTGATGAATTCCAGCCCCACGTCGGGCTCTGTGTTGACAGCTCAGAGTCTGGAGCCTGCTTCGGATTCTGTGCGTGTGTGTGTGTGTCTCTCTCTCTGCCCCTCCTCCACTCTTGCTGTCTCTCAAAAATAAACATTAAAAAAGATTTTTTTTTTTTAATTCCATGCTAAGTGGCTTTATAAAGTTAAATTTCCAGGCTCTGAGCTATCAGCACAGAGCCTGACTCGGGGCTCGAACTTACCAGCTGTGAGATCAGGACCTGAGCTGAAGTCAGGAGCTTAACCGGCTGAGCCACCCAGCTGCCCCCCCCCCCTTTTTTTTTTAAGATTTTATTTTTAAGTAATCTCCGCACCCAACACGGGCCTCGAACTCACAACCCCGAGGTCAAGAGTCATGCGCCCTACCGCCTGAGCCAGCCAGGCACCCTCAGAATAGTGGGATTCTTACGGCCTGCTGGGAGCCCAGGGGAGAGAACCCCTAAGCTGCTAAGCCAGTGTATGTATGTGTCGAGTGGGAGGTGGGGCGGGAGGGGGGCGTCTGACCCCTGACCCCGTCTGTCTCCCCGCGGGGCCCCGCTGACCTTTGCACTGCAGGCCCTGGCGAAAGAGGCCTTTGAGGAGCTTCTTGCAAGCCTGGCAGACGGTGGGCCGGGTGTAGCTGTGGATGAGGAATGTGTGCGGCACCTTGACCTTGGAGAGCAGCATCTTGTCTAGCTCGATCGGGCGTCCCGTGTAGGAGGAGGCAGAAGAGGAGGAGGAGGAGGACGGGGGCCGGCGAGGCAGGAGCTCGGTGGTACTCCGGCTCTATCGGTCAGCAAGACGGGAGGGACGCATTAGTGCCTGGGCCCTGTCACCCGCCCGGGCCACCGCCACCGGCCCGCCCACTCCCCAGCCCCTCACCAGCTCATCGGCCATGCAGGGCAGGGACTCAGAGGTGCTGAGGCGCACGGAATGGCCACTGGCCAGAGACGTGGACGACAGGCGGCGCTTGCGGGCCCCGCTGCAGTTGTTGGGGATGCTGAAGGCGCAGCGCTTGTGGTAGTTCAGTCCGCAGCCTGCGGGGGGCGCCAGACGATCAGAGACACGCTTCCACCAGGCCTGGGCTCTAACGCTCTGCCCACCCCCCCTTTCCTTTTCCGTGAGTAGATCTCTCCGGAGGGCCCCCTGGTAGTGCCATTAAAGCCAATGAAAAGTTACAAGGACTCAATTCAGGTAGAACTACTAGTGGCCTAGAAGGTTCTGGACCAGGCAAAGAACCAGGAGGGGGTGAGGTGCTCGCTGAGGGCCCAGGGCATGTGGATTGGGTCGCGGAAGAAGGGGGCCACAACCACGTGACCAGCGGCACAAAGGAAGAGTGCACGAACAAGGACTGTGTCTTCCTTATTCCGACCTATGCGGACGCCAATATTTTGTTCTCTTCCTTCTATCCCCTCATCCCTTTTTTTCATACGGAACATTGTGAAGCCCGTCTTCTGGTAGCCCGGCGGTCATGGGCTTTCCCAAAGGTGGTGCTACCAGAAAAGCTTCAGGATGGCAAATGGCCGTTGTGTACAGGGAAACACTTTCCGGCGTTGACCTTTATTCACTCATGTCCTTCATTGGAATTTCAGAGTTTCATCCGTGATTCCGTGTGTGAGTATCAAGGTAGAATCAAACCCTCATCGGAAGGTGTCAAGTCTGACAGGAGCGCCTCACCTGCTCCTGGTTCTTTACCTGGCCCAGAACCTTCTAGGCCGGTAGCTGAGCTGATCTCGTGGTTTGTGGGCTCGAGCCCCGCGTCGATGGGGATTCTCTCTCTCCCTGTGTCTCTGTTCCTTCCCCACACATGACTGTGTGTGTGAGCACCCGCGTGGGCACTCTCTCTCAAAAATAAACGTTAAAGAAACCTTCCAGATGCCAAGACGTCAAGAGTTGGATATGGTGTCCTCAAAATAAATAAAAAAGCTTAAAAAAAAAAAAAGATTGGATATGGTGTGTTTATGAGAGCAATATTGACAGCAGCTCTGAACGCACAGAATCAGTTTTCTGCAGGCCTGATATGGCTCTTATCCGAAGAGTCCTTAAACGCCACAAGTCTATTTAGGGCTGCATGGTAACAACTCTGGGCCATTCTGTAGGTCATCTGGTGTTCCAGACTCTAGATTTCCATTTGAGCATGACAGCCGCAAAGCTGGAGATCCTTGGATGACGGAATATCGGAAAACATGCCTCTAATAGAGGCTCACATTGAACAAACAATGGCGGGGCAGACGGTCTTTGAACAACGGATGGTCTTCCGCTGCTGTGTGTAGAGTCAAGGCGGGTGTGTGACCTTCATCTGCAGGCGGGGTGAGATCTCAACGCTCTCCCTCAGAAGCATCAAAGATAGGAAGAGTGGACCCGCGGAACCTGACACTCGGGCTTAATTAACCTTGAGACGTTTGGGCTAAAGGAACACTGTGTGTTCCTTTATTTATTTGTTTTTTTAAGTATGATAAAATTAAAGACATGTGCATGGGTGCTTGTTGTAGACTGAACATGTGTCCACCGCTCCAATCTCATAGGATGATGCCCTAACCTGCAATGTGACTGTATTTGGAGATGGGCCTTTAAGGAGATAACTAACATTAAATGAGGCCACAAAGGTGGGGCCCTGATCCGACGCAATTGGGGTCTTTTATAAAAGGAAGACCTTTCAGAAGTTGTTGTCTCTCCACATGCCATGTGAGCACACGGCAAGATAGCAGCCATCTGCAAGCCAGGAAAAGGTCCTCACCAGGCACCAAACCCTGTCCGAAGCTTGATCTTAAACTTCCCCGCCTCTGGAACTCTGAGTTAGTGTTGTTTAAGCCAGTCGGCCTGTGGTATTTGGTTATGACAGCCCTGGCCCACTGAGGTGCCAAGTCAGTAAGGACTGGACTCTGATGGTCAGGTGCCTGTGTCAAATTGGCTAGGTTAGCATCCTCGGTAATTCAGACACGAAACGTAGGGACTGCTTGTAAAGGTGTTTGGTGGATGTGAATCAAGTCGGCAATCGGATGACTTGAAGTGAGGGAGAGTGTCCTAGTTAGGCTGGGTGGGCCCGTTTCCCTCCGTAGAAAGGTTTGAAAAGCAGAAGTGAGATTTCTCAGATGAAGAAATTCTGCCAGTGAACAGCAGTTTCAGCTTCTGCCTGCCCTTCCTGACCGGCTGCCCTATGGATTTCGGAGTTGCTTAGCCAGACTCCCCCTGACAGGGGCTTACAATTCCCTTACAGGAATTCCTTCCAAATATCCCTTAATATGTACCTCCTACTGGCTGTTTCTCTGGTCGATCCCAGTTGCAGGCTCCGCCTTCTTCCCCGCGCGCACATTCCCCTTTTCCTCTCCCACGCTCCTCCCCCTTTTACCTCTCCCCCGGAGCTCCACCTCTCAGGCTCCTCCTCCGGAGCTGAGCCCCACCCCAGACCCCGCCCCTCGCCCAAAGCCCCGCCTCCCACCCCACCTCCTGTTCCTCCCCCATGCGGTGCCTCCCGGCCCTTGCCTCTGCCCCCGAGCCCCGCCTCCTACACCTGAACCCCACCCCAGCCCCACCCTCCTGCCCGCCCCCTACCCCTTGGCCCCGCCTCCAGCCCCTATCCCCTCACCATCACACTTGAGGCCCTGGCGCACAAGGCCGAAGAGCATCTCCCCGCAGTGATCGCAGAAGGCAGGCGCTCGGTAGGAATGAACGGTGAGGGCGTGGGGGCGGATCTGGAAGTCCTCGAAGGTGGCCGAAGCTGCAGGCAGCAGGGGGAGGCGGAAGGTTGAGCCCGGGCAGCCGAGGCTGTAGGGTCCTGGGTTTCTCACAGTCCTCCCGGCTGCAAGGCTTCATCTTGCCTGCCTTCATTCATTTACTCGCATACTACACTCTACCTGGGTTCAAATCCCAGTTTCACCACCGGAGCACACACCTATGCCAGGGACTGGGGAGTCGTTGAGCGGATACAGAGATTCAGTTTTGCAAGATGAAAACACTCCTGGAGACTGTTGCAGGGAAGCGTGAATGTAACTAACACTACTGAACAGGAGACGCACAAATGGTTAACACAGTAAATTTATGTTACGAATATTTCACAGTTAAACATTTTTAAATCAAATTTAAAAGTACAGATGCCTAAGTCTCATCCTCAGAGTCTGCGATCTACTTGGTCTAGGATAGAGCTCGAGCCTCAAGAGAAAAAACAAATACCTATGTATCTCAATGTCCTCATCTTTAAAAGGGAAATCCAACAGGAGCGCCCAGGTGGCTCAGTTGTTTAAGCTTCGGACTCTTCGATTTCCGGGCAGGTCGCGATATCACAGTTCGTGAGTTAGAGCCCCGCATTGGGACTCTGGCCTGAGAGCCCCGGGCCTGTTTGGGATGCTGTCTCCCTCTCTCTCTCTGCCCCTTCCCCGCTTGCTCTCTCTCTCTCAAAATAAATTAAAATAAATAAATAAAGTTTAAAATGGAAATCCAACAAACATTTACTGAGTATTGTCCTGGGTGCTAGGGACACCACATAGAACAAAACAAACTCCCTTCCTAGCCTCTAGTAAGCGGGGGCAGACCCCCAAAATAAAGAAAATATAAATATTCCTATTTAACAATCACCCAATAGTTACCTTGTGCCAGGCACTGCGCCAAGTATTTTAAAATACTAATAAATTCAGGGGCACCTGGGGGGCTCGGTGGGTTGAGACTCCTGACTTTGGCTCAGGTCATGATCTCACCGCGTCGTGCCTAGGGCTCTGTGCTGACAGTGGGGAGCCTGCTTGGGATTCTCTCTCTCCCTCTCTCTCTGCCCTCTCCTGCTGGTACTCTCTCCCTCTCTATCAAAATAAATAAATAAACTTAAAATAAATAAAATAAAATAATGAATTCAGTTGTCTCAAGAGCCCTGGAGATACATCCTGCCATTGTCCCCATTTTCCAGATGAGAAGATGGCAGCACAGAGAGGTGAAACAACTTGCCCAAGGTCACACAGCTTGCAGACTGTGGAACTTGAAATGGAACCCAGGCCAGTGCAGCTCCAAAGTTCATGCTTTTAGCACTGTACTTACTTCCTCGCTGAACTGTGTAACTAATAAAGTATACAGCTTGTGCCAACTATACTCAAATAATTAAAAAAAAAACCAAACTGTCAAGCAATTGTTTCCTATCTCAATAACGGGACAAATATTTATTGAGAACCAACATGAGTTGCGGGCTCTGGTTTTCCCTAGCATAAAATTACATATATATATGTATATATATATATATATATATATATATATACACATATATACATATATATGTATATATATATATACACACACATATATATATGTGTGTATATATATATACACACATATATATATGTATATATATGTATACATATGTGTGTATATATATATATATAGCAAATTATGTATATATGTTTATACAATATCTATATCCCAGAAATAAGTTACAACTACTCTCTCTCTCTCTCTCTCTCTATATATATATATATATATGTATACACACACACACACACACACACACACACACACACACACATACAGCAGGCCAGAAGTCAATAAGGGCTTAGGAGAAAAATTAAGCAGGGAAGGGAGATAGGGAAGGTGTAAGTGGTCCAATGTTAAACAGGTGATTGAGGAAGGCCTCCAAAGGAAGCAAGGGTAGGAACCACGCAGGTATCTTGGAAAGAACATGCCCAGTATCATAATAGTATTCTTTATAGATTCATTTTTAAATAATTTTTTGTTTATTTATTTCTTTTGAGAGAGACAGAGAGAGAGCGAGCGTGAGCTGGGAGGGGGAGGAGAGGGAGAGGGAGAGAGAGAATCCCAAGCAGGCTCTGCAGAGTCGGCGCAGAGCCCAACTTGGGGCTCGAACTCACAAAACCGTGAGATCATGACCTAAGGCAAAATCAAGAGTTTTACACTTAACCGACTGAGCCACCCAGGTGCCCTGTTTATAAATTCTTTCTTAAGGGCTAAATGAATATATGGAAAGTATTGAAAACACTATTATTATTATTATTTAAGATTTTGTTTTTAAGTAATCTCTACACCCAATGTGGGGCTCGAACCCACAACCCTGAGATCAAGAGTCACATGTTTTACTGACTGAGTCAGTCAAGCACACCGTATTTTTTTTTTTAAGTTAACAAAAATTTTTCTTTTTTTTTAAGTAGAGGCTTGAACTCACAACCCTGAGATTAAGACCTGAGCTGAGATCAAGAGTTGGACGCTTAACTGACTGAGCCACCCAGGGGCCCCTTAAGTTTTTTAAATTAAAAAAATTTTTTAAACAGTGCTCTTTAAACAGACAACATAGAAAGTTGCTCAAGAACGGTTAGAATGGTTAGAATAAATCATTTTATTTTAGAATGATTTTTTTTTAAGTTTATTAACTTATTTTGAGAGAGAGAGAGAGGGAGCAAGTGAGGGGAAGGGGCATGGGGGCGGGGAGAGAGAGAGAGAGAGGGAGGGAGAGAGAGAGAGAGAGGGAGGGAGAGGGAGAGAGAGAATCCGAAGCAGGCTCCAGGCTCCGAGCTGTCAGCACAGAGCCCCAACACGGGGCTTGAACTCATGAACTGAGAGATCATGACCTGAGCCAAAGTCGGATGCTTAACCGACTGACCCACCCAGGCGCCCCTAAAGGTTCATTTTTAAACTAACTCTCATTCTCTTTCCTACCCCCGCCCCACTCCCGAAATTCAGTCTAATATTGAGCTATTTTCCTTGTTATTGTGTGACAGAAAGGGGACTCTCTTCTGTGTGCCAAGCACCGTTTACATACTCAGGGTAAAGCTATGAACAAGACAGGTTTACACCCCACTCTCGCGGAGCTGACATTTTTCGGGGAGACAGGCAAAAAACATGCACACACAAATAAACAAGGGAATTTCAGACACTGGAAGAAATGGCACTTAAGCTCAGATCCAAATAACAAGAAGGAGGTAGCTGTGAGAAGACAGGGCAGGGAGGGAGGCACAGAGGACAAGTGCACAGACCCAGAGACGGGGGACAGCTTGGCTTGCTCAAGGGACAGAGAACAGGCCAGCTCCGCCAGATCAAAGAAAAGTGAGGACAGTGTAACAGATGAATTTGGGGAGTTGGCAGGGGCCAGATCATGGACATCCTTAAGACCATTTTAGGGGAGTACACATTTTATTCCAAGGGTAATGGGGAGCCATGGGAGGATTCTGAGCAGCCAAGTGTCATGATCTGACTTATGAGCTACTCCAACAGTCTGGGCAGGAGGTGATGGCCTCATGGACTAGAGGAGGTAGTAAGAAATGGACTCAGGATGGGGCGCCTGGGTGGCTCAGTGGGTTAAGGGTATGACTTCGGCACAGGTCACGATCTCAAGGTTCGTGAGTTCGAGACCCGCGTCGGGAGCCCCGAGCCTACTTGGGATTCTGTGTCTCCCTCTCTCCCTGCCCCTCTCCGCTCATGCTCTGTCTCTCTCAAAAATAAATAAACATTAAAAAAATTCGTTGTTTGATGCGAACGGCTAGTGGGTAGCTAAGTTCCGGCTGAAAATACAGGTGCCCACACTACATCTAACCTCGCAGAGTCTGATTCCATTTAGCATTTCACGGGGCGGGGTGGGGGGAGGCACGGATAGACAAGGTCACATCTCAAGTGCACGGCTCAGTGAATGGTCAAACTGCACACACCCCGTCACCAACATCTTGATAAATAATGGAAGTTGGAATCAGTCCCCAGAAATCTCCCTCCTGGCCCACACTCTATCTTCTCCGGAGGCACCCACGTTCCTCCCTCCTAACACCGTATAGCGATCGCATCCTCCTCGGTGCTTCCTCAAGGAAATGATAACATACGTAGTCTGATGTCTAGCATCTTTCAGCTTTCGGCATTAGGAAGTGTGAGATTCACTGATGTTGCTGGGGTACCTGCACAATATATTTACTCCTTCCCAGGCCGTGGTTTGTAAAAGCTCTAATTTGCAACCAGGGCTTCGAACCACTGGCCCCGACTTTAAGAAGCAGGTTTCTGGGCCCACCTCTCCCTTTCCCTCCTCCAGATGTCCCGTCTCACCTCTATCCGTTCCCCCCTCTACACACACACACACACACACACACACACACACACACTGCGCCCCGTCCCCACCCCCAGCTACAGGCTGTGCCCATAGGGGGGCCTCCACCGCTCACCCGACAGCACCACCTCCACCAGGTCGCCCTCCTGGATGTCTCCAACTGAGCGCACCAGCTGCAAGAGGTTGGCCGACGTGGGGTCATGTTTGAAGAGAAGGATCTTGTCGTAAAGGCCGTAGAAGCCACACTCGGGGAACTGAGGGGCGGGAGAGGGAGGCGGTGACCGAGAAAGGCTCCCCGAGCTGCCTTCAGCGGGCGGTCTGGAACGCTCCCAGGGCAGGGCCGGCTGCTTCCCCCGGAAACAGAGACCCCGCAGCCCTAGCTTCCTGCCTGCTCCCTCCCCGGTGCGGCTCGAAGCTCAGGCGGGCGGGGTGCCAGGGCCCCAGGTGTGCTGGGAGACAGCACCGCTGACAGAGTTTGGTGGCCGGACAAAGAAACTAGGGTGGGAGGGAGAGTGGCTCTGGGAGCGTGGGCATCTAGAATTTTCCAGGGGGGCGGGAGTGTGTGGTGAGGGGCTAAGCGAACACCCGCTCCTTTACTCTCCCCGCCTCCCCAGCTTCCTTCCTGGATCTATTGTCCCTGTTACCTGGCTCCAAGCCCAGCACTAGGGTGGGGCCAGCTAGACGAAGGGGATTTAGGACATCTGGGGGGTGCGGGGGTGGCGGCAGGAAGGCTAGGGCTCAAGGGAGCTGGAGGTAGGGAGGGTGCCCCCCCACCCAATGCCCGAAGGACCCAGGTGTCCCAGTCCCTAGCTTGGGCTGGTTGGTTGCTGGGGGGGGGTGGTGGGGGGGGAGGACAGGAAATGAAACCTGGTAGAACAGAAAGTGAAACAGCCCAGGTGGGGCAGCTGGAAAGAAGGGAAGGGACGCGCCACACCTGGACAGAGAAGGCACAACAAAACGGGGGTGAGGCCTGAGGGAGGAGGCAGAAGATGTGAGCGCCCCCGGACAAATTACCCCCAGCGGGCAGTCTGCCCTCCAACCTACCCCACCCCCCACCCAGTTTTCTCACAGAGCCGCCCAGTTGGGTGTGAAAACTAGGCCTCTGGGTTTGGGGATTGGGTGGAGGGTGAAGGAAGCCCCACGTGTTCTTGTCTGCTGGGAGAGGGTTCAGGTGACAGGGCCTAGGCCCTGACTGCTTGGTCCGGTAGGTGGGGGGGAGGGGGGGCGGGGGGGGGGGAGAGGGGGCTTTCTCTAGGTGTCAGTTGCCTTGTGTGTAAAATTGGGGGAGTTGGCTCGGTTCCTGAGGTTTCTCGGAAGCCCAAAGGATTCATTATCAGGGGTCTGAGAAGATTCTGGAACGTGGACATTTTGGGATTCCAACATGCTCACATGATAGTATTATATACATCTATCTCAGGTTCGAACATATTCTATGTTTGAGGATTTCGCCACCCCAGAGTAGCACGGTCTGGTATTTTCATGTTCTAGAAATCTAATACACGAGGATTCTAGTGTTTGAATATTTTACCATTAGGATTGCAAGCAACAACCCAGCATTCCAAAAGTCTAACATGTTCACAGTCTAGGATTCCAGCAGCCCAGGAATCTAATATTCTAACATTTTTACAGTCTCGAACTCCAACAACAGAGAATCCCACTCTCCTAACTTTTGACGTTCTAGAATCCACGCATTGAGTGCCACCTGATTCCCTCTCGGCCCGTGATCCCCAGTTTCTCACCGAGGTAAGGCTGGGGTTGGGGAAGGCCTGTTTTCATAGGCCGGCATCAGACCTGAGGAGTGGGGACAGAGTCCCCAGAGCTTCTGGGGGTTCCAAAGAGGTGCTGGCCCCACCACACACATCTCAGGCCTGGGGGAGGGCAGAGATTGGGCTCTGAGACCTCACTTACCCCACGGCAGCTAGTGCAAGCGCCCACACCCACACGTGTCACCCGATAGCCACAGCCAGTGCGGCTTGGATTTCTACTGTTTCCACCAAATGGGAGGTCCGGGATGGGCTTGAATGCGGAGGTCCCCCATCTGCTCACCCCACCGGCCCCTTCCTTCCCACTTCTACACCTAGCTGGCCTCTGCCTTCCTCCCTGCTGGCTGCAGAAAACAACATACAGGGACACGCAACTTGGGGAGACCTTTGGAGCACCCCACCCCTGCCCTGGCCTCCCTCAAAAGGAGAGTGGGGTGAGGAGGCAACTGGGGGGCTAAATGCCCCACCCCCACCTCCCAGTCGCCCAAGCTTTCATCGTCCTTCTTCTCCCTCCCCTATGCCGGGCTCCAGGCCACCTCTGGCAGCGCCCCGCCCCCTGCAGACCTCTCCCCAAGCTGGAGGAGAGACGCTGCCCCCTCACCTTCTGGTCCACGATGGAGCAAGCCAGCTGCTTCACATGGGCCAGCTCGGAGGCGGTGGGCAGCAGCACAAACTCGCGGGTCAGCCCGATCTGGATGTGGAAGGAGACCCCGGAGCTCGGGGCTGGGATCTGGGCCAGCTGCGGTGGCGGCGACTGCAACTCCAAGCCGCCGGGGGGCGGAGGAGACCCAGGCCCGGGAGAGCCTGGGAGCCCGGCGAGATGGGAAGGGGGGGCGGCCATAAGGGAGAGGCCCGGGACCGGCCGCCCGGCGCCCACCCGGGATCCGGCTGAAGGAGTCCGGGGACCCCGGGTCACTGGATCCAAGGGAGCTCGTAAGCTGGTAGCGGGAGTGCGGGGATCCCGGGGCTACGAGAAAAGAAACCTAGCAGGTTGAGGGCACTCGAGGATGGAGGGACCCTGGGAAATTAGAGAAGTGTGATCTAGTGGATCAGACGCCCGGGAATCATAAAGGAGAGATCAAATGGTTTGAGGCACCCAGAGATTGAGAGATTCTAAGAAATCAAGAAAATCTAGCAGGTCGGGATCTCAGGGATCAGGAGAGCCCAGGATCCAGAGGCCCCTTGGGGAGAGAAAGGCTTGAGAAGAGAGCGGGCGGAGGGGGTGGGGGGGAGTAGGATCGCAGAATCCAATGGCCCTAAGAAGAGGATCCAATTAAGAAGGGGGCCCGAGGGGATTCACCAGACCCTGGGGGTGGAGGACAGGAGTCTCTGAGTCGGGGATCGAGTGGATCCCAGGGATCCGACGGGCCCAGGGATGGGCAGAGGGATCCTGAGGGCCGGGGTACTAAGGAGGGAATCTCACGGGTCTCAGAAGTTGGAGAAAAGTTCGGTCGGGGGCCGTGGAGAAGGGGGCGTTCCCAGCGGCGGTGGAGGGGGCGGAGGGGGGGGCAAGGGAGGGTCGCCCGGCGCCGGGCGCCGGTGGCTCTTTTTCCCCCTCCAAAGTTTAACTCTGCGGCTGCGGCCCAGGAGGAAGTGTCCGGAGCGATGGCGCAGTCCGCCAATCCGCGCGGGCCTCGGTGACGTCGAGATGGGCGGAGCCTGTCGAGGGGCCGGGGGCGGAAGGAGAGGGCGGGCCCCGCACCTCCGAGTGGGGGCGTCACCTGCCCCTCCTGGGTCCGGGACTCTGGGGTGCGAGACGCAGGGCAGGGCAGGGATCCGGGACCGATTCCTACCCCCCAACACACCCAAGTCTAGAAAGTTAACTATTCCCAGAGTTGGAGAGGAGGGGCGAGGCACCCTCATCCCCGCCACAGGTCGCGGGGGCCCGGGCTGAGGAGGCGCCTGGCCCTTTAAGGAAGGGGGCCCGTCTAGCCTGGCCGGCATCCGGCGCCCACCGCAGGGGAAAGGGTGGGAAACTGGTGTCAGGTCCAGCCCGCTCCGGGATCTCTGAACTCGGTCTGCCTCTTCTCAGATCGTCGTCCTCCCCACCCCTACCCCACCCCGCCCAGGAGAGGGGGTGCTGTAGAGATCCCTCCCCCCCCCCTCAAGCCCGCTACACAGATGGGGAGGCAGAGGTCTCCAGATGGGCAGAAGGACCTTGACTCATGTCTGTCTCTGGCAATCTTGGCAAGGTGCATGGAGAAACCTGGAGGGGCTGGAGCTGGATTATCTGTGCAGGGAGAGTCAGACCCAGGGCCGACAGAGAAGGGGTGTAGTTTCCTTTAATCAGCTCGCCACTCCGCCCCAGCCCTCAGGAGTGGAGAGCCACAGACCGGGAGTTGGGGGGGGGGGTGCCTGAAAGGGCCATAGCAACCGGGGAAGACAACACCCCCACCCTCACCTCATAGAGGGAGAACAGTTTGTTCTCCTGGGGGAACTGTGCATGTGTCTGTGTGCCTTTAGGTGAGTGGCTTCCCCTCTCTGGGCCTGTTTCTCCCTCTGTTAGATGGGACTGATAGGACTGGACCCCAGAGGGTCTTTGTGGGGATTAATGAGGTTGTATGATGGCGCCTGGCACACAGCTGAGGTTCAGTAGGTGGTGTCCATCACTGTAATTTGCACAAATAAAGGGGTAGGCACCTCAAGCACTCAGGGGTTAAGTAGAGTATGTTCATTCAGTCAGTCGTCTCAGGAAGCATTGAATGCCGGCCTACTACGTGCCAAGCTTGTCCTAAAACAGTTCCTCCAGCCTGTTCAGGAGCAATTCAGACTCGATTTCTCTTCCCCAGCTAATAAGAAGAGTGGCTGCCATTAGTTTACATTCAGGAAACAGAACCCCCCCGTGGGGCATTACGACTTGTCCGAGATCACCACTGAAGCTGCTACCGCCCCCATCCCCTTCACTGAAGGTTCAAGGCCTGGCTTTGAGCTCCAAAGACATCCCAGTAGAGATGGGCCACCTGCCCGCCTGGGTTCCAGACCAGCAGGGCTGGCTGGGGCTGGGGGCCTCGAGACGGGCCCCCCTTCCCGGTAAAGGGCTGCTAGGGGCAGCTGAGGTCGTCGGTACAGTAGCGACTGCCACCACATCCGGGGGCTGGGCCGGCTGGGGCTGGGGAAGGAAGGAAGTCTGAGGCTGGAGTGAAAACCCAAACCACCACCTGGGGAAGCTGCTCAGAGCCCAGAGGGATGAAGGGTGAACAAGGCCACGTGGAGCTCACAGTTAGGCTCCTGTCAGTGTCACCTGATGGCCATCTGCCAACCTGCATCCTTCTTCAAGCGTTCCTGGGGCCCCGACAGGAGCCAGGTCCTACTCTGGGCACTGGGGCACAGCCCTTGACAACCCAGGGGGTGGGCCTTAGCATCGGGCACGTTGTATACAGACTGTGCCGAGGGCCAGGGGTGTGCAGAGGGAGTCCCACAGGACTGGGTACAAATTCTGATGACCTTCTGGAGGCCCTGAGCAGCCCCCCGCCTGCACCCCGTTTTCTGTAACTTGGTCTAACAATCCCACTTTGGGAGGGTGTCATGAGGACCCAGTGAAATAGCACGTGAGGAACTTGGTGTGGCATCTGGTTCCCACTGGGTGCGTAACTGACCACTTGGGTCTGACCACCTTGGTGAGGGGAAGGGACTCCTCAGGGCTCCTCCCCGCATGGCGGGAGCTCTCCCTTCACCCTCCATGGTGGCTGAGGCTCTAGTAAGCCCAGGCCCACGTGGGGAGGACAGGCGAGGTGGGGAGTTAAGTACTCAGGATGAGCCCTCTGGCCTCCTACCACCCATCACACATGGGGGCTGGGGGTGGGGAGGGGGAGTCTCAAGCTGTCACATCATGTCATGTTTCTCAGGGCTCTGCCCCCAGGCTGCTGCTGAGGCCGCTGGGGAAGGAGTGTGCTCAGGAACAGAAAGGAAGGGCCCGGGGAGATTCGGTCCTGTGCCCCCATTTCCGGCCCTCCACCCACAACCCGCCCAAACCCTGGGCCCCTCTCTGGCACACCCCCCCCCCCACCCTACCACAAAACCCCAACCCATCATCCCCTCCCTGAGCTCCACCCAGCCCAGGCAGAACCCATTACCCCTCTCCTGACGTCCCCGGTCCCCTGAGCCCCCTCAACAGTCAGCACCGCCACCCATCTTACTCCAAAGGGTTTATTGAGACAAGTTTCACATCCAAGTCCAGGGCAGAGGGGACGGGGCTTATAAACAGGAACCTTGAAGGGGGCCCGAGGGCTCAGGGTGGAACCCAAAAAAAGAGTGAAATAAATAGAGGAAGAGAGTGGAGGGCCAGGAGAGGAGACACAGACTATCACACAGTGATAACAACATGGGTGGGGGCGGGGCTCCATTAAAATCCCATTTATTTATACAGATATACAGGGAGTTGTGGGGGACCAGGGGGACCCCCTCCAGCCTCCATGCCCCAGGGAGGGGTGAGAGAAGGCCATCTCTCCCCATGGGTGACCCCTTGGGGGCTGGGGGGTTGCCCTTGGAAGAGTGCTGGGGGAGGGAGGGGAGAGGGGTGGGCGCCTCCCCCGAGGGCATCACCTGATCCCCAGGCAGTTACTGGCCCTGGAGGCGCTGGGTAGTGTCTGGAAAGCTGTGTTGAGGGAACTGGAGGAGAGGGTGGTGGACTGGGGCTAGCTTCTGGGGTGGACCAGGCCGGGCGCTCCCCGCTGAGGAGGACCAGGGTCCAGCTGGTGCCATGGCTTCCCAGGGGACCCAGAGCGGGGGCGCCTGGGGCTCTTCCCGGCACAGCTACCACCCAGGTCTGGGAAGAAGGAGGGGGGATCGGGGGTTCAAAGAGAGAACCTGGCACCTTCTGGCGTCTTGGAAAAGCTGATCCCCAAGGACACCCAGCCCTGGCTGTGCTGCACCCAAGAAAGCAGCTCAGATACCAGGACTGGGTGTCCGGGTGCAGAGAGGAAACTCCTCGAGGACGTCCGGGAGGGTAAGTCCTGAAGGAGGCTGCCCCCCAGGATGCTTGGGGAAGGGGAGGCTGTGGGGGATGGCCTCCCAGGGAAAGGGGCATTAGCACCACCAGGTTCCAAGGCAGGCGGGAAGAGGCCGGGCCTCCGGGCCTCCGCCGAGGCTGGGAGTCGCCTGAGGGAGACAGAAGGGAGGGGAGACTGGAGCATGACACCCCGGGTACGAGAGGTCGGGCCACCTCCGTCCCCTCTCTCGACACCCAGGGCTTTTCACCTTGGGAACGTGGCCCCCTCCTGAAGTGCCAGGCAAAGGGATACATCTGAGCTCCCTCCCGTCAGGGGTGAGGACGCAGAGGGTTTCTAGAAGCCTTCCCAGACCAAGCCTCCCTCCTGTCCGGCCTCTCACCTCAGTCCCACCTGCCTGGCCCCGCTCCCCAGCCGAGGTGGAGGCCGGGGCGGGGCCAGGTGGGCATCATACGAAGACCTTGGCCAGGGCGTCGGCGCCTGCGCTGGCAATGAGGGCCTTGCTGGGGTGGCACGCGACAGCGTGGATGGCCTCCTCGTGCTTCTTGCGGTGGGCCGTGATCTCCTGCACGCACGTTTTGTTGTCCAGGCTCCACAGACGCAGGGAGCAGTCATGGCCTGCGCAGGTGTGGGAGCAGAGAGCACTGTCCCCCAGCAGGTACCCCGGCTTCCCCGAACCTCCCCCACTGGAGGAGCCTCAACAATGGGGGGGGGGGTCTCCATCCTCTTGTCCCCCACCTCTGCCGGCCACCACCGCCAGCCCAAAGGAGAATGCTTTTATCCCAGGTGGCCGTCCACCCATTAGTTACCAAGTGTTCACCGGGCACCTGCGTACCAGGCCCCGGGGACACAGTGAACGTCCTGGGCAAAGCTGCCCACCCAGTGCTGTTGACGTTCCAACGTGGCCCCCGGTAAATGAGAAAACAGGAGGAGCAATGCCAGGCGGACAGCAGCACCGGCACAAGCTGGTCACCGTGATGACAGAAGGGCCACGGGGGTATGCGGAGGAACAGCAGGGGTGGCCAGGGGACGGGCAGGAGGCGGGTACGGCTGCAGCAGCCTGAGCAGGAGCATGGAGAGGAGGCCAGAGAGGGTGGAGCGGACAGGGCCGGGCCCTGGGGCAAGAGCCCCCTTCAGAGACGGCCCGAATTCTGCCCGAATTCTGCGTCCGAAGGACCAGGCTGGCTGTGGTGGAGGCTGGCTCGATGTGTCCCTTATATACGGAGGACCTGGGCCCTGTCCCAAATCCTCTCTGCCCTGGGCTTGACCTCCCTGACACCCCCTCTACCGGCACCTGCAGGCACAGCTGCTACCGTCACCAGGCAAAGACCCAGCCACGATGGGACCAGGCCCGTCCACGTGCTCTCCCACGCCCTCTGTGTGCTCGCTTGCAACCCCCCACATACTCTGACAGTGGGGAGCAGAGGTGAGCGGAAGGAGGCCCCTCGCCCATGGCACTCCTGATGGCCCGGCACACGCTTCACCTCCCTTCCCCGTCTGCCCACATCGCACCTCATCCTTCTGAGGCACAGCCCCGTGGTGGCCGGGCCCCAGTGCCCTTATCCACGGAGCACGTGGCTCCAAATGCTAACAATCCTGTGGGGACTGAGAGCCAGACACGCTCGGACTTGTTCCTGCAGCCAACCCACCACGCTCGACCAAATCACGGAACCTCCACGAGCCCGTTTCCGCATCTGCACGCGGGTATAACATACCCTGCCGACAGCGTGATCTGGATGAAGCGGGAAGACGCACGCAAAAGCTTCCAGTGGGCTGAGCGTGCGCGGTCTCTGCCGGGAGGCTCCCTGCCCCTGCCCCCCTGCGGGAGGGGGCCCCAGAATACACCCTCGTGACCAGTGCCCGCATCTCTTCCTCTTCGGCTCCCACACACCCTTGCTCCTTAGGAGCCAGGAGAGCCCCCACTTACTTCCCGACATCAGGAACACGCCGTTGGGGTCCACGGCTAGGCAGGTGACCGCGTCCAGGTGGGCAACCATAGAGTGCACGGATTTCCCTGAGAGGAGAGAAGGTGGGCGGCAGGTTACTTTCCCTTGGCGGGGAAGGTCAAGGGCCCGACGGGACACCGTGAGCACGAGCGAGCGGGGACCAGGAAGGCTGGGCCTCACCTGTCCGGCTGTCCAGGAAGCGGATGCCTCTGTCGTCGTGAGCGGTGATGGTGAGGGGCTGGTTTGGGTGACTCACCACCTGGTTGATCTGGGTTGGGCCTGGAAGGAGAGGAGGAGAGGGAAGGATGTCGGGGAAATCAGGGAGACCAGGACAAAGACCAGAGGAAGAGAACCACGGCTCCACGGCCTGCTGTCTGCTCAGCTGGCCGGGGGCCTGGGCTCCCAGGCCTCTCCCTTCCCTGGGCCACAGTGCTTCATCCGTAAGACGCCTGGGGTGCCACAGGATGGGTACGAGCCACCCATAAGGGCCATGGATTCTGCCAAGAGGCTTGGCGGGCGAGTTCCTGATGATCTCTGTCCCCTCAGCCCTCCCGAGAGCCAGGCAGCTGCTGGGACCTTATCTCCTTCCTACCCAGAGCCCCCGAGGGGGTAGGGGAGACATCTTCTGCTGATGAGACACCGGCTCAGCAGAGCCACAGGAGGAACCGGGGCCCTGGAGGCATTCAGATACCAGCCCCTGTCCCTGAGGCCCCTCTTACCACTGTTCCCCCGGGATTCCAACGAGAGGAGGGCACTGCCAGCCTCCAGGTCGTACAAGACGGTGTCGCCAGAGCGGAAGGAGGCCACGATGTGGGCGGGCTCGGTGCTGGTGAAGGCCACTGAGGTGGGGATCCCATGATCTGAGGGCACAGGGAAGGGAGGGCTGCTTAACAGACCTGGTCCTGCCCTGGGGCTGCGGGACGGGACTTGGGAAGCCTGGGCCCCTCGTGGGGAGGCATGTTCCTCTGTGACGTGTTCCCACGCCCACCCCGCGCCCAGCCCTGCTCCCCCGACTCACCGCTGGCTGTGAGGAAGGTACAGAGGCAGGTTGGGCTGCTGCTGCTCGGGTCCCAGATGCGGATGGTGCCGTCAGCAGAGCAGGAGGCCAGGCGCTGGGAGGTGGGGCTGAAGGCTAGGCCCCATACAGCGTCCCCGTGGCCCTCCAGCACGTGGCTCAGCACACTCGGGTCTAGACCCAGCGGAGGAAGGAAACAAGCTAGGTCAGGGCCAGCGGCCCCACCCCAGACAGCTCCAGGGCACCGACCCCTGCTGAGAGCCAGGCTGCCCGGCTTAGCCGCCCGTTCACCCAGCTCTACCCAGACTCCTCCTGCCCTCGGAGCCGTCACCGCTGGAACCCGCCGCAGCGGCCGCGCACACCCTGACCACTGGCTCTGAACAGAAGCTCCAGAGGGCAGGGATTCCCTTGCCACGCCCGCAGGACCCACCATAGTGCCTGGCACAGAATGAGCGCTCAATGCACGAGTTTTAGGACTCGGTGAAGGGGAACAATGGTGGCTCTGTGGCCCCAAGACCCTCTGCAGCTTGGGACTCGTGAGTCGTGCCCCACTCTGCCTGCCTTGGCTCCTCGCCCCCAGGGCGCAAGCCCTGCCCAGTCTCTCTAAAGCCCTCTGATCCTTCCCACCTCTGCCTCCCCCGTCACTCAAGTCCACACGGCGTGCTCTGGTCAGGCCCTGCTGACTCCCAACGCGTGGCAGCTCGCATGGCCCAGAGCACAGACTACCTGGGACTGACCCTTGACCTTTTACGGGGTGGGACTGTTCTTGGGAAGACACAGACCTCTGAACTCTACCACCACAAAGCAGTAAAGAGCCACGCGTGCGGCCAAGAAAGTTATCGGAAGAGGCATCAGAAGGAGGGGGACGTACAATAAACAGCAGTGCGGTCACTTTGCCACTTAACTCTTAAAGGGGTGCCAAGGATCAAGTGCAGACTTCCTACGGCCTGGCCCAACTAACTTGTCCCCTGTCACCTGCTCCACTTCTCACCGACTGCCTGCACTCGGCCACAGGAAGACACCGGCAGGGCCTACCAAGCCCCTGCATGGGCCGGTCCCCGGCCCCGGTGTGGATTCCGAGTCCGCTCACCTGCCAGCTCCTCTAGGAAGCGGCCCCCCAACGCCACCGCTTTCCTGCCTCGGCCCATCTGACCCCCGTCACAGGCTGAACACGAGGCTCCGGGCTCACCCGGGCTGGGGGCACACGGTGCGCCCCCCGCCCCCCGCCGCCCCCCGGGCCCCGCATCGCTAGGCACGGGTGGGCACTGAGGGAACGAAGAGGCTCCGGTGGACAAGGGGGGTGGGAGCCAGAGGAGGGAGCCGTCCTCACCGTAGCCGTCATAGGGGTCCACGTTGAGGTCCGGAATCTTCCAGCTGTGGATGCGGGCGTCGGCCCCGCCGCTGTAGCAGTACTCGCTGTTGCTGCCCATGGCTACTGCCAGCACAGGGCCCCTGAAAGGTGCGAAAGTGGCGAAGGAGAAATGAAAAACTCAGCCTCAGCCCTCCTCCGGCCCCCTCCATGGGATCTTGAGGTCCTCTGCTAGATTTTTCGAGGACGGCCAAAAGGAATCCGGCCTCCGGGGCTCCGGTGGTGCCCCCGGACCGGCCTGCCCCTAGCTCCCCACACCCATCTCCTCCTCCGAAGGCTGCGCCCAGAACCGGCCGTGGGAGCGCCGTGTCTGCAGAGTACCGGGAGCAAGGGGGTGTGTGTGCAGAGGGCCGGGGCCAGACCGCCTGTGGGGGCGCTTCCCCACCTGTGAGCCCGGAAGGCGTGGATAGGCTCCACATCCAGCGCGGCGTTCCTGGGGGAGGCAGAGGAGCCGGATGTCACCGAGAGCCCCTCCCCTCCGCTCCCCCCAACCCGGGGTTGCCGCCCTCACTTCTTGGCCGTGACAGCTTTCTGCAGGTTCCAGAGCTTGAGCGTGCCGTCCTCAGAGGCGGTGAGCAGGGCGGCCTGGCTGTGGTGGAAAGCCAGGGAGCGCACGCCGTCGTAGTGTGAGCGCAGGGTGAACTTGGGGTTCCACGTCTTCTTAAAGGCATCTTTGCTGTCAGAGAGCTGGGGTAGGGGGAGGTGCCTCAGCGTCCCCACGGTCCCGCAGACACGGACTGACATCCAGGAGGCCAAGGACTGGTCCCTTCCCCACCCAGACCCACAGAGGGGGCTTCGGGAAAGCAGTCAAGTCAGTTTGCCCCGCGGTGCCAGGTCCCTGAACTGTGAGTACCCGAGCAGCCTGACCGCCTCTGTGGGGGTCAGTGTGGCTTTCCTAAGGTGTCAAGAGAGCAGGACTTAACCAGATCAGGGGAGGGGACTGAGGGAGGACACTGCATGAACAAAGTCCCTGAGGCTGCAGGCCAGATCTAGAGCCTGAGGGGAGGCCTGGGTTGTAGAAAGCAAGGGAGAGAGCGGCAGGAGCTGGGGCTGGAGCCACTTCTAGGAACCCGTGTCTCATCCTAAGTGAAACAGGGAGCCCTGGAAGGGTTTAGAGCAGGGAAATGACACGGATTGGATGTAGGAAGATACGAGTGGCTGCAGGGGCCAAGGGGCCCTGAGAGAAACCTCTCAGGCAAAGAGAGGGCACAGAGACCACATGCTGGGGAGCGGAAATGGGGACAGGTATGCACAGAAGGGAGAGACTGGGGAGCAGAATTAACAGGTCGCTGGGGGAGTCCCAGAGACCCTGCAGGTGCCCTGGTGGATGGTGGTGTCACTCTCTGAGCAGGGGACCCAGGGGCAGCCCATGGGGAAGGAGGATGAGCAGACTGTCAGGCGAGATGCCATGTCCTGCCCCAACACGGGCTCCACAGCTGATCAAGCCCTCGGTCTGGGCTCTATCCCCAAAGGTCCCCACCGCAGCTGTCACCAATGCCCTCGTACTTTAGGGCCAGAGGCTCCGCCACTGTGTGGTTACCCCCTCACAGGCACACACGCCTGCTCGAAGCCTCTACTTCGGCCCCCCTTCCTGGCATCTCACAGCAGGGCCCACAACCCTGCTGGGGAACCAACCGCTCGAGATCCTGCTAAAAGCTGTGGTGAACGTTCCTGGGGGAAATGTGCACATACACCCGATGCAGAGACCAGAGGGCCAGAGGCCCATCTGTGGGTCTGGGGCTCAGAACACCGGCCCTAAAGGCCTCCCTGTCACCCCGGCCCGCCTGCCTACCAGGCCCCATCCACGCCTGGTTTTTTGGTTTCTGGCTGTCAAGTTCAGCTCAATTCCTATCTCCTGCACAAGTCCACTTCCCCACGCTGTGCCAACCCAGAGCCCCCTTCCCCTTCCGATGCCGTCCTGCCCTGCCGCCAGCCCATCCGGGGCCTGGATGTGAGGGGCACGTAGGCCAGGGGTGGGAGGGAGCACTGCCTACAGGAGATGGCAGGGGCCGAGGTGTCTTCCAGACCCTGTGCCTCGGCGACCCTGTCAAGCCCCGTGCCGAGTACATGTCCGCACCCCTCTGTACAACAGGTGAGCTGCTGAATGACCTCACAGCGTCCTCCCGCTAAGGGACCCAGCGCAGGCCAGGCACCCGGTCAGAGCTCAGCAAGAGTGGGCACAGTGCGGGATGCCCAATGAGGGCCTGTGGGGGGTAGGGCACCCCAAGAACTTACATCACAGCTGAGGTCGTTGTCGTTGGTGACGGTGAGATCTGCCAAGTCCCCCAGGCTCACCTCCCCGCCCCCGATAGTGTCCATGATGAAAACGTCTGAGGAGAAGCCAAAGGAACCTGGTAGGGGGAGGGGAGGGAAGGGGCGGAGAGGGGCAGGGAGAGAGAAAGAAAGACAGAAAGAGGCAGAGGGGGAGATAAGGAGTCAGAAAGAGAGAGGGAGAGGACGAGATCAAGAATCACAGCTGGAAAGAAAGAGACAGGGAGAGACAGACAGACAGACAGGGCAGGACAGACAAAAAAAGAGGGAGACAGACAGACAGACAAACTTTTGGGACAGGGAGGCTGCAGACTAGAGGCCAGGCTTCGACCCTGAGGACACAGAAGCCCTGGGCTTAGCTCTGCAGCCCCCCTCTGCTATGGACCCCAGGGGACTGGGCCGGGGGGGAGGGGCCGCTTACCTTCGTGTGGCCGGGGCTGGGGTGTGCCAGGAGGGGGACCGGTCACTTTAGGGGGCAGCCCATCCACATCCCGAAGGTCGGCCAAAATTCCCTGGAGTTTGACCCGCCGGCTTTCTGCAGGGACAAAGCACGGGGCTGGAGCCCGTGTTCCGGTTCACCTTAGCCACCGGAGGCCTTTCCTGCCAACGTGAGGTAGCCGGAAAGTCCTGACCAGGGAGCGCCAGGGCTCGAAGTGGGAGTGGGGTCAGGCAGAGGAGGCGCACTGAGCTAGGATGCTGTGGTGCCAGCCTTGCGGGGAACTCAGTCCCCGGCCATCCTGTGTGACGGCCGAGGGCCTCGTGGCTCGGGGTCACAGAACAGGAGAATGCAGCCCTGCCCTGCCTGCCTCTGCCTGCCAGGTCCTCGTCCTGTTCCCTCCCCGAGGTCCAAGAACTAGACGCTTGCGCGGAGGGCCAGAGGCCCCGTTCCGGGAAGAGCTGGGCCCGCCTGCGTCCCCACAGGGATTTTCCAGGGAAGGGGTGAGGGCCCGGCCGCCACGGTGTGGGGCTCCTGCTCTCCTCGGCCACCCTCCTCTCAGGAAGCGTATCCGTCCGGTGGAGACCCTGGGGCAGGAAGCAGCTGTGGGCGGCCGCGTGTGCCCCTACCTCGCCTGGTGAGGACGGCTGGCCAGAAAACCCTCAGCTTACCCAACTCGTGGTGGGTCCCCTCTGCGGCACATCGTCGAGGGTCCGGAGAGCCCTCCCCATCCTCTCCCGAGCCCAAGAAATCGAACTCGTTGATGGCATCTTCAGAGTCATCCTCCTCGTCCTCGTCCTCCATTTCAGGCACCAGGGCCTTGGAGGGCAGCTGGGCATGGAGGAAACCAGACGGGTCAGGAGGCTCCCGCCCGCAGCGCGAGCCCAAGCCCAGGCCCGCCGCGCCTCCAGGAACCAGCTGGCCCTGCCTGGAAGAGTCCCACACCGGACACAGCTCCACCTCCCTCCCCTCGTGCCCCCTTCCCCGGGGCCAGGACGCGCTTTGGTGGCAGCGCTCCCCCTGCTGGCAGCCTTCAGGGGCCGAGGCGGCCCCACAGCTCGGAAGTCTCTTCCTCCTCCCGGCCACCCCACCCCTGCCCCCACCTGTGATCCCCTCACAGGCCCCACCCTCCCCTTCCGCAAGCCTGTATGGAGGGGGTGGGGAGAGGCAGACAGCAAAGGCCGCCGCAGGGCAGAGGGGAGAGACGTATGTGCCTACGTGTGTAAGCGAGTGTGCGGAGACGCACGATTCGAGTGGCACGGACGCGCGGGCGTGACGGTGGCAAAGGCTTATCGAACTCCGTGCCAGCCTCTACGCGTTCTTCAGCGCACCAAGCGAGCTTCACCCGTGTGACTTCGCAACCTTGTGAAGAGTTGGCATCGCTGTGCTTATTCCCATACTATAGACGAGGAAGCCGAGGCTGAGCAGCGAAGCCCCGCATCCCAGGTCCCCGGTCCAAGCCGTTCTCGAGACGCTGAGGCGGCTCTGGACCGGAAGATCACCGAGGGTCCTCCGAGTCTCCCTTCCATCTTGCTGGGTGGGCTGAGGCTCCGTAGCGCGCGCCACCTTGGACCGAGAGCGCACAGCAGCGTCCCCCCCGCCCGGAGGAGCAGGATGCCAGGCAGGCGAGGTCTTCTGCAGGGTCACGACCAAACCCTCTCGTGTTCCTCCCTCCGCAAGCTCGGACCCCATCCCAGACGTGGGACTCCGGAGCAGCACGGCACCCGCATTTCCCCACGCGGCCCGGCCTTCCACAGGGACACCCGCATCCGATCCTTCACCCTCCTGCGGTGCCCGCGTCACCACGTCGTACACAAAGTGCCGTCCGGGGGCTGTGTGCGCGCAACCCCCACGGCTGCCTGAAATGACTCAGGGGGGTTCCAGGATTTTCAACGACAGTTCGGGTCTCTCTCTGACTTCTGCTCTAGGTGCTGGTGTCAGAGCACACCCCGGCCCGGCATGGGGACTCTGGCGACCACCGGCCTCAAACACCACCCCTTTCGGGGAATCTTCTCCCTCCCAAGTGTCCCCGGACTGGACCAAGTCCAGGCACTCACAAGGCCAGCTTCAGTCAGACCGCAGGCTCCTCGAGGGTGTGGCTGACCGCCCCCCCCCCCCCGCCCCCACGCAGGCCCAGCACTCCAAGCCGGCACAGCAGGCTATGAATCCGTGGAGTCACAATCGCTCAGGCGTCCGTGAGGCGCCAGCCACTGGCCTGTGTGGGAGGACCAGAGGGACAGGACGAGGCGACCTCCTCCTCCTTCCCTCAAGGATTGGCCAGCGTGCCCAGAGAGGCCCCAGTGGGGCCAGAGCTCTGCAAAAGCATGGAAGCGTAAACAGGCGTTCTCCAGGGCCCACGACACAGGTGTCCCGTGCAGTTCTGTTCTGCCCACCGTGCCCAGCGCTGCGAATACTGCCACCACCGAGCACTGGGTGCGGCCAGCCCCAGCGTAGCCAAGGACTCCACAGGCACGAATTCACGTTAAAGAAATCCTCAACAACCCAGAGACAGAGACAGCGAGCCCCCGAAACTGCCACTAAGACAAAGAGAATCACATGCCCGAAGGCACACAGCCAGGCCAGTGGCCGCTGCGGGAGCCTTAGAGGTCTTTGGAAGAACAGTCTGGTCACTAAAGGTCTCCTGGGTGAGACAGCGGGCCCGGGGAGGCGCGAGACCCCTGTCTGATGAGCCTCCCCCGCAGGGCCCGCGGGACAAGTGCGGGGACAGACACAAAAGCCCGAGGGAGTGTAAGTCAGCGATGATCTCTGCTGGGAGGAGCAGAGAGGAGCAGGCAGGCCTCCCAGAGGAGGATGAGGTAAGAGCTGAAAAAGGAGTGAAAATCCCAAGAGGCACACGAGAGACCACGAACAGGATCAGAGGCCCCAGCCTCGGAGACATCCTGATTCTCCCGGAACCCAGCTCCAGCGTCCTGGCTCTGTGCGTTCCCCAAGCGCCTACGCTAGGCGGGACCCTGTGCTGAGCCGCACCGGGGACCCTGGAGACAGAGCTGTGGCAAGGACAGACGTGGTCCCACACAGACGTGGGGACACCAGACAGGGAGGACCCAGAGCGGTCCGGGTCCAGATGGCTCCGACCCTGCCGAGGGAAGGGGAGGAAGGGCCGGTGAGAGGTCAGAGAAGGTGGTGTGGAGGGGCGGCGGTGGAGGGGCGGCGGCGGAGGGGCGCTAAGGTGAGGCTGAAGGAGGCAGAGAAGGGCTCTGATGGGAAGGCCCCACACAGGCCCCCTTCGTGCAGCCCGCATGGCAGCACGTCCCTTGGCACAGGACTGCTTACCAGCCCTCCGCCGGCTGCCGGCTCCCCATGCCAGGGACCGGACCTCTCTCTCCATGTCGCCGCTGCTAGAGCAGAGCTAGGTCCGCACAGGCCCAAAGCGAGGTTTTTTTTTTTACTGGACAGGTGAGGTGAGCCCACATCATGCCTGGGGACGGTGCCACCGAAACGGCAGGAACACGGTGGCTCTGGCAGTCGAGGCGCAGGGGTCAAATGGGGCATGGGCCATTATCTTGTAGCCAAGCTGAGATCTGGACTCTGGCCTGCGGGGGGTGCCCCTGGGCCTCGGTCTCGACCAAGGGCAGGATGGACGCTCAAAACTACCAAGGCCCCCACGGATGCCCCAACCTGGCCCCGGGCTGACCGCAGCGGCCATCCACGCCGGGGGCTGGGTGCTGGGAAGAGAAGAGCGGGAGGACACTCGCTTGCGAGCACACTAAGTCCCCGCCTGGTAGTGCTCACAGTCTATCGAGGGAGAAGACAGAGAGCCACGTGGTGTGGGTGATGGAGGTCAGACTAGCCCAAGGGACAGAGCGCGCGGAGTGGGCAGCGTGTGGCTGGCCCAGTCTGGAGAGTCGAAGCCTCTCGGAGCTGAAGAAAGGATGGGAGGAGACGGGTGGGGGAAGACGAGGCCCCGACGGGTGACCGAGGCAGGGGCGTGGCCAGAGACACGGCCCCAAGAGCACCCAGGGGGGCACTGTGCCGCCGGCACCCAAAGCAGGGGGGCCCTCCCGGGGGAGGGGATGGGGCGGGGAGCGCACCTTCACCCGCTGTTTCTTGTGCTGCACACTGTCCAACTCGTCGTCCTCGTCACTGTCCTCGTCCTCACAGCTCTGCAGGAAGGGGATCTGCTCCAGCACCGAGCCGCTCAGGCGCTCTTTGCCATCTTTGCCTGCCGCGTTCCTGCCCACGACAGGGGGGCAGGGGGGGCATTAGTCCCGCCAGGTGGCAAAGCTCAGAGGTGGCCAGAGCCTGGCCCCGGCGCTCAAGGGGGCTGAAACCACCATGATCACACACGGGGCTCCGATCGCAGCCTCTGACCAACAGACACTCACCCCACCCCGACACCTTCACGTGCCGGGTCAGGAGAGTGGGCCGAGGAAGTGTCGCTGACTCAGCAGCCCCTGTTCCCACGGCCCGGGCAAACCACAGGCGCGGATCAGGCAAGCGGCAGACGCGCCCGGCGGGAAAGATGAACCGGTCACTCTGAAAACGCCCGGGGCCCCGTGGGCGGCCCAGCCGTCAACGCACCTGCACCCTCCCGACTGACACATGGCCTCCCATTTCCACTCCTGGCCAACCGTCTGATGCCTCCAAGCGGATAACGGGTTTTAACAAAAGGGTTATCTGCCCAAACCTGACTCCAGGGCAGAAAAGTGGGTGGAATTCAAAGTTCAGATAAACACAAACATCCTCCTTTATGGCCACGGGGCCAATGCTCCGGAGAGTTCCTGCCAACTGCCCAGGTCTACGGTCACTGCCCGGAGGACAGATCTTTCCTCCGGGCTGCCAAATCCAGCACCGCGTCCTGGCCGCATGGTGTGCGGCCTCCCAGCAGAGCATCTCTGGGGTTTCCTTCGGCAACACGGCTGCACCGGCCCAGCCTCCTCGGCTGCTGCCTCTAGCCTGCCAACCCCGCCCGCATGCTGGTGAACTAGAGGGGAGTTCGGAGTCCAGCCCCCACCACCCCCACCCCATCTCCAGGCTGGCCACGCGTCACCTGCGCTGGGGGCCGCCCGGCCGCAGACTCCGCCCGCCCTCGATGGCCCCCTCGACGCTGCTTCCACTCGGCTCCCCTGTCGCAGCCAACGCGGCTCCCGTTGCTTGGCCCGAACCCCAGAGCCACCCCTGGTTTCCCTCCCCGCCCCGACATCCACTCCTTCCAAAAGAAAACCCACGGGGAGGCTGGCCGCTTGGCGCGCCCTCCGCTTCTCGCCAGGACGCCGCAGGAGGCTCCCAGCCGCACTCCTGCTCCTGCCCTCCAGCCCTTCCTCCTCGAAGCCGACCAGCACACCGGATTGTGTCACACCCCCGCTCGAAACCACGGGCTTCCCACAACCCGTAGAGAAGAATCCAAGCTCCCTATCGTGGCCGGTACAGCCCCATTTCATCTCACTCCTGAGATTTCAACCTCACCACAGACCACAGCCCCACATGCTCACTCCCTGCAGCCACACAGGCCTGGCCGCGGGTTCCTCAACGTGCCAAGTCTCGCGACCCTGACGGTCGCTGTTCCCGTGGGCGGCTTACTCCATCTCCTGCGGTTCTCTGCCCAGATGTCACCCCGTGAAGAGGCCCCCCGCCGCCCATTCAAAGCAGGGCCACTGCCTATCACTCTTCCTTCTTCCCCTTCTGCACAGCACTGAACGTCACCAAATGCTGAGGAACAACTACCAGTGAGACGACGAACAAGTGAGAGCTCCCCAGGGCGGAGGCCGTGTATTCTGCTCCCCACCGGGGGCTGGGGGTGCCACCCAGGCTCTGCCTCCGGCTGCTGTCCCACGTGCCGAGCGGTTTAAGGCCTGAGCCTCAGAAGAAGTGCCGTGCCGGACGTGAGCCGTGACGCGAATCGCCACGAAGATGACGCCACGGGAGCATGTGCAGGGGGACCCAGAAGAGAATCCAGGGATCCCACAACGAAGGCACTGAAGGCTCTGGAGCAAACGGACCCACAATACCCGCCAGGAAGGAAGTGGCCACCAGAGCACCAGGGAGCACCGTTGGCTTTTCTGACATCGGCCTTCATCAGGAGGGGACACAGAGGAACAGACCTGCCAGGCCTCACCAAGGGCTCACCTTTTGATCTGCTCTTCGATCTGTTTCACCAGCAGCGACTCACCCCCGCTGAGCCCCCCGGGGCCTGGCGTGGCCCTGGAGCCACCTTCGCTGGGCTCCACGGCCCCATTGAGCTCCAACGAGCGACCTAGTAGGGACCGCACGCGTTTGGACCGCATGTCCAGGATGGTGTCTGTATAGCCCACCTCCTCCAGGTACCTGCAGGGAAACAGCACTGGCGTGGGTCAGGGGTCTCCTGCAAACTGGGACAGACTTTTTGGAGAAGCAACTTAAGACGACACATCAGGGGGCGCCTGAGTGGCTCATTCGGTTAAGCGTCCAACCTCAGGCCAGGTCATGATCTCACGGTCCGTGAATTCGAGCGCAGTGTTGGACTCTGTGCTGACAGCCCGGAGCCTGGGGCCTGCTTCGGATTCTGTGTCTCCCTCTCTCTCTCTGCCCCTCTCCCACTCCCACTCTGTCTCTCAAAAATAAATAAATGTTAAGAAAAAAATAATAAAGACTACACACCGGTATTTTTTTAATTAAAAAAATTTTTAACGTTTAAATTTATTTTTGAGAGAGGCAGAGTGTAAGTGGGGGAGGGCAGAGAGAGGGAGACACAGAATCCAAAGCAGGTTCATTCTGAGCTGTCAGCACAGAGCCCGACGTGGGGCTCCAAACCCATGGACCGTGAGATCGTGACCTGAGCCGAAGTCGGATGCTCAACCGACTGAGCCCCCCAGGTGCCTCTACACCAGTATTTTAGATTTCCTTTTTTTAAGGTTTATTTTGAGAGAGAGGGAGAGAGAGAGAGAGATGGAACACACACATACAAGCAGGGGAGGGGCAGAGAGGGAGAGACAGAATCCCAAGCAGGCTCCACGCCATCAGTGCAGAACCCGATGTGGGGCTCAAACTCAAGAACCGTGAGATCATGACCTGAGCCGAGATCAAGTGTCGGATGTTCAACGTACTGCACCACACAGGCGCCCCGGCACAGTATTTTAAATAAGCATACCCTGGCCCCGCTGTTTCACTTTCAAGTCTATTTCCAGGAGAAGCCTTTATACACAGGCACAATGCAGCCACACAGATGCTTGCCAGGATGTCGTACATAAGAGCCAAAATGCAGGGGCCAAGCAACATGTCCACTTAAGAGGACCATGGCCGCAAATGACTGATGGGGACGCTAGGCAGAAAATAAAGGAGGCAGAGTGCCAAGACGGCCACAGTAAATGGTTTCACCAAATAAGTTATGTGATCCATATAATTCAGTTAAAAAAAAAAAAAAAAGTGTTGGGGCGCCTGGGTGGCTCAGTTAAGTGTCCCGACTTTGGCTCAGGCCAGGACCTCACGGTTCACGAGATCAAGCCATGAGTCAGGCTCTGAACTGACAGTGTGGAGCCTGCTTGGGATTCTCGGGCTCCCTCTCCCTGTGCCCCTCCGCTGCTCCATCTCTCTCTCTCCCTCTCTCCAAATAAATAAATAAACGTTTTCTTAAAAAGTGTTAGGGGCGCCTGGGTGGCTCAGTCAGTTGAGCGTCCGACTTCGGCTCGGGTCATAATCTCACGGTTCGTGAGTTCGAGTCCCGTGTCGGGCTCTGGGCTGACAGCTCGGAGCCTGGAGCCTGCTTCGGAGTCTGTGTCTCCCTCTCTCTACCCTTGCCCTGCTCACACTCTGTGTCTCTCTCTCAAAAATAAACAAACAACAACAACAAAAGTGTCAATGTGTGCAAGAGTATAAGATCACACACAAACACATTTGAAGTATGCCCCCCCCACAAGGCCTGGAAAGAGACAGACACACTAAACTCAACAGCAATGACTTTCAACCTTCAGAACAAGGGATTCGAGATGTGAAATAAACCTTTACAACTTACTCTACTCACTTCTACAAATTAGTTTTTATTACTTCTGTAATTACAAAAAATGGAAACTAGCTGGGACTAGTCTAAAAGTTAAAAATAGGGGGAAAAATCAATATTGGGTATCTGTGGCTTTAAAAGATAAAAGAGTCCCTCGCTGGTCCTCTGGCGGCTCCTCAAGAAGCCTTTTATGTTCACCATGACCTTGTCCCTTGGGGACCCCCGAGACTGCCCCTCACACACTGGAGCACACCTGCCTTCACCTGCCGTGTCATCTAGAGTGCCTGCCTGTGTCCGAGGTCCCCTCTACCCCCGCAGGGGAGAGGCAGGGAAGCACGGTGGTGAAGAAGCTGGGCTCTGGGGGTGGACCCCCAAGATCACCTCTCGGACCCTCCACTTGACGGCGCTGTCGTCTTATGCAAACACACGCCCTCTCCGCACCCATGCCGTTAGGGGAACTCTAGGAGCTTACCGCACAGGAAGTCTCGCGAGGAATCAACGTGAGCGCGACATTCAGCACAGCGCCAGGCACATAACAGGCGCCTGGCAGGTGCTGCGTGTTACAGCCATTCTGCTGTGACTGCCTGCACACACTGGAAGCTAGCAATGTGCTTCCAGATATTTAGCTTAAGGAAATCAGGGACATGGGGGCGCCTGGGTGGCACAGCCGGTTACGCATCCGACTCCGTTTCGGCTCAGGTCATGATCTCACAGTCCATGAGTTCGAGCCCTGCATCGGGTTCTGCTCTGACAGATTGGGATCCTCTCTCTCTCCTCCTCTCTCTCTGTCTCTCCTATGCTCTCTTTCTCTCTCTCTCAAAATAAAGAAACCTAAAAAAAAAGTCACTTCTTCAAATAACAAAAATAAAAAAACACAAACCTCTTTAATAATAAAATACCCCGTTTTAAAAGCCAGAGGCCTCTGGGGTCACTTCTCAAGAGCAAAGGTCCCCCCATGTCTGCCTCCTGCAGCCAAGTCTTCCCTCCAGGCCAGCCTCCACCCACAGCACGACAGGCCAGCAAGGATCCAGCAAGGACAGTTCGATGTCCTCCAACCACCCGGCGGGGACAGGGAGGACTATGGAGTCTTCAAGTTGATCTCCCAAGCCAAACACGTGCCTCTGCCTACCCCAGCCCGGCACCCCTGCCCTGCACACTCACTGTCGGAGAAGCTGGCGCCCCTCCTTCCACACCAGCGGGCTGTTCTCCAGGGTGACCGACTCCATGGGGCCATTGGAAACTGGAGAGTGGAGACAAAGGAGGCAGGTTGTCTTGGGGTGCCGCCACGTAGCCATCACCTCCTCCCCCTTCCTCACCCTCAAGCCCTAATGAGTCACTATCAGGTCACTGTCACAGGTCCTATCGAGTCCCTACCTGACGGCGTCGGAAACCTACTCCCCTCTCCCCTCCACGCCCTCTACTCTCCTTGTTATTTTCCTACACGGGAATCCGATCCTGTTCGGAGAGCGAATATAGAGCAGGCTCTGTACTTCAAATCCGGTTCTGCCATGTTCCGGCTGTGTGCCACTGAGCAGGCTGCTTTACGTCTCTGAGCCTCCGTTTCCTCTTCTGAGAAAATCAGTTAATAACGGTAGCACCTACCTCTCGGGATCCTTATGAGGATTAAATGAGACCGTCTGTTTATTTTATTAACTACTCACTCGGCATCAACCAGGCTCCTGACTGGGCACCTGGGTGACATCAGTGACCAAGACCCCTGCCCTGTGGAGCTCCTGTCCTGGTAGGAGGGGTCTGACATAAATAACAGCATCGCTGTTCACGCGGCACTGGAGGCCTTGCTGGGCCGCCCAGCTGGTCGCCTCCACTACCCCCACACCACTTGTTCCAGTCTCACCCAGTAACTCCCTGTCCCCTAACATACCCTCCTCCACATCGTCGTGCTTCTGTACACGCGTCCCTCTACCTGGCACACCTGCCCTCCTTACCTGTTGGTGAACAGAGCCCTCTTCCAGGGAGCTTAGAACATTAGGGACGCTGTCTGTCGGTTTCACGGAGGGACGGCAGGCAGGACAGGCCTTCCTCACTCTCCACCTCGCTATCCACCACCCTCCCCACTCTGGGGCCCTGCAGAGCAGCCCACGAAGAGGGGCGCTGAGAGTGAGGTTCAAGCCCTCCCCAGCCCCCCCACTCGGCCAAGTCTGCTTCCTGTGGAGCGAAGTAAGAAAGAGGCGACCCCACTCTGAGCCACGACGTCACGTTCAGGGTTGTTGGGAACGGGGGGGGGGGGGGGGGGGTGCCAAGTAGGGTGGATCTGACGGTGGGTACCTTGTTCTGCCAGTTCTGGCTTCTTCTCCCCCTGGTTCAGGTCTGTCCCGAACTTCAACTTGTGATACTTGGCCCTAAAAGAGCAAAATGATTACTGGAGGACAGATGCAGAAGAGCGGACTGGGCCAGCACTCACCTCAGGCGCCCCAGATTCCAGGGCCCCCCCAGCCCACTCTCCTACCGCCCCCACCCCGGCCTTCAGGAAGCAGCGCTGGTGGGAGAGGCACCACACGTGGCGTTGAGAGGGACCCACTCTTTGGAGTCAGGCAGACTGGGGAGCTACCCCGGCTCCAGGAGACCCCGAAGAAGTCCTCACCCTCTGGAAGCCTCACCTGGACCCATGAGGCGGGAGGAAGGGGAACGAGGGGGTGAGCATTCGGCAGGGGCCGCCGCCACTATGAAAACTGTTAGCAGCCGTTATCCTGAACTCCACCTACGGCGCCCTCTTCTGCCCCCCCCACTGGAACCACACGGCGGTGGGCGACGGGGAAGAGAATGCCAGGCTCCAAACCTCCCTCAGCCGGAAGGCATGTGGCCGGCCTCCTGAGCCTCCATCCGGGCCTGACTTCAGAAGGCAGGATTCCAGGGCAGCAGGGCTCACCTTTCCTGCTTCAGGGCATACTCCAACATCTTGATCCGTCGCACCAGGTCTGTCTTGAGGTTCTCTTGCCCTTTCCTTTCTCCCTGGAGGAAGGCTACCTGAGCCTGGAGGGATAGGAGGGAACGGGAAGGCAGCAGGGCTCAGGCTCACTGATGTGTGTCCCTCGCTCACGCAGGGACAGTCAGCGCCAGCCCCTACCCCCACAATGACATGCAGCAGCCACTTCCTCAGGCGTGAAGGCCCCGAGCCAGGGTTCAATGGAGCAGCGACAGGGCATGCTGGATCTGTTTCCAGAGTCCCCTGCCATGTGACCCACCGTGAAAGAGCTGAGGAGGAGTCTTTAACCCTTGCAATTAAACTGGGGCCAGCTCGGGCCTAACGTGGCCCCTGGCTTTTGGGGAGAAGCCGGACCAGGGACGAAGGCGGGGGACGTAGGCATGAGGAGCCCTGGGCTCCTTCTCCCCCACCCTAAGGCAGGTGCTGTCCCCTACAGTGCTGGTGGAGGTGGCGTCTCACTATTTCTACCAGAGCATCTGTCTCTGGGAGGCGTAGGAAGCTACTTCTGGAGCTTAGGGACAAGAGTGGGTGGCTCAGCTCAGCTCCCGCTCCAATGCAAAAGCTTTACCACCCAACCCCCACCGTGGGGACCACGCGTCCCACCGGAGTCTGCCCAGGGTGAGCGAGACATGCCACAGACATGACCCAGGGCCCCTGCCAACCACTTCACACCGTCTGCTGGCATGGGCTACCCCAGTCTGCTCTGGTCTGTCAACAGGTCTTTTGGAGACACTGGGCCAACGGCCTTCGAGGCAGGATCCTGGCCCCTGACCATGTTCCAGAAGTCCTGTGCCAAAGCCCTGAGAGCAGGGCTCAACCCTGGCTTCTCCCCAAGTGCTCCACTGTGACAGGCTGGGACAGCCTGAGCTCCAGGCCGGGCTCGGCCACTTACTTGCTGCATGATCTTAGGCAGGTCACCGGCCTTCTCTGAGCCTCCATTTCCCCTTCTAGAAAATGGGGCTCACGAGAGTGCCTGCCCCTCATGTGTTAAGTTCTTCTCAGTCCGAGGCCTAGCACAGAAGAAGGGCTAATAAATGCCAGCTCCTACCTATTATTTTTATTCTCCCTGTCCGTTCTTCCGCAACGCTGAAATGGGCCCAGCTCCTTAAGGGAGTGAAGAGCCCTCTGAGACCCAAGCCCCATTGAGCGAGAGGTCTGTGGCTTACAGGCCTCCTGCCCCACAGGCGGCTGCGTCGTCTTCGCAGCCGTTCCCCAAACACCACGTGCTTGCTGGAGGACTTCAGTGACTCCACCAGAAGCCCCGGGTCTGGCCACAGATCCCTCTTCCAGGCCATGACCATTCTCAAAGCCCTGCTCCACGACTGTTTCAGTAGCCTCTCGGATGCCCGCCCCCCACGGCTCTCCCTCTCCTTGGGGCTCCAAGGGCCATGACCTATCTGCCCTGTGCACTTGGCAGTGCAGCACAGCCCGTGCCCACAAGCCAACTATCGCCTCTGTCGTGCTCCAGGGACCAGGTCTTTCCCTCAGGTTAGCTGAGAACTGAGCAGGTGCTAAGTAATGCCTGGCACTGGCTGAGAACCAGGGAAACAGGCACGCTCATATTCTGCTGGTGGGGTCATAAATCGACGCACCCTTCCTGGAGGGCAATTTGGCCATGTTTATAAAAATGTCAAACGCACACTCCCTTTGTCCTGACAGGTCCACTTCCAGGGATGTAGCTAGCCTACAGCTGTAAGTGCAACATAGGCTTCTTTTTGAGAGAATAAAAAAGCATATATGAGCATTGACATAAAACAAAGGTTTCACGTGTTCACCCGCTGACACCAACACTTACTGAGCTCCAACTAAGTATCAGATACAGCTACAGACAGAGAACAGCACTAAACAAGATGAGACGTGTGTTACAGAGGGGAGGGGACAAATAACAAACAGATCGCCATATGTCACCAGGTACACTATGGGGGGGAAAAAATCCTCCATCCATTGAAGGAATGGGACTCCCCACCCTGCCCTTGTGAACACTGTTTTCGCTCTACGTTTTAAATTAACACAGGGGCGCCTGGGTGGCTCAGTCTATTGAGCATCCAACTCCGGCTCAGGTCATGATCTCACGGTTCATGGGTTTGGGCCCCACATCAGGCTCTGTGTTGACAGCTCAGAGCCCAGAGCCTGCTTCAGAATCTGTGTCTCCCTCTCTCCACCCCTCTCCTGCTCACACTCTGTCTCTCTCAAAAATAAACAAACGTTAAATCAACACACACGTACGTAAATATCTAAGGCTAGACAGGCGGACTCTCGTGTGATCACCATCTTGGAAGTCTGAAATGTCTGTCCTTTGTGTATCTTTTCAGTCACCCAAGTCTACCCTGTCCCGTCTATTTTAGAAGGTGGGGGAGAGAGGTGGAGAAGAAAAGGTCGATCGCCAAACACAAGCTCTGAGTTACCTCCTCACCGTCCTCCCTACCCTCTGTGGCTTCCACAGCGAGTGTTCTGGTTCCCAGGGCCAGTACAGCCTGCTGAGAGCCTCCATTCATTCCAACATCCAGCACCTGTGACAGCCAGGTCCTGCATGAGGCATTCGTCTGAGTGGTTCCTGGCCCCACAGAGCTCTCAGTGCAGCACAGGAGACAGGCAGGAGCATCGACAACCAACACACGATTTGACTACGGCCACGGTGAGGAAGCAAAGGGTGTTATGGGACAAGGGACGCCCAACCCGTTTCTGGAGTCAAGATGCACAGTTCACCCAAGATCCGAAGGCTGTCAGAAGCCAGCCAGGGGAGTAGAGTGGCTGCTGGAAGACGGTAGAGACAAGATCTGTGCCCACAAGCCAACTGTCACCTCTGTCCTGCTCTAGGGACCAGGTCTCTCCCTCAGGTTAGCTGAGAACTGAGCACGTACATGCTAAGTAATGCCTGGACTGGCCAAGAACCGGGGAGACAGGCACACTCGTATTCCGCCGGTGGGGTCATAAATTGAGGCCAGTGTGGCCACATCAGAATGTGCTACAGGGTTCACGAAGAAAGGCAGAGAGGCTTGTAGGCCCGAAAAAGGACCGCAGACCAAACTAGGGTTCGAAGGTTGTCCTAAGAGCACAGGGGAAGCCATGGAAAGGTTTCAAACAAGGGAGAGATGGGATCAGTGCATGTTACAAAGATAATTCCAGCTATACTATGGAGAACTGATGGCCTGGGGGGAGGGGCATGCCCATACAACTGAAGGCCAGTCACAGGAGGCAGTCCCAGAAACGCCAGGGAGAAATGACAGTGGCTCAGACTAGATGGGGGTGCTGGGTTACTGGATCTGAGGTGCTAAGGAGGCAGGACTGATGACACAGGTGACCTCAGTCTGTGGGGGGAGAAAGGGAAGTCAAGAACGTGCCAGACCCTCACACATGCTCAGCCTGGCCCCTGTATCTCCTTGTTACCACCACGTCAAGTCCCCATCTCCCTTCTCCTAATTATGGTGCAAGAACCTGGCTCAGCCCACTCTGCTCCGCTGTCCCTTCCCCAGTTCCTCTGGCAAAGGGAGGAGAGAGAGAACCACAAACATGTGGTTGAAGCCCCGAACCAACTCAACAGAATCCCATGGAAAGGGGAAGTGTCAGGGGCCAGTCCCTCCTACCTCTGAAAATGCCGGCAGCCCGTGCTGTCTGTCTGACCTGAGTGCCGTGGTAGGCTGGCAAGTAAGCCCAGGATCTGGAAGTTTCTCTACCCACCACATCCACCCACTGCCACTCCCTCTGGCCCGACTGTTAGAACACCCCCTCCCCCACCCCAGATCCGTGCCCAAACTCAGCTGCCACCTCTCCTGCGGCTGCTCCCCCTTTCCAGCCAGGCAGCGCGGAAAAGGCTTCCCGGGAGCCTCAGCATCTCAATCCTCCCAGGAGCTGGTGCTGGGCTTCCTGTCCCAGCCCCCAGTCCTGTGTGCTCCCCTTCTGGACCCACCTAGCCCTGTGTCTCCTGCACTCCTCCTTCCCAAGCTGCACGGGCTCCTCGCAGAGAGGACGCCCTCCCCCATGCGTCGGAGCCCCTAGTGAGGCTGGAAGTGGGGAGCGGCCAGTTCCACACCTTCCCTGCTGCCACACTCACCACTACTCCCCCTCGCTGCTCCTAAGTGGGCATCCAGCTGAGAGTCCCCTGAGAGGTTCCTCCTGTCCTCAAGCAGCTCCCCTCCCCAGAGGTGCCATGGGTCGATAAGTGATAGCGTTTGTATGTGATCTCTCATGCTTACTTGACCCTGAGTCGATTTACCCTAAATTCGCAACACACATTATCTACAAAACACAAATATTTGCGACTTCAACTTACGTTTTCATTAAAATATTTTATGCTTTCTCGAAACGATCACTGTGCTTCAAGCAGAGGCACCCCATCAAGTACCCAGCTTGCGTGTGAACGTGTACACGGTTCTCTGCAGCCTCCTGTGCACACCCGCCTCCTCTGTTAGCCTGGAAGTTTCTGAAGGGCAGGAACCGCGCTGCCTGCCTCTCAGAATCCCCCACCTGACAAAGTCCTGCGTATCGTCAGACCACATCCGTGCCACCTCCCTGCTCCAATCCTTGGGTACCTCCTGGCAGGACCACACGAGGGGCTGCCTCGTCTAGCGCACACTGATGCTCAGCAGGTCCTGTGCCAGGAGCAGCTGTAGCTCAGCTATTTGGAGAAAAGGCATTCAGGGCTCCTCGCAAAAGTCTGACACAGCACAGGCCTTAAAGGACCTCACGGGAGAGAGAAGTCACACTTCTGTAAGCAAGCGGTAAGTAGTCCGGGCACAGGTATGCAAAAAAAGGTGCTGCTATTGGGGGTGTGACTGCGGGGTAACCTGGCAGAACCCATCACCGTCTCATAAGCGTATCTATGCTATCATCCCATCCACCTGCCCTGCAAAGACAGTCACCACCACCATTTCTGAAGGAAAAACTGGAAACAGGCTAAAATCTGTCCACAAGGTCATCTAAAGGAGGAATGGTGCAAACATCCAGCCCAATGTAGTTATCAAAAGTAACAAGAGAGCTCTCTGTGCTGATAGGAAAGGAACATCAAGACACAGAGACTGTGAAAAAAGTCACAAAATGATACGTATAATAGACCTTGCATATCACACAGGGCAGAGCTGAACTACTTTTACAGCAATAACAGTTTCAGGGGAGAGCAGGGAAGGGACAAGAGGGGGACTTTCCCCTCTCACTCGTAAGTACACACTCATATACGTGCATATACACACACGCAAACACTCCTGAGATCCGTGCGCTTTTATTAACGGGACGGAACGACCAGCAAACAAAAATACAAAGTAAGTTAACGCCGCAGCCTAGACCTGGGAGAGCCTCACTGGGTCCTGTTCGTGAGTTCCTGCCAAGAGCCACTGAGGGAGGGAATAAACGTAACTCTTCTCTCGTTCATCACAAATACGGGACAGTGGTAGGGTGGGTGCTGTAGGGTGCACCGGCATGCGGTCCCAGAGACCAAAATGCAATCCCAGGTCTGCCTATGACTGTTTGGATGATCCTGAGGAGGCCACTGGGCTTCCCGGGAACAGTTTCCTCATCTGTACTGGACAGCAGAGAGGTATAGAGCATGTGCTTTTAAAAGCCCATAGACCAGCCCTTCTACCCACAGGCTGTGATCCTAGATCAATCACTGACTGTCCTAGAGCCTCCCTTTCCTTTTGGGATTCTTTTCTCAAGTAGCAGGGGGGGGGGGGGGGGAATGCTATTACTTACCCTTGCTGAATGCTGCAAGGATTAAACGATACCATGTCTCTAGCTAAAGTGCTTCATACAGGCCTGGCACCTCCTATGTGCGCACTGAACAGCGGCTGGCATCAGTTTCAGCAACAAGCTGAATGAGGGCAATGACACTGGCCCTGTCTACATAATGGGGTATTGAGAGCTGATGAGAGATGTACGCTGGGGAAGAGCTCCGGAAACTGCGAATCGAACACAAAAGTGAGGGGTGCTTACATAAGGACTCCTCTCCCACCTCAGTGCCGAGCCCCAGCTACCACACAGCTGAGATCCCTCCCTAGGGGTGGGAGAACTGCGGAACGCTCTCTTTATTCTTCCTCTGGACAAAATTCTAATCAGTTATTTGGGTCCCCACATCAACTGGACAGGAAAACAGTGAGCCGGAAGGAGAGAGATGGGCTGCTAGAATTGGTACCAGCTCCTGCTAATTATACCCCAGCCCAGGAACCCTCAGAATCCTTGCTGCCCATCCCCGGATCCCTTCATATCCTCACAACTCTGCCGCCCCAGCTCTGCTCTGCGGAGCGCTCAGCAAGCGGACCCGCACTTCTCAAGGTCACGTAACCCAGGCCAATTCCTCAAGCTCTCCCAAACATCATCCCTGGGCACACTCCTCTCCCAAACTACTCCACAAACCATGGGGTCCTCTCCCGGAAACTTCCACAAACATATCTCCTCCCGGGGTCCTTCTGAGAGGCTTCTTCTATGCTGTCTACCTGCTCTGCAAAATGCTCCCCCTGCCATCTTCCAGGTGCCCCTGGATTCCTCCTCCCTGTCCCCATCCCAGGTCCCCTTATCTCCACGTTGAACGCCAGCGCACTCCAGTCCAGGGTTCTCCACCTGACATCTGCACACACCTCCCGTCTCAAATCCCCCCTCCTCCCGCCCCCTCCCCCACACCCACTCACTCCCAAAACTAGAGTTTCCGCTCCGCAGCCCTTCCATACAGGCTCCTAGGGCAAGTCCTGGCCCTGTCCATGCTTCTGTCCCCGGGGACGCCTCCCTGCACTGTTCAGCCACACAGGCCAGGCCTCCCCAAAGTTCCCTCCTGAAAGGGAAGGGCACACATCTTCCTCCTGGACCCCTCGAGGCTCTCCTCTCATCCCGAGTCCTCATACAGCCGTCTTTTCGTTTCGCCTCCACCGTCCAAACAAGCCGAAACACACCCCGTCCCAGGCTCCCTGACTTCCTCTTCCTACGCAGGCCGGTCCCCGGCTCGTTCCACTCTGGCCCTCGGCGGCTCCCACGTCCCCCCCCCGACCTCCGCTCTCTCCCCTCTAAACCCCATCAGGCTCCACCTCCAACCCTCACCTGGTCGAGGACGGAGGTGGGAACCCCGGGGCACCCTTCCGGCTTCCGCTCACTCCCAACAAGACCCCCCCCCCAACTCCTCCCACCACCCTCCGCTGAGTTCTCCTGGGCTCCCCTCGGGGCCCGAGGCCCCTCTGCCGGGAACCCGTCTGCCGGTCCGCTCGCTCCCACTCCCGCTCGCAGTCGGGTCCGATGCCCTGCGCGCCTCCTCTCGGCCGGCCCCGGTCGGGCTCTCCCGCCCCCTCCCGCCTCGAGCCGCCGGGTGCCTCAGGAGCCCCCTCGGACGGCCCCTCTCTCGGTCTCCGGGCCGGTCGCGGTCCCCTCCCGCCCCCCCGGCCGTCCCGGCGGCCATTGCTCCAAGATGGCGGCGGCGGCGGCGGCGGGTGAGGCCGGGCCGGGCCGGGCGGGGGGTCGGGGGTCCCGGGGCGGCGCTCACCTGCAGCTCGGCGCGCTCGGCCTCCCAGCGGGCCTTCTCCGCTTCGAAGCGCGCCCACTCGTGCTGGATAAAGTGCAGGATCCCGGGCAGGCTCAGGGGCTCGGGCCCCGCTGAAGGCCCCGGGCTGCCTCCGCCGCCGCCTCCCTTACCGGCCGGGCCGGGCCCCGGGGCAGCGGCAGAGGCCGGGGCCGCCCCCGTCGGGCCGGGGCCCGCGCCGGAGCCGAGCGGGCGGCAGGAGGAGGCGGCGGCGGCGACCGCGGCGGCCGCTCGCTCCTCCATCATGGAGGCCCCGGGGCCGGCCCGCGCGCCCGCTGTGCCTCGCGCGCCTGCGCGGCCGAACCCCCCCCCCCCCCCCGCGCGCGCACCGCCCGCGCGCGCGCTTGGCGGGGGCCGGGGGGGCCGGTGATGGGAACGAGGCCCGGCGCGCGCCTCGCCCACCCGGGTCGACCCCGAAAGCGCGCGCGCGCGCGCGGGCGGGAGGGGGCGGGACGGAAGCGCGCACCTCGAGGAAAACTCAAGAGACCTAGGCCCAGCACTAGGGTCGCCCCTAGGAAAAGCGGGACTTTGGGAGGGGCCGTTTCCTGCCCCTTCGCCCCCAAAAAAGATTCTAACCCCCTCCAGACCCAAATGCCACTCTCCTGGACAAACAGTGTCAGAGAGAAAGGGCGACCACCAAGGGTGATTTCTGGCGATGGCCCCATCCTCTCTGATTCCTGGCCGGGGTCGGTAGTCATGGTAACCCTTCCGCGGTCTGGAAGCCTCCCCCTTTGTGGTTATGAAGTCCCAAACCTGCCCTGTCACTGGACTTGGGGAAGGTTGCTAAGGTAACCTAAGCCCCTGGTGGTCCTTCTGCCCCCACCCTCATTCGGTTACTATGGCAACCTCACCTAGCACTCAGGTAGCAAGGACCCCAGCCCCAAGGACACTGACTGCTGAGAGAACACCTCTTTCCCAGCCCCTCCCCCTAGCCGCCCAGCTGGCATTACCATGGTAACGGGATCCCCCCCTCTTTCTCGTCGTGGGAGGCCTGTGGCCCAAACCAACCAGGTGTTTTTATTTAGAGGAGAAGATGCTCTGCGGAGGACTAGTTGCTATGGTTACAGGGCCTGGCCCAGGAGGTGGAGACGGGCAAGGTCAAGCCCTGGTTACTATGGTAACAAGAGCAGCCCGACCTCCCCCCCTCTCCCCCCCCCCCTTCCAGGGACCCTAGGAACCAGGCCCACCAAGGCAGGGGATGTTTTAGGATTGTGTCTCAGGATGGAGTGTGTCTAGGGAAGGCGTTGTCATGGTAACAGCTCTGGTCACTTCTAGCCCCACCTCTCTGGACACATTCATAAGAAAGGGATGGTTATAGGTCGCTGTGGCAACTGACACCCTTCCCACCCACTCCTGAGACACTCCAGGTGGTGCCTGAGCTTATGGAACTTCAAGAAAAAGGATTCTCTGACCTTCTCGCTGCCACTTCTGTAGGTAAGATGGAGCCGTACTCTCTTGTGCAAAATTGGCTGATTTGGGGTTTTCTGGTCCTCGTTCCCTCAGCAGTGCATGTGAGCTGGTCTGGAACCGCCCACCGGGAGCTCCCACAGCAGCCTAGGAGGTAAGAAGTCCCACAGTGTCACCAGCACTCGGGTGGAAATCGCCCTTCTCCCCAAAGCCGTTCCTACACATCGCTCATTTTCTTCACCTGCCACATTCGCACCCCGCAGATGCAGCAGCTAAGACTCAGTCCAGATCAGAGCTCAGGCCGGGTGAACCTAGGCCGGAAGGGAATCTGGATCCACTGACCCTTGTTTGATGGGACATGGAGAGACACAAAGTCTCCTCTGAACTGTCCTCTCCTTCCCTGACCCCCTTTCCTCTGCCACACCCCCTGCTGGTCTCCTGACCTATCTATAAGTTGTGAGTGTGGTTTTTGTCTGCTTACCTCTGGAGGGCCTGCCCAATGACTGCCTCCGTCTTTCCGAGTCCCCAGAAGAGTTAATGGGTTGAAGTATGGAATATGCCATATTCAGCTTTGAAAGCACCTGCAGAATGTTCGCTGAGGGTGGACAGAGAGCTGGGCTGTCTTGAGTGGACCCAAGAGGGATAGCAGAGTTTATTGGTTGAAAACAATAAACTGGACAAAGACCCTGGACAAAACTCGCCAGGTTTGGGAGTCACATCTGGGTCCACCATCTCCCAGCTGTGTGACCTTGAACGAGTGACTTCACTTCTCTGTGCTGCAGTTTTCCTCATCTCTAAATGTGATCAGAACTTGAAGAGCAAACAAGTTCCTATGTGTAAAGTGCTTAGAAAGGGGTCTGGCGTATCACGACTGGCTAGAATCGTTGATAGCATCATCCTGATGGGATTCAGAGAGAGAACATTCGCACCTTCAAAATCATCATGTCATCCACTTTGCCTCGATAAAGGAGATTTGAGCCCTCATAGTTGGGGAAGCCAAGAGCAACCTAGTCAGGGGGCTGGATGATTCCTTTCTCTTTATTCTCTGGTGGCTTCACTTGCTCGTCTGTCATACTCACTGGTCTCTGAGGACCCCATTTCTGTCCTCTGTCCGGCTGGGCACCTTGGGGCCTAGAGTCAGCCAGACAGAGCATTCCAATAGCCAGGGCCTGAGAAGTAGAGACCTGAGTTCTCCATGGTTTCTATCTCTGAGCCCCACGTTCCCCATCTGAACACCTAGACTCAGTCACTGGTGCCACACAAATTTATTAAGTACCTGCTATGTGTCAGGCACGGAGCTGTGCCCTGAGTATACATCAGGGAACAAAATAATAAGTGAAATCTACGTGATAACAATGAGGGGAGAAAACGCAGGGATGGGTGGGGCGCACGAAATATGTGGGTGACAGGGAGATGCATTTTGAGAAAGAAAAGGCAAAGAGAGGGCTCACTGGACAGGTGACATTTGAGGAGAGGCCTGAAGGCCAGGAGGGAGGAGCCATGTGGAGACCTGGGGATGAGTTTCCGGGCAGAAGGAGCAGCTGGTCTTTGGCCGTGGTGTCCCGGATGTATTTGAACGCTGGCGTTCGGCGGGCAGCGCGGCTGGAGCTAAGAGTGGGAGGGGGTGGAGGATCAGACAGAGCCCAGGGGGCCCCGGTAAAGACTCGGCTTTTCCCTTGAGTGAGTTGTGGGCCACAGAAGGGTCTGAGCAGACGCAGGACGGGATCTAATTTGAGTTTTAACAGGATGCCTCTGGGCACTGAGTGGGGAACAGACTGTTGGGAGATGCGGGCAGAGCAGGATGATGGTCTCTTTTTAGAATCTTCAAAAGGTTCCGAAACTATCCGTGGTCTCTCCTGTGCTTCTATGTACATACGCTCTAAGCGTCTAAGATTTTTAAGACCCCGAAGATTCTGTGGTTCCAAAGTCCCCCCCCCTCCCAGTAATGTGAGGTCAGGGTTGCTGTCTTTGTGTGCCATGTGTCCACTGCTGTGTCCCCAGTGCCTCAAACAGTGCCTGGCACGTTGTAGGAGTTCCACAAACAGAGGGAAGGACTGAAGGAAGGAAGAATCAATCTAAGATCCAGAAGGCAATTCCAAGGCTCTAAAACTTAAGTTGTTAGGGCGCCTCGGTGGCTCAGTCAATTAAGTGTCCGACTTCGGCTCAGGTCACGATCTCAGAGTTTGTGAGTTCAAGCCCCGCATCAGGTTCTCTGCCATCAGTGCAGAGCACACTTCAGATCCCCCCCCCCTCTCTATCAAAAAATAAACATAAAAATAAAAGTTGCTCTTAAAGTGCAACTTGGGTTCTTAAGTGTCAGCCGAGGCGAGTCAGAGAAGGGGAAACAGGCCTGGGATGGGTGAAGAGAGATAGGAGCCTATTCCTGGTAGGAGATAGAGAGGGAAGAGGCAGGAAGACTCAGGCCACATAGTGCAGAGTTTGGCTTCAGGAACTTGAGGCATGGGGGGCCCAGGGAGGACTTCTGACCCAGCCTGGGGTTCGGGGAGGGCTTCCTGGGGGAGGAGCCATCAGAGCTGAGGCCTAAAGCATAAGTAGGCGTTCTCCAGGAGAAAAGAGGCATGGGGAGGAGGGGTGTTTGGGAGGAGAAGCAGAAGGAACAGAATGTCCAAAGCCTGAGAAATAAGATCGGTTTGAGGCGAAGTCCAAGGTGGCTTAGGCACAGAGTCTGACACATGGCAGGAGACGGGGCTGGACCCGGTGGGCCAGCAAGGGACAGGTCACCCAAGGGCTCGCGGGATGTTGTAAGAAACTTAAACTTTCTCCTCGGGTTACCGAAGAGCCATGGCAGGTTCGGACCAGGGAGGGAGAGGTCAGGTTTGTGCTTTATGAAAACCTCTCTGGCTGCCACCAGGAGGGGATTTAGTCAGGAGACCAGGGAGGGGTGCCTGGGTGGCTCAGTCAGTTGAGCTCAGGTCATGATCTCGCATTTGAGGGTTCAAGCCCCACATCAGGCTCTCTGCTGTCAGTACAGAGCCCGCTTCAGATCCTCAGTCTCCCTCTCTCTGCCCTTCCTCCGCCTCACACATGCTCGCTCCCTCTCAAAAATAAATAAAAACATTAAAAAAAAAAAAAAAGGGGAGACCGGGGAGGCTGAGGGGGGATCTGGGTGGACCCGGGCCCAAGGGGGAGCTTTGGTCAGAAGTATTTAGGTGGGCGGGAAGATTAGCTGGATCTCTGATGTCACCCTTCCCGGGAGGAGTAGAAACCCATGGAAATCCCTCATGGAAAAACATTCTGAGTATCTACTCCTGTGCCGGTGACCAGCCAGAACGTCAAAGTTGTGCGGGGCACAGGGAGACAGCGCCACCTGGAGGTTGCTTAGGAGTGCGGCCAATGAATGAAGAGTGGGCGTCCCCTACCTCCCCAGCCTCTTTTGGGCTGTCCCACTCCCCTTAAAAAAAAAAAAATTCTAGGGGGACCTGGGTGACTCCGTCTGTTAAGTGGCTGACTCTTGATTTCGGCTCAGGTCGTGATCTCATGGTTCGTGAGTTCAAGCCCCCTGTCAGGCTCTGTGCTGACAGCAAGAGCCTGCTTGGGATTGTCTGTCTCTGTCCCTTCCCTGCTCATGCTCTCTCAACAAACAAACATTGAAAAAAATTTTAGTTGTGGGGGCGCCTGGGTGGCTCAGTCGGTGAAGCATCCGACTTCGGCTCAGGTCACAATCTCACCGTTCCTGAGTTGGAACCCCACGGTGGGCTCTGTGCGGACAGCTCAGAGCCCGGAGCCTGATTCAGATTCTATGTCTCCCTCTCTCTCTGCCCCTCCCCTGTTCGCGCTCTCTCTCAAAAGTAAACATTAAAAAAATTTTTTTTGAGTTGTAATAAAATACACAAAGCAAAATTTATCATCTAAACAAATTTTTTACATTTATTTATTTTTGAGAGACAGAGCATGAGCATGAGCAAGGGAGGGGCAGAGAAAGAGGGAGACACAGAATCCGAAGCAGGCTCCGGGCTCTGAGCTGTCAGCACAGAGCTCGACACCTGAGCCGAAGTCGGACGCTTAACCAACTGAGCCACCCGGGCACCCCTCATCTAAACAATTCTTAAGCGCATAGTTCAATAGTGTTGTATATATTCGACATTATTGTGCAGTTTCCAGAACTTTCTCAATCTTGCAAAACTGGAAATCTATACCCATTGAACAACTCCATTTCACCCTCCTCACAGCCCCTGGCAACCACCTTTCTACTTTCTGGCTCTAGGAATTTGTTTGTTTGTTAAGTTTATTTATTTTGAGAGCGAGCGAGCACGGAGGAGGGGCAGAGAGAGAAGAGACAGAACCCCAAGCAGGCTCTGTGCTGACAGCACAGAGCCGGAGGTGGGGCTCGAGCCCATGAATCGTGAGATCATGACCTGAGCCAAAATCAAGAGTCTGATGCTTAATGGACTGAGCCAGGCAGGCGCCCCTATGTTTCTAGGAGTGTGATCCAGTCCGTGGTGGTTGTTTAATTTAATGAGTAGGGAGTATTAAAAATCGGGATAATTCTGATTTAAGAAAACATTTCTAGCTTTTCTTGCAAAACCAAACCAATCTGGCCGACCATCAGATGACCAGATGGCACAGAAGTTGAGGAAGTGAGAAGGGGACTGTGTGGGAGGGGCTCGGTGCCCGTGCTGCAGCCTCCCCCTGCAGCCCGGACAGGGTGTGAGAGGGACAGGAGAGAGAGATCAGGAAGGGCTCCCTGGAGGAGGGAACGGTGGAGCAGAAGGTGCAGCCTGGGCTCGGGGGATGGAGTTGGGCATTTCTAATCGAACCCAAAACAGAATGAGAAGTCGACAAAGAAAAGGATAAGGAATAGGTGGGATTGAACAAGGAGAAGGGAAGGTGAATCACTTGATAAAAACTTGCTACGCACCAGGTCCTGTGCTGGGTGGAACGTGGGACCCAGCAGTGATCGAGACCAGCTCAGGGCCGGCCCTCATGGGTCTCACAATCCAGTGGGAGGATGCAGACCTGCCCCCACGCAGTAATGACGTAGAGTGGTGGACTAGGGTCGGAGAACCCAAGGAGCTGAAGGAGCCCAGAGCGGGGTGGATGGGAAGTCAGAGAGGGCTTCCTGGAGGAGGGCAAGTCAGAGCTGACACTACATAGAGAAAGGGCTGGGAGGGAAGGGCAATGCTGAGGATTAAGGAGGTCTGGTAGGAGGTTTCTGACAACCAGCTCCAGCCTCCCCTTTCATTCTTCCTCCCCAGGATGCCCTGGAGGCCCAGCTAGGGCCCGACTTTGGCCCCATGCGGCTCACCCGCTGCCAGGCTGTCCTGGCAGCCGCCATCACGCTCAACCTCCTGGTCCTCTTCTATGTCTCGTGGCTACAGCACCAGCCCAGGAACTCCCCGGCCCGGGGTCCCCGCCGTGGAGCTGCCGCCGGCCCCCGCGTCACCGTCCTGGTGCGCGAGTTCGAGGCCTTCGACAACGCGGTGCCAGAGCTGGTGGACTCCTTCCTGCAACAGGACGCAGCCCAGCCGGTGGTGGTGGCCGCCGACACGCTCCCCTACCCACCCCTGGCCCTGCCCCGGGTTCCCAACGTTCGTCTGGCGCTACTCCAGCCCGCCCTGGACCGGCCCGCCGCCGCCTCGCGCCCCGAGACCTATGTAGCCACCGAATTCGTGGCCCTGGTGCCCGACGGGGCTAGGGCCGAGGTACCGGGCCAGCTGGAGCACATGGTGGAGGTGCTCCGGGCCGGAGGTGCACGCCTGGTGGCCGCCCCGGTCGCCTCCGCCAACCCCGCCCGCTGCCTGGCCCTGAACGTCAGCCTGCGCGAGTGGACCGCCCGCTACGGCCCCGCCCCGTCCGCGCCCCGCTGCGACGCCCTGGACGGGGACGCCGTGGTGCTCCTGCGCGCCCGCGACCTCTTCAACCTGTCGGCGCCCCTGGCCCGGCCGGTGGGCACCGGCCTCTTCCTGCAGACGGCCCTCCGCGGCTGGGCCGTGCGGCTGCTGGACCTGCCGTTCGGCGCGGCGCGCCTGCCCCCGCTGGCCACGGCCCACGCGCGCTGGAAGGCGGAGCGCGAGGGGCGCGCGCGGCGGGCGGCGCTGCTGCGCGCGCTGGGCATCCGCCTGGTGAGCGGGGAGGGCGGGCGGCTCGAGTGGTTCGGCTGCAGCAAGGAGACGCCGCGCTGCTTCGGGACGGTGGTGGGCGACACGCCGGCCTACCTGTACGAGCAGCGCTGGACGCCGCCGTGCTGCCTGCGCGCGCTGCGCGAGACCGCCCGCTACGTGGTGGGCGTGCTGGAGGCGGCGGGCGTGCGCTACTGGCTGGAGGGCGGCTCGCTGCTGGGGGCCGCCCGCCACGGGGACATCATCCCGTGGGACTACGACGTGGACCTGGGCATCTACCTGGAGGACGTGGGCAACTGCGAGCAGCTGCGCGGCGCCGAGGCGGGCTCGGTGGTGGACGAGCGCGGCTTCGTGTGGGAGAAGGCCGTAGAGGGCGACTTCTTCCGCGTGCAGTACAGCGAGAGCAACCATCTGCACGTGGACCTGTGGCCTTTCTACCCCCGCAACGGGGTCATGACCAAGGACACGTGGCTGGACCACCGGCAGGATGTCGAGTTCCCCGAACACTTCCTGCAGCCTCTCGTGCCCCTGCCCTTCGCTGGCTTCGTGGCGCAGGCGCCTAACAACTACCGTCGCTTCCTGGAGCTCAAGTTCGGCCCCGGGGTCATCGAGAACCCCGAGTACCCCAACCCGTCACTCCTGAGTTTGGCGGGAAGCGGCTGAGGCTCCAGCGGCCGCTCCTGGGGTCGGGAGAAGAACGCTCATGCGCGGGGAGCTGGCCTTCGCTTCGGCGCCGCTGGCGTTTGGTGGGCGGGCCGGGGATGCCCAGCTGCCCTGCAAGGCCCAGCACAGGCCCGGACGTCGAAGACCTACGCTGCCCAAGATTTCCGAGAGCGTGGGCTTTATTCAGAGCACGGACACTTTTTGTAAAGAGGAAAGCGTGTGGGTTCTGGGCTGGACTGCCGCGACCAAAACCCCAGCTCTACCACTTGCGACTTAGGTGGGCCTGGGCGACTGTCCCAGCTTCTCTGTGCCTCAGTTTCTTCCGGGATTCAATGAGCGCCCTCTGTCCAGCTCACAGTCCGTGGGGCACTTGGTTGCTGGGGCTGCTTCCGCCAGCAGGGGGCGCCGTTGTCCTGCTGTGGGGCCAAGGCGCCGGTAAGCCTGTCCCCTCCGTTGTTCTGTTGCTTTCCTGACTCTTGAGTCTCAGGCCTCTCTAATCCCCTGTGTCTTGCAGGACCGGATAACTATCGCCCTTCGAGAGCCCCGGGAGGTGCTTGCTGCCCTTGACCTCCTCTTCCGGAGGAGGGAACAGGCTCAGAGCCCTGAGCTGCAGCTATGGTTAAGAACCGGGTCCTGGATGCCGGCCCCACTCCATGTTAACGGTGTTACCTCATTATTTCAGCTCTCTGCACCTGTTAGCCCACTGCAAGGCCGGATAAACAGTCGTCATAACTCACGTTACTCAGCACATACCGTGTGCCAGGCATCCTTCTCAGTATTTCACACAGATTCACTGATTTATGTCTCACCCCCAGGTCCTGAGGTGAGAGCTGCTATTATTTCCATTTTACAGGGGAGCAAACTGAGGCTAGAATGGTAAAGCCATTTGCCCAAGGTCAGACAGCTTGGGAAGTGACCGAGCAGGGACTTGAACCCAGGCAGTCAGTCTGGAGCCCACACAGAAGTTGGACACTATGCCCCTCTCGGTGGTACCGCTCTGCGTCTCCGAAACTCTGCTTTGCACCTAAGAAATGGAGGTGACTGGGTGCTGGGTGGCACTTGAGTGGTAAAGGGGTCAGGAATCAAGGCTGGGGTTGGCTCCTGGCTTGGCCACTTATTTTCCTGGTCATCTTAGGCAAGTCACGGCCTCCCTGAACCTATAGGTCGGGTGTGGGGGATCGGTGTCATTGCAGACACATGAAGCCCTTGGAGGAGGAGACCTCACAGGCCAGCAAGAGGGAAGACGCATGCAAATTTGTCCCAGTCTCCTGAGACTCAGATGTCCAAAGCCTGACTTCTTAGAACACAGCCTCTGTTTTTAGCCACTGAACCCGCAAATGGCCCCGAGACTGTTGGGTTTCCGTGGAGCGTTTGAGAAACATACGGGGATGATTTGGGGTGATCACGGGGTGCTCTTGGCTCTCCAGAGCCACGGCCCAGGGATGGAGACGTCCCATAATATGCAGGGCGTCTCCACCTAATAAAACATCGTCCCTCGTCACGTGCGGTTTTGAAATGCCCCACAGGGCATTCGTGAAGGATGTGTGATGTCCAAAACCTTTTGTAACAGGTACAGTAATATAAATTAATATATCAGTTAATATATGCATCCGTCTATTTAAATATTTCTTTTTGATTCTCTAAAGAATGGAAACGATCCCTCTCTGTATACATATTTCTTTAAATTGTTTGCCAGGAACATAAGCTGAAGCTCACATCGTTCTTAATCGTTGCAATGATTTTGTTTTATTTAGACACTTATTTAGAAATTGTTGGTGTGATTTCTTGACACAGCTATATATACATATATATATTCGTATATATTTATGAATATATATATCGCTTATTTATTTATTTATTATATAAAATATATATAAAGTAACCCTGCCTTAGCTGTGATTTGATAAGGGAACCACATCCAAGTGCTTCTGGCAACTTCCCACTGAGCTCAGTTTCATCAGGTGACTTGGGGTCTCAATAGATCATTTCTCTTGGCATTATCCACGGCGTTTTGGTGTTTTCTCCTCTCCTCACTGTTCTTGAACTATCAGCAATTACACTAAAATCTTTTGTAGCCTCTCTAATACTGTGTGACAGCTTTGTGCATTCGCTGTCTTTGTTATCGATTAAGTAATAATATGGCAGAAAACCTGCTGCAGCAATTAACTTGAATTAATGAGTTTATATGAGGATGTGTATTACTGAGTTTAGTGCTTTCTCTTGTAGCTAGAACAGAGATGTTTCGGTATTGTAAAAACCAGCACATTCATACCAATGTCTACTAACCAAATTTTAGCCTCACTCAGAAAACCCTGGTTAAGAATCGTCGGAGCCCAGGGTGGTCCGGCTGGCTCAGGCAGAAGAGCATGTGACTCTTGATCTCTGGATCGTGAGTTCAAGCCCCACCTCGGGTGCAGGGATTACTTAAATAAATAAAAAGTAAATAAAGTTTAGAAATCGAAAGGGGCGGCTGGGTGGCTCAGTCGGTTAAGCATCCAACTTAGGCTCAGGTCATGATCTCGTGGTCTGTGAGTTCGAGCCCCGCGTCGGGCTCTGTGCTGACAGCTCAGAGCCTGGAGACTGCTTCAGACTCTGTGTCTCCCTCTCTCTCTGCCCGTACCCCACTCCCACTCTTGTCTCTCTCTCTCTCTCAAAAATAAACATTAAAATTTAATTAAAAAAATTATCTGAGCCCAGAACCGAACTCTCTATTCATGCAAACACAAAGTCCTTTTTGTAAGGTTTTAATACGTCCTAAATGAGGCAAGTTTGTATGGTGTTTTGTTCAAAATCCGGCCAAGGATTGTCAACAATTTCTGAAAATCATGTTCTGCATGGCTCTTGATAATCAAACACCAATAGCGTGTGTTTCCAGCCGGCGGGAGCTGCCTACATTACCCATGTAAATATCTAGCTACCTCCTTGGGTTCTCGGTTCTGCCCCACAGATTTTCGTATTAAAATTCCTGTTATAAATTATCGTTTTATTTCTTTTTTGTTACATTTACGACAATAGAGAGATGGGGGGGTGTGTGGGGTTTTTTTTAAGTTTATTTTGAGAATGCAAGCACAAGTGGGGGGTGGGGGCAGAGAGGGAGAGAGAGAATCCCGAGCAGACTCTGTGTTGACCAAGGTGGGGCTCGAACCCATGACCTGTGAGATCAGGACCTGAGCCGAAAATCAAGAGTCAGATGCTTAACCGACTGAGCCACCCAGGCGCCCCTAAGAGATTGTTTTTAAAATCATGTGCAGGGGGCGCCTGGCGGGCTCCATCAAAAGAGCATGTGACTCTTGCTCTCAGGGTCATGAGATTGAGCCCCACACTGGGTATAGAGGTAACTAAAGTAAACTTAAATAAAGTCATGCGCAGATGAGTTACATTATCTATTTCATTTCATTCCATTTCAGCAGAGCCAAGAGGGTTTTCCCAGAGCCGATAGTCAAGCCATCACATGCGCTGGTGTGGCCCTCAGGGTGGTTCAAACATGAAAATATCAGATTATAGAGTCAACCTGTTGCTAAACGACCACTGCCATGAGCCCCCCCCCCGCCCCCCCCCCCCCGTATTATCACTCCCCCGGCTGGACGTGGGGACTCCCTGGATCTCCCTGACCCCGGCAATCAAGGGGTTAACACTGGGCATAGATGGAGGGAATGGGGCCCCCTGTCTTAAATGCTGTTGGATGGTCCACTCCCTTTAGGAGCAGCAAATATTTGTGTACCCTTCGTGGGCATTGCAAAATATTTGCTATGGAAAGTGGAGGGCAGGCAAAGAGCCATGTACAAATGCACCTTTATATACATTAGCCCCAAGCTGGAAACCACCCAGTGTCCATTTCGGGTGAATGGATAAACAAACGTGAAGGGTGGAGAGCAGAATACTCTTCGGTGGTTAAACACAAAAAGGAATAAACCGGTCTGTGCAAAAACATGCCTAAAATCTCGAAGGCACGATACAAAGTAAGAGAAGCGGTGGCAAAAGGCAACATACTATATAATTCCACCAATGCGAAACTCTAGAAGAGACAAACTAATCCTTAGGGACCCAAAGCAGATCAGTGGTTGTCCGGGCGGAGGGGGATAGACTGCAACGGAGCAGCAGGAAATCTGGGGGCGGTGGAAGTAAACGTATGCATCTTGTCAAAACTCATCCAATTACTTACTTTATTCTTTAAATTCTCTAACGTTTATTCGTTTTTGAGAGAGAGCGAGTGGGGGAGGGGCAGAGAGAGAGACACAGAAGCTGAAGCAGGCTCCAGGCTCAGAGCTGTCAGCACAGAGCCCCGACGCGGGGCTCGAACTCGCAGACTGCGAGATCATGACCTGGGCTGGGGTCAAGTCGGCCGCCCAAACGACTGAGCCACCCAGGCGCCCCCCCCCCCATCCAATTACCTACTTTAGCAGATGCACTTTATGGGATGCAAGTTATACCTTAATAAGGTTGACCCCTCCCCCCTACAAAAGTCCAACCGCCCTAGAAACGTTGTCGCTAGGAGAGACAAAGCTGTCATCACCCTGTGTCTGCCAGTCCCCCACCCCCATCCTGTGACTATGAGCCTAGGATGCAGGTCCAAGCCTAGTGCAGGGCTGGCCTGAGCACTTCCTCCCAAGCCAGGCTTCTTCAAAGGAGCAAGAAGGGTGTCCCCAAAAACAGGAGTGGATCTGGCAATGGAGGAAGGGAGCGGGAGGTGGGAGCCAGGCCCCGGAAGGTGGCCTCACGTGCGCTTTGCCTTCTGCTCTTATGTAAACTTCACTAGTGGCCTTTGGGTGAGGCACACACATAACAGAGCCATTGTCACCAGAGGGTGAGACTCCCTAGTGCTTACACAAGGTCACACAGCTGGCAGGTAGCAAAAAGCAGGATCTGAGCTAGCCTAACAGCCTCTTCTAGCCAGGCGGCTCTGTAGCTGGAGCCCAATTCATTCATTCTGCAAATGTTATATTGAGTACCTACTACGTGCCAGTCCCCACGCTGTGCCGAGCATACAGTGGTGAACAGGACTAAGGTGGTGGGCACGTTGTAGTGGGAAACAGGTCTGGAGCACCTGTCCACACTGAGGAGGCCTGAAATGGTTCCTGACCCAGATCAGCAAAGTAGTGGCACGTGCCCAGCAAATCTTAAAAAATGGAATAGAAAGAGGTGCCTGGGTGGTTCCGTTGGTTAAGCGTCCGACTTCCGCTCGGGTCATGATCTCATGGTTCGTGAGTTCGAGCCCCGCATCTGGCTGGCTGCTGTCAGCATGGAGCCCGCTTCGGATCCTCTGTCCCCCCCTCCCTCTCTATGCTCCTCCCCCACTCACACTCTCTCAAGAATAATAAAAAAAAAAATGGAATAGAGGAAAAGGGAAATACTATTCTGTTGGGCTTGTCTGGGTTACGTATTCCTCGTATATACACATATTCTATATACAGTATATATATTACCTATGCATGTGTGTATCTCTTTAAACAGGCACCCTTCATAATCTAAATCTAATCCATTCCCAAAAAAGCATCAAATGGAAAAACTGAGGACAATCAATTATTTTAAGTGGGGAAAACCGTGCCCTCCCGGCTCCTTCCAGGAACCCCAACCATCTTCCCCAAATACCATTAAAACCCTGCAACACTTTTATAACCACCCGCCAAGGATTTGAGCCTAATAGAAAGCACTGACTGTATCGACCGCTTAACTATTCAACACTTAAGGAGCTCATTAGTGGTTATGTTTGTGTGTGATACACAACAGTTTTGCACAGAATCAGATATGAATTAGACACTGCAATGATCACGCGATGGAACTAAATACACAAAAACAAACCAACGAAAAGATGCAAAAGATACCCCAAGATACCATCTACAATTGGACTTGGGTTGGTGGTGCCTCCCGGGCACCTGGCAGGAGCCTACACAGGGCCCTAGGAAGGGGGAAGATAATTATTAGTAATGTATAACACGTTTCAGCAGCATACAAGACAGGATCGTTACCAAGTGAGCCACAACTGGGCATCATCCACATCCCGGACTCAAAACACTTGCACGGCAGGTTTTTTATTCAAACAGCAAATTCTGGTTTAAATAAAAAAGCGGGGGGAGGGAGAGCAGGTCATTACTGCCACTATTGGATAGAGTTCAAGTATCAGGGAAGTACCCGTAAGTGGCTACAGCAGAAAGTCAGTCTCTTCCCAGGAGTGAGTTGTCCATTTTCAGCTGCAAGATGGCATTACGTGGGGTAAAATCGCGCGCATCTTAGGTGTGCAGGCGAACTTCCCCAAATGTATACGTCTGTGTGAGCATCACCAGCGTCGAGACACGGAACATTTACGAGATCGCTTCACCGACTGAGCCACCCGGGAGCCCCTTCAATGGTGTTTTTTTGACAAACAGGTATCTTATTTCAGTGGATTCTGACTTGTCATGTTTGGTTTTTTTCTGCGTGGCTTATGCTTTTGGTCCTAGAAACATCCGAGGAGATACACTTGATAGTTTTATTGCTAAAAAATGTCCTTTGGAGTGACAGCAGTATTTGTCCTCAGTCTCCCCCACCCTGGCAGGGTCCCCAGGAGTGTTTGTTACAGCGGAGGGAACAGAGGGCCTGAGGACAGGGTGGGATGTACCATGGAGCCGCAAAACACACACACACACACACACACACACACACACACACACACACAGCTACAGCCACCAAAATAGCCATCGACCCACTGGAATGTCCTACCTCTCAATGAGGGCAGAAATCCACATGGTGACCTGTGCCTTAAGATGAGGAGGCCAGAACGACACTATTTCTCCATCATGTTTCTTAACTTTGGGTGGAAACAGGAATTGAGGACTGGAGAAGATCTGGGGAGATAGATACACACACACACACACACACACACACACGCCTATACCCCAGCATCGAGGCTCCCAGATCTGATGTCAGGGAGAGAGGCTGGGACCCTGGATCCCTTAAGTGTGCAGCAGGAAGGGCCTCCAGAACCCCGGTTCACAATCCCAATGTCCAGAGTGCCCCCATCAGCGCAGGAAAAGTCCCCATGGGGTTTACATAACCGACTCCTTCTCGCAGGGGTCTGCATCCCCAGCAGATCCCAGGCGGTGTTTGAGGAGGGGGTTCCCCTCCTCAGTGGGGGCGGGCAGTGGAGCCAGGGGCATCTCACTCTTCACTTGGATCAACTCTGGCACTGAACTCCGCATCTCTGCACGATCTATGTAATTTTGGAGGAGTCCCGCCCCAAAGGCATCACCTTCCACATTGAGGACTGTGCAGGATCGGTCCCTGAAGAACAGGATAGGGAAGTGAGTGGGAGGGGGGAGGGGGAGAGGGGAGGGGAGAGGGGAGGGCCTAACCTTCCCACCTCTCCTCCCCAATCTTTTTTTTTTTTTTTCCGAGATAGAGAATCCCAAGCAGGTTCCGTACTATCAGAGTGGAGCCTGAAACACCTCTCGAACCCACGAACCAGGAGACCATGACTTGAGCCAAAATCAAGAGTCGGATGCTCAACCAACTGACCCACCCAGGCGCCCCCCCCCCCAAGATCTTGAGGTCCTCGCCACACCCTCCTTCATGGAACCCTGTTCTGCTTCTAGATCCAACTCATTGCTCTATCCTCCCAAATATCCCTTCCTCCTAGAGCCTCCAAGATCTTTTCATCCGGGATCCAAGAAGCCCCCTACCTCTCTTCTTTTCCATGAAATATAAGCGCTCCATCACACTTTCTTTGCCTTAGAACCTCAAAGATCCCTTCTTTCCTTCTGATTAGAATGCTCAAGATGCCATCCCCTTTCCTCTGGAACTCCTTCCTTCCTCTACTCTCCTCCTCGGAGGCTCTCGATGACCTGCTTGTTCATCTCCTTTCCCAGGGTACCCCTTGGGCCCCTGAAGCCCCAAACCCAAACTTACACTAGCCAGTCCACAGCCAGGATCAAGGAGATGTCGTGAACTGGCAGGTTGACTGCCTCCAGGATGATGGCCAGAGTGAGAACACCTCCAGACGGAATGCCCGCGGCCCCCACGCTGGACGCCGTGGCGGTGACCCTGGGGGAAGAGAAGGGCGGTCAGCGAAAGATCTCGGTAGGGGGAGAAGCTGCCACGGGAGCCCTGCCCCCCTCCGGCCTCTGTCCATTCTCGGGGGAGGGGTCAAGTGGGTCCGGGGTCCTAGCTGCAGCCACCCACACTCACAGGATGGTGATGATCTTCACAAAGTCCAGGGGTTGCTGGTTGAGCTGTGCGATGAACACTGCGGCCACACACTGGAAGAGCGCCGCCCCATCCATGTTGACGGTGGCACCGATGGGTAGGATGAAGCGGCTGATGTGCTTGGCGACACCATTCCTCTCCTCCACGCACTTCATCATCAGCGGCAGCGTGGCCGAGCTGAGCAGAGGCACGTCAGTTAGCGCACTGGACCCGCCCCCTGCCGAAGCCCCGCCCAGACCGCGCTGGCCAATCAGCACAAGCCCATGCTCTGCCCGCCAGCCTAGACCCCGCCCCCGCCAGCCCCGCGCCTCGCCACCCCCAGCCTTCTGCAGTTCTCGGCCCTTCTCTTCCCAGAGCCAGAGGGGGCGGGGGGGGGGGGGGGGGTGGAGGGGGTGGAGGGGGACGGTTCCAGGACCTTATGAGAAACTTACTAAAGTATGGCCCCTGTACCCAGATCCAACGTCCCCAGATACGAAATTTCAAGGGTCTCCAGAAAGCTGATGTCCACTTAGGGCCCCTTAGCTTAAAAATCCTGCATTGGTCTGCCCCAAGGCCATACCTAGAAGAGGTCCCGAAGGCAGTGACCAGCGGTGTCACGATACCCCACAGGAAGCGGTAGGGGTTTTTGCGGGTGAAGAGGAAGTAGATGAGGGGCAGCACCAGGAGCCCGTGGATGGCGTGGCCCAGCAGGCAGCACAGGATGTATTTGCCGAGACTGGTGAAGAGCAGCCCCACGTCCTCCACTGCCACGATCTTGCCAGCCACCAGGAACAAGATGCCCACGGGGGCATACCTAATTACACAGGAGACCCACTGCAGCCTCTGACTACGTGCCCGCCCAGGGCCGGGCTTTGCGCTCAGTGCGCAGCCGGACCACAACCTCCCTCGCGGGCAGGAGACACCCAGATCCAGGTGTGATTGAGTTCGGGCGCCTTCCCTGCCTGCCATCCTCCAAGCTCCATCCCCTTGAAAACAGGGCAGAGGGGAAAAAAAAAAAAAAATTGGGCAGAGGGGAGGGGCGCCTGGCAGGGGACAGGGGGCTCAGTCAGTTACACGCCCAACTTCCGCTCAGGTCACCATCTCGCAGTTCCTGAGTTCCAGCCCCACATCGGGCTCGCGGCTGACAGCTCAGGGCCTGGAGCCTGTTTCGGAGACTGGCGTTTCCCTCCCTCTCTGCCTCTCCCCCGCTCACGTTTTTTCTCTCCCAAAACTAAACATTAAAAAAAAAAAAAAAAAAAAAAAAGGGAAGAGAATAGAGCAGAGGGAGATCAAAGAAGCCTGGGAGCCTCTATTGCCAGCCCAAGTACAATCGCCAACCAGATTTGGACTTAACACGTGCCCCCCCCACCCCATGCGTGAGGCATTTACGTTTTCTGGGTTCGTGGTTATAGCAGCTAGGATGATTTACACCGATTCAATCTCTCCCCACGTCCATGCAATATAAACAGTCCGCGGTTCAGGTCTTAATAACAAGCCGTAGATATAAAGTGGTTGAATCTTTACCGCAATCCCACGAGGGAGCCCCTCTTTTAGTCTTTTGAAGCTATGGTTGAATTAAAATCTCACAGGTCCGTCAAGCAGGGACATTAATGCTACCAGCCTCATAGGAATGTCGGACGTTAATGAGGTGCTAGGTGAAAGGACTGGAAAGCTTTTTGTACACAATAAGTGATCTATGAACTTCCGCTGGAATTATTATCGCCCTTTCCTGGAGCAAAGATCCCAGGGGCGCTCGTGCCTCCCAGCCAGGAAGCCTCCCAAGACTGCCTCTCTGTTTGATCACTGCGGCTTGTCGTCTCTCAAACCCCTTCCCCTCTTTGGTAACAGAAGAAAGGCGGCATTTCCCAGCCACCTGTAAAGCTAGGTTTGGCCAAATGCCCAAGCTCTGGCCTGTGGGATGTGCCCACAAGTTATACAAGTGATGTACTTGATAAAGATTAGTGTTGATCGGAGGCACGCTATAGGGCAGGCAGTGCCCCAAGGACTTTACACGTTTTTCTTTTGTTTTGTTTAACGTTTATTTATTTTTGAGAGCGAGGGAGACAGAGCGCGAGCAAGAGAGGGGCAGAGAGAGAGGGAGACACAGAATCGGAAGCAGGCTCCGGGCTGTCAGCACAGAGCCTGACGCGGGGCTCGAACTCACGGACCGTGAGATCATGACCTGAGCCGAAGTCAGACGCTCAACCGACGGAGCCGCCCAGGCGCCCCAGGACTTTACACGTTTTAACTCATTTGTGCCTGGAACTGTCAATCCCATTGTCCAGATGGGGAAACCGAGACACAGCGAGGTAAGTAACTTGTTAGAGGGCACGCGGGTGGGAAGCGGCTTGGAGCCTGCTCTTACCCACCCACCACCCTGACTCTCTGGCAAGGAGCCTTTACGAGGTTGTGCAGCCTCTTAAATGTCACCTGCACCAGAATCAGGATGGGGCGGGGGGCGGAGGGATTTGTTAAAAATGCAGCAATCCTCGGGGCGCCTGGGTGGCGCAGTCGGTTGGGCATCCGACTTCAGCCAGGTCACGATCTGGCGGTCTGTGAGTTCGAGCCCCGCGTCAGGCTCTGGGCTGATGGCTCGGAGCCTGGAGCCTGTTTCCGATTCTGTGTCTCCCTCTCTCTCTGCCCCTCCCCCGTTCATGCTCTGTCTCTCTCTGTCCCAAAAATAAATAAACGTTGAAAAAATAAAAAATAAAAAAAAAAAAATGCAGCAATCCTGCTCCCTCTCCTGACTTCCCACCTTCTCCATCTCGAGATCCTGGATCTCGATCCAGGGAAGGTAGAAGCCAGAGGCCTCTGCACATGTGAGATCATTTAATAAAACTGATAATAATAATAATCATAGCTAACATTAAGTAAATGCTCAGCAGGTGTTAGGCCTTTAAAACATTTTGGGGGCGGGGGGAGGGGTGGGGGCGGCGCCTGGGTGGCTCAGTCGGTTAAGCATCCGGCTCTTGATTTCGGCTCAGGTCACGGTCTCACCGTTCGTGGGATCGAGCCCCGAGTCAGGCTCTGTGCTGTCAGCACAGGACCTGCTTGGGATTCTCGCTCTCCCTCTCTCTGCCCCTGTCCCACTTTTGTGCTAGCACGTGTATGCAGACACGCAAGCTCACTCTCTCTCTCTCAAAATAATTAAAAAAAAAAAAAAAAAAAAAGAAACCACTTTGTAAGCGCTTTACCTTTACCTCATGCCACTCGTCTCCTGTACATTCGATCACATCTAAGTCTCTGCAACTGAGATGCACTAGCTAAACCGGGGCCACGGCTTGGCTGTCCTTTCGTCACTTTCCAGGAGGGTCCGGAAGGTGCCCCCGTCAGTCTGAGCTCCCATGGGATACGGCACCGTCCTCACGTTATAGTGAGGAAACTGAGGCACAGAGAGGGTAAGTCACTTGCCCAAAGCCACACAGCCAGGGGACGGTCGACGCTGGGTGCGGGTCCAGGCCGCGCGGCTCCAAGCAGCAGAGGGAGGGTTGCCCGATCCCACGTGCCCAGCCCCCACTCCCCCCACCTACCACATGATCCAGGAGACCAGCACCATGGTGGCGTCATTGAAGGAGTTGAAGAAGCGGATAAGCAGCTCTCCCTCGGGCCCCAGCTTCTGCAGGGCCACGCCAAAGATAATGGCAAATACCACCAGGCCCAGGATGTTCATACTGTCTACCTCATCCCCAACGGGCACCTTTGGGTGAGGAACAGATCAGAAAGGGAGGAGGAAACTCAGTCAACCTGCGCAGTCACTAAGGGCCTGTTCTGGGCACTGCTGGGACCCAGCACAGACAAGATGGCTCCTTGGGTCCCTTCCTCCCCCCATCCCTTCCCCTGCTCTCACCTTCACCTTGGTTCCGTTGATCCATCTGCTTTCATAGACGGTACTGTACTGCAGGTGGGGTTGGGAACGGTCAGTATCCGTGGCCGTGGAGGCTCCCCCACCCTGTCCTGCCCTAAGCGCCCCCTAAACATGATCTCCTTCCATCCCCGCCAGCCACCGCCCGGAGGCAGGATTTTCTTATCAGGCGCCCATTTTCCAGAGGCGGAAACCGAGGCTCGGAGAGGAAAAGGCAGTTGCCCGGGGTCACGCCGCTGGAATTGGAACCCAGAAGGGGCTCAGAACCCGCATGCTCCTTTCTCAAGGAGGGGCACGGGATGGGTTTCGGAGGTTCCCCAAGGACCCTGCGAGATCGTTCAGAAATATGCGGGCATGTGCCCTTGGCCAGGCAGCACCGTAGAGCTGGCACCAAGGGGCTCCAACTGGCTCTCCCCCTCCTTGCCCGCCCCCCACCCCTCGGGACACACCCCCAAGGACTCACTGAGCTGAAGGCTGCGGACACCAGGTTGGAGGGGAAGATATTTCTGCAGAGACAGACACGGGGGGGGCCGTGTTATTAAATACCACGGGGGGGGGTTACGGGGCAGGGGGGGGTCTGAGGAGCTGGGTTGGCCTCTTGCGATGGGAAAAAACTCGGGAGGCCCCACTGGCCCCCAGGCCCCAGCCAGGCTTGGTCAGGCAGAGTTGAGCCCTGGCCTGCACACTTTTCCAGGGTGTGGGGAGTCTGAGCTGGCCTCCCAGGGCCCCCGTGGGGTGGCCGGCCAGCCCCGAGGGATTGTGGACTGGCCGTAAGGAATGCTGGCTTCCCAAGGCAGGCTGGGGCAGGGTCACCTGGGCCTCAGCTCCACCCCGGGCAGCAAACTTAATACCCTGGGTGTGTTGCATCAGCCAACTTCCTCCTGGAGGGCCAAGAAACGCTGCAGCCCTGGGGCCGGGCTGAGAAAGGCAGGGGACGGGGGTGCATTGGAAAAGGGGTAGTGAGAGAGGGTGACAAGGGATGGCGGTGTGTGCGCGGCAGCCCGCATTCAACCCCACTGGGCGTGTCAGGGGATCAGCGGGACCCTGACCCTCTTGCGTCTCGGAGAGGGAAGAAAAGAAGGGCTGAAGCGTCCACGGTCCCTGCAGTGCTTGATCTAAAGCCACTCGTGTAATCCTGGCTCAGGGATCCGCACCGTCATCCCCATCTTCTAGAAAAGGGAACCGTGGGGCGCCTGGGTGGCTCAGTCGGTTGAGCATCCGACTCTTGATTTCCGTTCAGGTCTGGATCTCATGGTTTGTGAGACTGAGCCGACCCTGAGACTCCGCACTGAGCTTGAGATTCTCTCTCTCTCTCAATCGCTCTCCCTCTGTCCCTCTGTCCCTCTCCCCCACCCTCGCGCGCTCTCTCTCTAAAAATAAAAAATAAAAATAAAAAAAAGGAGGGGCGCCTGGATGGCTCAAGTCACTTGAGCGGCTGACTTCGGCTCAGGTCATGATCTCGTGGTTCGGGAGTTCGAGACCCGCACTGCCGGGCTCTGTGCTGCCAGCTCGGAGCCCGGAGCCTGCTTCGGATTCTGTCTTCCTCTCTCTCTCTGCCCCTCCCCTGCTCGCGCTCTGTCTCTCTCTCGCTCTCTCAAAAATATATAAACATTAAGAACAAGAGTACTTAAACATAAAAACAGTAAAGGGAACCCAGACAGCTGGCTGGAAGGTCCCAACCACTCCTCACCACGTGAGTGGGGGAACGGCGGTTGCTGTGGGTCCCTAGACAGTTTCTCATGTCAACACGTGAGAAACTTGGGGGCAGAGGTGAGGGTTCGGACTCGCGGGACAGGGTCGGTGCGCACGTGCTCTTGAGTGTGTGCCTAGGTGACGCTCGATGCGCCGCTGTGGTCAGTGGCATCCGCGAGTGGCCGTGTAAAGGGATGTTAGTACACCGTGGGTGAGCACACGGGTGACAGCCGGTGTAAGGCCACGCGTCAGTGTGAGAGAGGCCACAGCTGTGGCTGGGTGCCCGAGGGCCTGTGTCCAGCTCCGCGTCAATTGGCCAGAAAGCTGTGTGGTTCTGAGACGTTCCAGAAAGGTCTCTGAGGGGCTGGCCAAGTGTGAGTGACTTCTCTTTTGGCACACAGGGGGAGCCTGTACACATACCCATCAACAGCCCTCGAGTGGGTGTGCCCTTGGCCCGGGAGGCCCGTATCCACCCAGGCCTGGCAGGGCTGGGCCAGGACCCAGCTAATCTCGCCTCGCCAGGAGACGACCATCCACTGCAGCTTTGGGACACCAAGCCGGCCCCAGAGTCTCATCTCAGCCTGCGCTGATTACCCCCCCCCCCCCAGAGGCTGGGAGAACCCTGTTCTGTGACTCATCATTTCCTCCCCCCCCCCAACTTCCTGGAAGTCCCCAACCCACCTGGAGACACTGAATCAGGAAGTCCCAAAGGCAAGGCCATGTGGACCCAGGGGTCTGCCCTCCTCAAAAGAGAAGAACTATTCTTGGGATGGGGCGGGGGGAGCAGAGACCAGAAGGCAAAGAGCCTGCTCTCTTTCTAACCGGTCCCGCTGGCCCCCGCTTCTGGGCCGCCTGGTGTTGGCTGCGGGGGGGGGGGGGGGGGGGGCGAGAAATGGAATGGAAAGTCTTTGGAGGTGGCAGGATTTAGCAGGAAGATGTAAAAAGGGAAGTGGCCAGGGCCCAGCCCTGGGGTGGGGGGGGAGGGAGGCTGAGAAAAAAACCTGGCTGTGTCCGGGTAACGGGGATGACACATAATGTGGGGGAGCCCTGGGACTGGGAAGAGGGCCTGGCACAGGTCACTCAGATCTCCTCAGGTCCCCTATGAACTCCTCGGGGGTCACAAGCTCTCTGACTCTGGACTCAAACCCTGAGGCCCTGAGCGCCCCCCAATCCCCTCCCAACTCCCCCCAGAATCCTCGCCCCTCACAGAAAAGCCTCTGTATCCCTTCCCTCCCCCACAAACTCCCCAAGCATTACTTTCTTCCCTCTACAAGATTTCCTTGTCTTATCACCGTCTTGCAGCGTCCCCAGGCGCCCCCATTCGAAGCCTCCTTCCCCAGGGGTCTGTCCTCACTCGCTGGACTCTGACCCTCAAAGGGCCACACCATCACCATCCAGCCCTGGGGCGGGGGCGGGGGGGGGGTGTCCGGGCTCTGGAGGACTCAAAACCCTCTAGCGTTCGCGTGGTCGCCCCGGCCATCCCTAACACGGGTCCCCTCCCCACGTGGCTTCCCCGCCCCCGCCCCCCCCCTCGACGACTTCCACCGGGCGGGCGGGGTCTGACCTCACAAGATCCAGGAACGAATCGAGGACTTCCTTGCTGGGGGCCTCTTCCTCGGCGCCCGTGGCGCCGACCGAGGCGTTGATGGCGGCGAAGGTGGCGCCCGGCCGCAGGGCCAGCGCCAAGCCCACGCCGAGCGCGGACGCCAGCAGCGTGGTGACCAGGAAAAAGAGCAGCGCCCAGGCGCCCAGGCGGCCGAGCGCGCTCGAGTCCAGGCTGGAGGCGCCGCCGATCAGGCTGCACACCACCAGCGGCAGGATGATCATCTTCAGCAGGCGCAGCAGCAGCTCGCCGGGGAAGGCGAAGGCCGCCAGGCGCGCGGGGCCCAGCGCTAGCGCGCCACCGGCCCCCGAGACCCCCAGCCCCAGCGCCACGCCTGCCACCACGGCCGCCACGGTCAGCAGCACCAGCAGGTTGGCGCGAAGGCAGCGGCGCACCCGCTCCCGGGAACCGCAGCAGCGGCCTCCTGCCGGGTCGGGGTCCTCTTTAGGGAGCAACGTCGGGGCACCGTTCCCGGTGGGCTCGGCCGCCTCGAACCCCTTGGGGTCTCCGCGCGGGGGATCGGCCACCATGTTGGAACGCCCCCCGGAGTTCTGCGGCGTCTGGAAGCTGCGAGCGCTTGGGGGGCTCCTTCCTGGAACGCCGACGTTCCTTAGAACGGAGAGTTTTGTAACACAGCCTGAAGGCTGGAACTTTGGAGGGTTCCTTGGAGTTGGGAGTTCACAGCGCCGGGGTTCCTTGGCTCGTGGGAACCGGAGTGTCTGAGATCCCGAAGCTGGGCGCCGAGGCTCCTCTGCTCTCCCAGGTTGTGTCCTGCGCCCGAAAGCTGGGAGCCCCTGGGTTTCTCGGCCCTAGGGATGGGAATACAGGAGTGTATCAGGCTGGGACAGGGGGTCTTGGGCTCTGGAAGGCTGAAGGCGTCCAAGTGGCAGAGGTCCTCAAGAGGCCACGTCCCGGTAGCGCCGATCCGGGGCGCCGGGGTCCTGGAAACGGAGGCTGGGAGGCTTGAACCTGGGGGACGGAAGACAAGAGCTCCAGGAAGAGGGGAGTTAGGCTTTTGCGTCTGGAAGGGGAGATCCAAGCCCCTGAGTGCGGAAGGCTGCGGTCCGGGACCCTGGGAGGTAACGGCCACCGATGCCAGGAGCAGCTCGCGGGCGCACCGCGCAGCTCTGAGCCCGCACGGCGGAAGCTGCGAGAATTAAGGGCAGGGGCGAGGCTTGAGAAGGCGGGCAGCGAACCGCGGGCGCCGATTGGCGGCAGTGTTTAATGGGCCATTCTGCGAGCGAGAGGTGGGGCTGAGGCCAGAGTGGGGCCAATCAACCGTAGAAGGCAGACTAACAAACTCTCTATCGAGGGGGCGGGGACACTGGGGGGGGACGGGGACGGGGGCGGGGCCCTGTTGGGGCGGGGCCTAACGAGCGAGGCTTTTTTTTTTTTTTTTCCCGCCAAAGGAATCGCGACGCAGGTGGGGGCCGTTAACCGACAGCAGTTCCCTGGCTTTAGGGTCTCTAGAAAGTGCAAGTGGTCGGCAGGTGGCTCAACCCAGCGGCGACGGCTCCGCCCCGAGTCCAGTCTTTCGTCGCCCCTCGGAGCTCAAATTCCTCGAACGTAAAATGCAGATGAGGAAAAGCTCATCCCGCCCATGACTGGCGTTAAGATTTCAATTAGATGGAGTTATTTATTCAATAATGTTAAGGAAAACAAATAAAATGTTCCCGGGGCGTCCGGCGGGCTCAGTGGGTGGAGCCTGCCTGCGACTCTTGATCTCCGGGTTATAGGTTCGATCCCTACGTTGGGTGTAGACATTACCTAAAAATAAAATCTTAAAACACGGTTTTAAAATAAATATTCCCAGTTCAGAGCCCGACGCTTATCAATAATGGCAGTTCCCATATTAGGGTGGTAATCCACTCACCCCTGGGTATGCAATTCATAATTCACTCGTTAAAAATTAGAATCCACTCATGTGCTAATGATTTCACAAACGCTTTCACCAAATATTTCCCCCCCACATTTTATTATGAGAAATGTCAAACATACAAAAAAATTGTAAAGCATCTTGCAGGGAACACCCATATCTACAATTATTTCATCAAATTTCTCTGTCGTGTGTATTATCTATATTATAGGCATAGATGTCAGTATCTCGTCTATATTATTTCTTTTTTTTTTAAACGTCAAGCTTTTTTTTTTTTCCAACGTTTTTTATTTATTTTTGGGACAGAGAGAGACAGAGCATGAACGGGGGAGGGGCAGAGAGAGAGGGAGACACAGAATCGGAAACAGGCTCCAGGCTCCGAGCCATCAGCCCAGAGCCCGACGCGGGGCTCGAACTCACAGACCGTGAGATCGTGACCTGAGCTGAAGTCGGACGCTTAACCGACTGCGCCACCCAGGCGCCCCGTCGTCCATATTATTTCTATCCACTTATCTCCCTATCCATTCATCCATTCACTTTTTAAACTTCATTTTGCTTAATTTTTTTTTGTTGTTGTTTATTTATTTTCGAGCCCTAAAAAATATGGTTTGGGCTCTGACCAGCTCCGGGTGCTGCTGGTAAGTTCTCCCTCCTGGTCACCACCAGCCCTAAACCCAGACCCACTTGGGAAGGAGCTCTGAGAACTGTCTTTGAGAACACATCTGCAGGATCTCAGCCAGTGGGGCCAGGCTGAGCTGAGATCTGCCCAGGCTCTGAAGCACGTGCCACCCCAGGCACGTTGTGGCCTTGCGAACCTCCTACGTGTGTCTCTCAGACACTCTGCGTTCCCAAATCTTCCCTCCTCCACTGCTTTAGAAAGCCCCCACCCCCTTCTCACTCTTACAGGCTGAAGTTATTTTCATTTAACAAACTCCTGCTCAGCTCCTGGGCTTGGCTGTGCGCGAGAAAGTGTGGGCGCTAAAGCTACCGAGGCATGGGTTCGAATCCGGCCTCCGCCACTTGCCGGCAGGTGCAAAGCCCTGAGGCGGCAGGAAGAGAGGCTTCGGCCCCATTAGAAATGTTGTCGCCACTAATCCTCGAGACCTCAAGCCCTAGTTTTTCTGATTTGGGAGCAGACGGAGGAATGGGGTTTGCTGTGGTCCAAACCCCCTACCTGGGCAGGGAATTTGAACTCGGGTGTCTCTGACCCTAGGCTGCGCCCTCAACCCCTATGGGACACTATGGCTACCCCTGCACGTGGCTCCTCCCGTAAGCAGAGGCATTTCTGTCGAGGGACCATCATCTATTCTGAGCACAATGTCAGGCTCTGTGATGGATGGTGCTAGGGCCCTGTCCTGCGGGGACTCACAGGACAAGTGGGGAGACCACTCATCCCCAGAAGGTGATGACAGAGAGAGCAGGGCTGGGATGGGCCGCCCAGAAGGGATGCTTGACCCAACGCGGGGGTCAGGGAAGGCTTCCCGGAGGAGGAGACATCCCGGCTGGGATAGCAAAGAGTTGGACCAAGCCCAGGGAGAGGGTATTCCGGGCAAAGGGACCAGAACCTGCAAAGCCCCAGACTTGAGAAGAGCTCAGAATGTTCCCAGGCGTGGCCCTGACTTAGTCACTCCACCCTCTGAATGGCCCCAGTGGCTTCCCTAGGGACAAAATCTAAATTCTCCGGCTGGGCATCTGTCTGTCCAGCGATTCATTCCCTCAGTCAGTCAACAAACCACAGCCACAGAGCAGAACACAGAAGAGCCGTCAAATAAGAGGAGACAGACGGGGACCTGGGTGGAGGCCAGGCTTCCGAAATAAACCCGGTGTCCAGAAATATTGTTGAAGAGGAAAACACGAGGGGCGAGAGAAGGCGCAGAGGACCGGGCCCCGCACCTTCTGTGGGGGGAAACAAGTATTTACCCGCCTCTGTCTCGAATGCACTGACGGTCTCTTGCAGGGTGTCACGGAAGCTGCCCGGAATGGCTGCTTTCAGAGACAAAAGCGTGGCTTTGCGGTTCAGCATGAGCGCTGGGGCTCACCCCGCTGCCAAACGGAGACAGCGGCGGCGGCGTCTGGCCTCAGAGCTCACGGAGGGACCAACCAAGGTCACGTCTACCGAGTGCTCTGGTCGGTGGCCGGCCAACTGCAGCCCTCATGGGATTCGAAGCTGGGATGACCTCTTGAGATCCACATTTTATCTAAGGCCAAAGTGGAAAAGGGCTTTTTCCGTATCTTCCCTCGGACACAGACGCCCAGGCTGGTGCTCCCCACCCAAGAAGCGTTCGGGTCTCGGGGCAACTGGGCAAACAGAGCCTGAGAGGAAGCAGCTGGGACCTGGCAGCTGGGTTTCAGGTGCGGCGGCTGCAGGTGGCCAGGCTGGGGGGGGGGGGGGGGCAGGGAAGGTCTGACAGCCCTCCTGGTGAGCAGGGCCCTGGGGATGGAGACGTGGCCCAGGCTGGTTGGGCAACACGGGCAAGGGCCAGCCTGCGCCCAGGCCCTGCTCTTGAATTTCAAGTGTGGGGGTGCCAGATGGGGAGGCAACATGGTGGGGAGGAGTCTCCAGGACTCAGGGGAGCCTGGAACTCAAAGTTGCCCCGAACATTCGGGAAGTACGGGGTGGGTCTGGGCCAAGAGGGGAAGGTTTGAGGGTTTGGTCCAGGATTGGCCAGCGGAGCGTCCCCACCCCTTCCCCTCCTCAGGCTTGGAGAGAAAAGTATACCAACTAGTCCCAGCCAGCCTTCCTTCCCCTCCGCCAAGCCTCCCACCCAGACTGGAATTTCATCATTGGAAAAGAAAAGGCCGGGGGCTCTGGGAAGGAGGTGAGAGGGGCCCGGAGGACGCTGGGCGGAGCCGTGTGGCATCTGCACCGCACGGAGCAGGGAGGGCCTTCCTGGCCTCAGTCTGCAGTCCGCGAAATGGGTATTGTTTGGCTCCGTGAGAGGGCGGGGTATCTGACAGCTGGAGGGACCGAGATGACTTCGGTGGGGGGGGGGGGGGGGGCATCCGCCACCTCCCTCAGACCTGTGATCGGGAGCCCCCAGGGGATGCGGCCTCTGCTCCTCCCTCAGATTTGCATTCATGTGTTCAGCAAACTTTTTCTGAGAAGTTCAGTCTGGGAAGTGAGGCCAGGGACGGTTTCCTGGACGAGGGGGCATCTGAGCGGAACTGTGAAGGACGTCAGAGCTGACCAGCGAAGGAAGGAGGGAAAGGGGAAGGGCAGAGGACACAGCCCGGGCAGAAAGACCTGGAAGTGAGGAATTTATGAAACTAAGAAGAGTTCCATTTGGAAACTGCCAAGAAATGAGGCCCGGAGGGGGCGCCTGGCTGGCTCAGTCGGAAGACCATGCGACTCTTGATCTCGGGGTCATGAGTCCGAACCCCACATGGGGTGTAAAATAAAGTCCTGGGGCGCCTGGGTGGCTCCGTCGGTTGAGCGTCTGGCTCTTGATTTCCACTCGGGTCGTGATCTCACGGTTCTCACGGTTCGTGAGATCGAGCCCCATCTCTGCGCTGACATCAGGGCGCCTGCTTGGGATTCTCCCTCTCCTTTTCTCTCTCTTCTCCTGCTCTCTCTCTCTCTCTCAAAAGGAATACATACACATTAAAAAAAAACAAAGTCTTTAAAAAAAAGACTTTAGTCAAAATCATTCATTTAATTCGGTTTAAAGGCAGCGGGGTCCTGCTGCGGTCACAGCGGTGGCCAAGGGGGTTCCACTCTGTCCTCAGGGAGTCTTAGTAACCACATCACATGCTTCTGTTGCATGTTGACCTACAGATTCCCGGCCCTGAGGCAAAACAGAAGGAAGTAAAATCCTACCACAACCCCAGAAGAAGAGAACGAGAATATCAGTGGCCGGTCCTCAAGATTCTAGAATTGCACCCCTTTGATGGGAGTGCTTAGGGGTTCTCAGCACAGTCTATACATCTGTATTTTCTTTCTTTCTTTCTTTCTTTTAATGTGTTATTTATTTTTGAGAGAGCGTGAGCAGGGGAGGGGCGGGGTGGGGGGAGCAGAAGATCAGAAGAAGGCTCTGTGTTGAAAGCAGAGAGCCCCATGCAGGGCTCGAACTCGAGCAACGTGAAATCCTGACCTGAGCCGAAGTCGGCCGCTCAAGGGACCGAGCCACCCGGGCGCCCCTCCAGATCTGTATTTCCCAACCTCAGTTGTTAACCTACTAGGCATAAAACAGTGAGTCTCAAGCAGTCAGTCGGGGCATGTGTGAAAATAATTATGGTTTCCTGGTATTTTAACTTAACTGTGCGCGCGCACCTGTTCACACACATACTGCGTTGCCGATAAAATATGAATTCTGTTGTGCGTCGAGTGAGGTAAGTTGGACACACTTGGAAAAAATTGTTTTTAATTTTTTTTAACGTTTATTTATGTTTGAGACAGAGACAGAGCATGAACGGGGGAGGATCAGAGAGAGGGAGACACAGAATCCGAAGCAGGCTCCGGGCTCCGAGCTGTCAGCACAGAGCCCGACGCGGGGCTCGAACTCACGGACCCGCGAGATCGTGACCTGAGCCGAAGTCGGCCGCTTAACCGACTGAGCCACCCAGGCGCCCCTGAAAATTTTTTTTTAATGTTTTACTTATTTTTGAGAGAGAGAGAGAGAGAGAGAGAGAGAGAGAGTGCAAGCAGGGGAGGGGCAGAGAGAGAGGGAGACACAGAATCCGAAGCACGCTCCAGGCTCTGAGCCATCAGCACAGAGCCCGACGCAGGGCTCGAACCCACGAACCGTGAGATCGTGACCTGAGCCGAAGTCGGACGCTCTACCGACTGAGCCACTCAGGCGCCCCAAATCGGAAACACTTTGAAAAACACTGGTCTGCGGCCCCCTACCCAATCGTCTCCCCATCTTTTTCTCACACAAACGTCTCTTTGCTTTCAGCCAAGATTTTCTTATGCCAACCCAGGGATCCCCTGTGTCCTCCAGACCCCCAGCCTGGGTCACGTGTCCCTCCAAGCTCCTCCAGTCCCTCGAGTCTCCCATCCCAGCCCTGCCCACTCTGGATGGTCACTGTCTGGGGATAGGTCTGTCCCCACCATTGGGCTGGAGGGTGGGGGCGTCTTCACCGCCGAGTCCCCAACATTGCCCTGCACGGGGCCGGGGCGCACAGTAGGGGCTCTGGGAATGTGGTCTGACTCTTTCAGAAACGGGAAGGAAAGGAAGGAGGCAGGCCACTTGGGTACACCGGAGCCAAAAGACTCGGGGCCTTCAGGCATCCAGGCCTGTCTGGGAAGCCGCGGCCTGGGACCCTGGAGACTCGCCCAGACCTTCCCTTCCTACCTTTCCAGTTATCTATTTAAGAGCCGGCTTGGGGCGCCTGGGTGGCGCAGTCGGCTACGCGTCCGACTTCAGCCAGGTCACGATCTCGCGGTCCGTGAGTTCGAGCCCCGCGTCAGGCTCTGGGCTGATGGCTCAGAGCCTGGAGCCTGTTTCGGATTCTGTGTCTCCCTCTCTCTCTGCCCCTCCCCCGTTCATGCTCTGTCTCTCTCTGTCCCAAAAATAAATAAACGTTGAAAAAAAAAAAAAAAAAAAAAAAAAAAGAGCCGTCTTGTCTGGGCTGCTCTGCCCCGCCCCCGCCCAGCTGCAGGCTGTCAGGTCTCTGCGGCTTGTGGCGCAACAGTAACTCTCGGGTTTCTGGGCCTAAAGGCCCAGAGAGAGGGTGCTGCCCTCCTTACTTCTCCCCACACCCAGTTAAGGTCCTGGGAGCTGGTTCCCAGGCCAGCTGCCCCCTACCACCACTCCCGGGCCTGCTCTGGGACCCCACCGCTGCCTCAGAGCTTGGGTGACCTGGATGGAAAGACACTGGATGCTTTCAGGGAGTCAGGATAGGATAATGGTCAAGGGTGTGGGGTCAAGGGTACGGGGCAGCGACAGGGGCCCTCCCACTTCTTAGCTGACCTTGGGCGAGGGATTCTACCTCTGAGCCTCATGCCCTCAGCTCTGAAGCAAGATGAAAGTCGTATTTACCCCCAGGGTGGCAGGAGAATTAAATAAAACCAGGTGGCTGCAAAAGATAGGCCTTGGCCATGTGATAAGAGGTCAGTATATAGTACATTAGTCTATCAGTATATCAGATTATTAGCTTTTCCCTTTAGAGATCCCTGGTCAGACGTTCGCCAAGCCATACCCCCCCCCCCGGGGGCGGGGGGCGTCTGAGGCGAATCCAAAGGAACATGGCCTTGGGACACCTGGGTGGCTCATTTGGTTGGGCGGCCGACTTCAGCTCAGGTCATGATCTCACAGCTTGGGGGTTCGAGCCCCGTGTCGGGCTCCGTGCTGACCGCTCGGAGCCTGGAGGCTGCTTCCGATTCTGTGTCTCCCTCTCTCTCTGCCCTTCCCCCCCCCCATCTCAAAAATAAAATAAACATTGGGGCGCCTGGGTGGCTCAGTCGGTTAAGCGTCCGACTTCGGCTCAGGTCACGATCTCGCAGTTCGTGAGTTCGAGCCCCGTGTCGGGCTCTGTGCCGACAGCTCAGGGCCTGGAGCCTGCTTCACATTCTGTGTCTCCCTCTCTCTCTGCCCCTTCCCTGCTCATGCTGTGTCTCTCTCTGTCTCAAAAATAAATAAACATTAAAAATAAAATAAAATAAAATAAAATAAAATAAAATAAAATAAAATAAACATTAAAAAAAACAAATTAAAAAAAAAAGGAACATGGCCTCGTCAGGAGCTAATTCAAAGGGTAAATGATCACGCAGCCTGTTCACGGTGACTATGTGGGTGTCATCTCCGAAGGCAGCCGGCGCGAAGGACCAGGACGTTGTGAGTCTGGAGTTTTTGTCACCTCCAGCCCCCTGAGGCGAGGGCAGCCCCTGAGTATCAAGTGCTCTCCCCACCTGTGCGGCTGGCCAGCTGGGTCCCCGGAGAAACGTCCAAAGAGCCACCGCTTTACTTCTGAGAAGAGTGTGAGGCCAGTGACCTGGCTTTGAGGGGGGTCAGGATTTGCACTTGAGCTTGAGATGACGGGGCATCTGAGTTCATCTGAGTGCTGATTAACAGGCTCTGGGCAAAGTCCCCCCCCCCTCCCCCCCGCCGGAGTTGTGGGGTGGGGAGGACAGTGAAAGATATTGCCACCTTGACCTCAAGTAACGCTTAGTTACCATTTGAGGGCCCATTAGAGACCAGTGGGTCCGTTCCCTCGTGGTACAGACAAGGAAACTGAGTCACAAAGTCCCCCAGGGCATTACTGGCCAAGGCAGAGAAGCCGTCAGCGGAGATGGAGATGGGGTATCAGGCCGGGGAGAGCGGAGGGCACAAACATCCAGAATAACCAGAGAAGTCCGAGAAAGACATCAAGATACCTTCAATCCGTTTTATCTTTTTGACCCCAAGGCACCAAGTTAAAAAAACGTATTTAAAAAATAAATAGGGGCGCCTGGGTGGCGCAGTCGGTTAGGCGTCCGACTTCAGCCAGGTCACGATCTCGCGGTCCGTGAGTTCGAGCCCCGCGTCGGGCTCTGTGCTGACTGCTCAGAGCCTGGAGCCTGTTTCCGATTCTGTGTCTCCCTCTCTCTCTGCCCCTCCCCCGTTCATGCTCTGTCTCTCTCTGTCCCAAAAATAAATAAAAATGTTGAAAAAAAAATTTTTTTTTAATAAATAAATAAGGGGCGCCTGGGTGGCTCAGTCGGTTGAGCGTCCGACTTCGGCTCGGGTCACGACCTCACGGTCCATGTGTTCGAGCCCCGCGTCGGGCTCTGTGCTGATGGCTCGTGGCCTGGAGCCTGCTTTGGATTCTGTGTCTCCCTCTCTCTCTGCCTCTCCCCCCCCGCTCACACTCTGTCTCTCTCGCTCTCAAAAATAAAGAAACATAGAATTTTTAAAATAAGTATGCATTAAAAAAAATTTTTTTGGGGGGGTGAAACCGACACAACATGAAAATGAACCGTTTTCAAGCAAACAATTCAGCGCCATTCGGTACAATGCCAGTGTTGTGCAACCACCACCTCTGTCTAGTTCCAAATCATTTTTGTCACCTCCCCCAGCCCCTGCCAAGGAAACCTGTGCCCATTAAGCGGTGACTCCCCATCCCTGCCCCCGGGTGCCAGCACCAGTAATCCGCGTTCTGTTTCTGTGGATTTGCCTCTTCTGGGGATCGTTCGCACAAACGGAACCGCACGGTATGTGATCGCGACCATCTGAGTGTGCGTGTCACCCCCAAGTTTATATGTAGAAACCCTAACCCCCCCCCAGGGGCGCCTGGCTCAGTGGGCTGAGCGTCCGACTCTTGATTTCGGCTCAGGTCATGACCTCACAGTTCGCGAGTTCGAGCCCTGCAGTTTGGGCTCTGTGCTGACAGCGTGGAGCCTGCTTGGGATTCTCCGCGTCCCTCTCTCTCTCTGCACCTCCCTCCTCTCTCTCTCTCTCTCTCAAAAAAAATTAAAAAAAAAAAAAAGAGGCTCCGAGGCGGCGAGTCTGTTACCAGAACGGGGCCCCCACCTGCCCACGCCATGCCATCAGGCACCCCGGTCTCCGACTTCCAGCCTCTAGAACAGCGAGCGATCAACTTCTATCGTTGACGAGCCATCCGGTCTGCGGTATTTTGGTAAAGCAGCCCGACCAGACCACGACGGTGAATTTGACATTGGACTTCTTTCAATTAGCAACACGTAGTTTGATGCAGTTATTACCAACCATCGAACCCTTACCAAATCCTGGGTGCTCCCGGGACGGCACGTGTCTCAACCTGTCTGAGCCTCTCAACAAGCCGCCAAAATTACCCTTATTGTGACAGTCCCGTAGACAGAGGTACAGAGAGGCGGCCGGCCCCGCCCAGGGTTCACGCAGCCAGTGAGTGGCCGCACCGAGACCTTTTTCTTTCTCCTTTTGCTTTATATTGTATCTGATTATTATTCTCAGCATCTTTGGCTTCCTTACTTTTCACGCCGTGGTAAAATATACATAACCTGAGGGGCGCCTGGGTGGCTCAGTCAGTTAAGCGTCCGACTTCGGGTCAGGTCACGATCGCACAGCTTGGGGGTTCGAGCCCCGCGTCGGGCCCCGAGCTGACCGCCTGGAGCCTGCTTCGGATTCTGTGTCTCCCCTTCTGCCCCTCCCCTGCTCACGCTCGCTCTCTCTCTCTCTCTCTCTCTCAAAAAATAAGTACACATTAAAAAAAAAATTTGTTAATATACATAACATGATGTGGACTCTTTTTTTTTTAACGTTTATTTATTTTTGAGACAGAGAGAGACAGAGCATGAACGGGGGAGGGGCAGAGAGAGAGGGAGACACAGAATCGGAAACAGGCTCCAGGCTCCGAGATGTCAGCACAGAGCCTGACGTGGGGCTCGAACTCACGGACCGCGAGATCGTGACCCGAGCCGAAGTCGGACGCTTAACCGACTGAGCCACCCAGGCGCCCCTGGGCTCTTTTAATCATTGTACTCAATTTTTAAGCATGGCGTGAGGTAGGGGTCAAGAGTTCCTTTTTTCTATATGCTTATCTGGATGCCGTAAGAGTCAGTCGGCTCTAGGGCCCTGGGGGTAAGCTCCCGGAGAAGGGGAAGGCGGCAGAAAACAAGAGCGGGTGGGAACACGGCCCATCGCAGGGGACAGACAGCAGGTTATCAAGGTGGCTTGGAATGTGCGATTTACAAGGGGTCGTGGTCATGAGGGAGCATCACGCAGGCTGAGGGCAAAATACAAGGAGTACCCCTCCCGCCCCCAGGTGGGATCCGTGTGATAGTCTTTGGACACCCCCGGGCTCCCCAAGAACAAACGAAAGGAGTTTCAGTGCTTGCCATGGTGACCTGGGAAACTAAGGCGAATGAAGAGGTAATTCCCCTGACTGCCTCCAGCCCGTTGGCACATCCTTGAAACGTGCAGAATGACCTCCTGCTAGGAGCTCAGCTGCCTCGATGAGGACACTTTGCGGGGGGACAAAAGAGAATCTTGGCTTAATATTATCCTGACCCCCCCCCCCCCCCCCCGGATCCCGTGAGTCACTTGAACGTAGACAAATGCCTTTGGAAACTTCCTTTATGCCCACTCCCCCAAGATATGTGTTGGCAATCATACTCCCAGCTGACGGCCCCTGAGAGCCATCTGAAGGGTCAGACGACTGAGGTTTTACTAAACGGTAATCAATGACGTTTTCCTAACCCGGCGAGCCCCTCAAGGTCCTGGAAACCTTGCTTCCGAAATACCTGAGAGACTTCCTCTATCCCTGATCCCCTCCCAACCCGAGGGGATAGAATCAGTTAGCTGTCACGACCCCAGAGTAGCTCTCCCCGCCCACGGGTCCTGTCCCCCGGGCTTGATAAAATCCCCTGTTTGCACCAAAGACGTCTTCAAGAATTCTTTCTTGGCTGTCGGCTCCGAACCCCACCATCACCCCAAAACCCCGTCGTCGGTGGGGTCGTGATGCAACCACCTTCCTGTCACAAGACAGAGGGACAGGCCCCAACGCCGAAGGACCGGGGCCTTGGGAGAATCAGGCAGCCAGAGCCATCCAAGAGTTTAAGCCGCAGGGGCGCCTGGGTGACAGGTAACTCGGTCGGTTACGCGTCCGACTTTGGCCCAGGTCACGATCTCAGGGGTCCGTGAGTTCGAGCCCCGCGTCGGGCCCTGTGCTGACGGCTCAGAGCCTGGAGCCCGCTTGGGATTCTGTGTCTCCCTCTCTCTCTGCCCCTCCTCTGCTCCTGCTCTCTCTCTCTCTCTCTCTCAAAAATAAATACACATTAAAAAAAAAATAGCACACAACTTTACAGGAAAAAAAGAAAAAAAGAGCCTAACCTCTTTGCATTACAACGGCGTGCTGGTAAATAGTTAACCACTGGCTCTTTGGGGGTGGAAACAGCCCTGATTTGCAGGTTACCGGTTTCTAATATGACCTTGTCGAAAGCGGAGATCGGAAGAAATACACAGTAGCCCCGGTTAAGCGTCCAGCTCCGGATCTCAGCTCAGGCCTTGATCTCAGGCTCGTGAGTTCAAGCCCCGGGTGGGGCTCCAGGCTGGGCGCGAAGCCTACTTAAAAGAAAACCACAGACACCGATGGCCCACACGTTAGGGAGTGTTTCTACCGTGCGGACAAGACAGACATAAATAATCTCCGGCGCAGAGATTAGCCTCCTCGTCACGGAGCGACGCATGTTGACCACCGATCGCCTTTGTGTTTAATGTAATTTATTTCATCGCGAGTGCACGTCATTTCATTTCCGGCAACTGGCCGAGTTTAACGACAGGCTTGCAAAATTCCCGAAAGTTTGGCAGTCAGCTCTCACAGACGGTTACAAGCCAGCCCCAGCACACCAGGGAGACATCTCCCGGATGAGAAAGAGAAAGCCAACTTTCAGACAAGTTGCTACAAGGCTGTGTCTGGGCCTCACTCTTCTCGCTGAAGAGTGAGCCCCGCTCTTCAGCTTCGCGGCTCCTTTCCGGATGTGGAACGCTTCAGGCTCCTACCTCAGGGCCTTTGCACGTGCTGTTCCCGCCGCTGTTTGCACCCCTGCCCCCAGATAACCACGGATATGGGAAGCAAAGGCAGAAAGAAAGGCAGGTGAGATCGAATTTCCTCATAACCCCACAGCCCACTGAGAGATAGCTACTTGAGATCGAGTACTGAGGTTTATTTTGAGAAAAAGCATACTCACACAAACACGCGTGAGGGGCACAGAGAGAGGAAGAGAATCCCCCGCGTGGCGGTGGGGGGGGGGGGCTCGATCTCAGGAACCGTGAGCTCCTGATCTACTGCCTTCCCCACTTGGAATGTCAACTCCCTTCCCTGCTGGAGCCCCAGTGCCTAGAACGGTACCCGGCATACAGTAGGCACTCAATACGCAAGTGTTGAATAAGTGAATATATTCTTTTTTTTTTTTTAAGGAGGCTCTACGACCAACGTGGGGCTGGAACTCACAACCCCGAGATCGAGAGTCACCAGCTCCAGCGACTGAGCCAGCCAGGCGCCCCTGAATGTACCCTTACATTTAAAAAAAAAAAAAGGGGGGCAGGATCATGTGAATTACCTCCATAACATTTCACTAGCTGTGCTTACTTACATATGATCGACTATCTCTGGGAAAAAACCCAAGAAACTGGTGGCCCCAGGGCCCCCCCCCCCCCACCCGGAGGGGCCCCAGGGGGGGAAGGGAAGGCTTTCACTGCATCCCCTTCCTGTGCTTTTAGAGATCTGTGCCTTTAATTACCTATTAACATTTTTTTTTTCAAGTGTTCTATAAAAAGTACTGCCTCGGGCTGCTGTGGGGAACAGGGATGGAGGAGGGTGAGCGTGGGCTGCGAGGAGGCTGGGGCAGTGACCCGAGAGCGGGGACTGGACAGGGCTGCCAAGCCCTCATCGCCTGTTCCAGAAGGTCCCGCCACAGAATGTTCTGCACGAAGCCCTTAGGGGCGCTGGGAGGCGAGGCTTGTCCCTCAGACCCGGCCCTCTTGGCCTGGCCTCTGCAAGCCAGCTGCACGGCCTCCCCAAAAGGCACTTTGGCCACCTCCGTCCCCGCACCAAAGGATCCCGATAAGACCCACCGCCTCCAACTGTCCAGGGGATCAAAGCTGCGAATCCTTGGGGCGCCCGGGTGGCTCAGTCGGTTGAGCGTCCCGCTTCGGCTCGGGTCACGATCTCGCGGTTTGGGGGTTCGAGCCCCGCATCAGGCTCTGTGCCGACAGCTCAGAGCCCGGAGCCTGCGTCGGAGTCTGTGTCTCCCTCTCTCTCTGCCCCTCCCCTGCTCATGCTCTGTCTCTCTCTCTCTCTCTCCCTCTCTCTCAAAAATAAATAAACCTTTAACACAACAAAAGCAACTCTGAATCCTTCATACCCCGTCTACAAGGGCAGGAGCACCGGACTGAGTTGCACCCCCAGAGGGAGATGTCAGCTTCCTTCCTCCACGTGACAATGATCTGACAGGCGTCAACTCTTTGTCAGGCACCCGGCCAGGGATCAGGGAGCTGGGGGGGTGAAGGGAGGCCTCGGCAGACAAAAAAGGGAGCCCGTGGAAGTAGGAACAGGGTTTTTGTTGGTTTGTTTGTTTTTTTTAAGTTAAATCCTGCAAGAATAATTGGTCTGCGATCTGACTGAGAAGGTGCCCTCCTGGTGAGGAAGTGGGAAGGGAGAAGCAGGCGGAGGGAACAGCGAGTGTAATGGCCCAGAGGCTGGGAATGAGCTCAGAGAGTTCGGGAATCAGGAAGCAGGCCAGTGCGGCTGGATTGAAGGAACGAGGCAAAGTGTCATCAGACGCAGCTGAAAAGACAGGTCTCCATGGGAGCCATCGACTCTGTCAGGAGCTTGGTAGCATCCCCTCCTCCGGGAAGCCCTCCTTGGCTGCATCAGGTGCCCCCATCCCGACCCTGTCCAACCCAGGCTTGTCACTCTCTAGTCATCGGCCTGTCTCCTGCAATGCCCGGGGTAGGACTGATCACCCCTGGGTCCCCAGCCCTGTCCAGCACATACCTGGGTACACAGCAGGTGCTCGGTAAATGAGGAGGGCGCGTGGAGCAAGCTGAGGGCACAGCACAGGCCAGCAGCAGCCCCTCCCCCCGGTGGAATACGTGCGACATTCCCCGGACACCCCCGGGGCTCCCCACGAACAAAGGAAAGGGGTTTAAGCGCTTGCCGCGGAGACGGGGGAAACTAAGGCAAACGAAGAATTACGTCCCCTGACTGCCTCCAGCCCATTGGCGCGTCCTTGACACGGGCAGAGTGACCTCCCCCCAGGGGCTCGGCTGCCTCGATGATGACACTTCGCTGGGGGCAAAAGGGAGCCTTGGCGGTCACCTCCAAAGGCTCGGCTTCCGGGTCAGGTGGGCGGGACTAATCCAGCTCTGCTTCCTGGGGGCTGGCTGGCCTAGGAGGGAAGCGAGGTGACAGAAGCCATACGGGTAATGGCAAGGGGATTTTGATTCTGCTGGGTTTTCCTTCTCATTGGCTTAACATGATCCTGACCCCCCACCCCAGGATCCCGTGAGTCACTTGAACGTAGACAAACGCCTTTGGAAACTTCCTTTATGCCCACTCCCCCAAGATATGTGTTGGCAATCATACTCCCAGCTGACGGCCCCTGAGAGCCATCTGAAGGGTCAGACGACTGAGGTTTTACTAAACGGTAATCAATGACGTTTTCCTAACCCGGCGAGCCCCTCAAGGTCCTGGAAACCTTGCTTCCGAAATACCTGAGAGACTTCCTCTATCCCTGATCCCCTCCCAACCCGAGGGGATAGGATGAGTTAGCTGTCACGACCCCAGAGTAGCTCTCCCCGCCCACGGGTCCTGTCCCCAGGGCTTGATAAAATCCCCTGTTTGCACCAAAGACGTCTTCGGGAATCCTCTCTTGGCCGTCAGCTCCGGACCCCGCGCCCCCCCACCTTCACCCGGAAACTTCATCAGTAAACGCCCCGGGAGGCTGACCTTGGCTGCCTCCCTGTCTCCCCTCAGCCTTGCCTCTTCCTGACCCAGGCCTGTGTTCCTGAGCGCCCCATCCGGCTACTGTCTTCCATCCCATCCTCAAAGGCTCCTCTGGGGAGGATTCCCAACAAGGCCAGTGGCCTCTGATGGGCTGCCGTCCAAGGTGAGGGCTCTGAAGTGGTCGGATCAAACACTTCTAGGGCTGCCCTTGGGCCAGCGTGGGGAGGCTCAGAGGAGACAGAGATTCCCAGGCGTCGGTGTTCAGGGAAGGAGAATGAAAGGCAGGGTTGAAAGGCAGGGTTGAAAGGCAGGGTTGAAAGGCGGGGGGTCCCACCCCAGTGACAGCACGCGATTTTCAGTTGCTGACTCATTTGGGGCCAGAGGCTGAGCGAATCTTTTTTTTTTTTTTTTCTTTTCTTTTTCAGTTTATTTATTTTGAGAGAGAGAGAGAGACAGAGAGAACCCCAGGCAGGCTCTGCACTGTCAGTGCAGAGCTCGATGTGGGGCTCGAACTCTCCAACCACGCGATCAGACCCCAGGCGAAGCTGGACGCTTAACCGAAGGAGCCCCCACCCCGCCCCCCGCCAGGCACCCCACGCTGGGCTAATCTTTAAAAATAATACAATATTGGGGCGCCTGGGTGGTTCAGTTGGTTGAGCGTCCGGGTTCGGCTCAGGTCATGATCTCGCGGTCTCTGGGTTCGAGCCCCACATCGGGCTCTGTGCTGACAGCTCGGAGCCTGGAGCCCGCTTCGGATTCTGTGTCTCCCTCTCTCTCTCTGCCTCTCCCCCGCTCTCACTCTGTATCTCTCTCTCTCTATCTCTCAAAAATAAAGATTTAAATAAATAAATACGACATATGGGGCGCCTGGGGGGCTCCGTCAGTTCAGCGTCTGACTTAGGCTCAGCCCATGATCTCGCGATTCGTGGGTTCGAGCCCCGTGTGGGGCTCTGGGCTGACAGCTCAGAGCCTGGAGCCCGCTTCAGATTCTGTGTCTCCCTCTCTCTCTCTGCCCCTCCCCTGCTCGTGCTCTGTCTCTCTCTCTCTCTCTCTCGAAAGTAAAAGCATTAAAAATAAGATTTAAAAAATAATGCAATCTATTCATGTCAATGGATGAGATGTAGTCAGACTGTGTAACTCAGAAGGTTCGAAAGGCCTAAAGGGAAAAGTATTCCATTTTTAGGATTTTAAAAGGCGGGGGGGAGTACCTTTCAGGTTGGGTGCCGGCAGCTCACAATCTTTTAAACGATATCTGCTGCCCACGCAGGTCCCCTTCCCGGAGGCAACTCTTATTATCAGTTTCACTCAAAATGTTGCTCAAAGGATATTCACTAGGCGCCTACTATGCGCCAGGCACTGTCCTAAGGGCTGAGGATATCATAGAGGGGGCTGGGGAGTCCGTATTTTTTAACGTTTACTTATTTATTAAAAAATGTTTTTTAATGTTTATTTATTTTTAAGAGAGAGAGACTGTGAGTGGGGTAGGGGCAGAGAGAGAGGGAGTCACAGAATCCGAAGCAGGCTCCAGGCTCCGAGCGGTCAGCACAGAGCCCGACGCGGGGCTCGAACTCACGACCGTGAGATCATGACCTGAGCTGAAGTTGGATGCTTACCTGACTGAACCCCCCAGGCGCCCCTATTTATTTATTTTTGAGAGAGAGAGAGAGAGAGAGAGAGAGACAGAGGCAGAGTATCCCAAGTAGACTGCACAGCCGACAGAGAGCCCGATGCGGGGCTCGAACTCATGAACCGTGAGATCGTGACCTGAGCCGAAATCAAGAGTCAGACGCTTCGCCCACTGAGCCACCCCAGCGCTTGGATCAGTATTTTTTTTTTCTTTTTTTAATAGAAAGGTCAGAGAAGATCAAACCGTTTTGAGTGCTGGTGGGGGTGATCTAGATTCCTAGATGCCAGAGGAGAAGCGGAGGAGAGAGAGGAGCCCGGCTGGAATGTTGTCCATATCTAGGCAAAACAGGAAGGGTCCCCAGGCTCAAGGGCGACCACGGCGTTTGCCAAAGATAGACACAACAATCTCTCCCATCCCACACGCTCTTACAGTGCGACCTCGACGTGCCTCCCACTGTGTTTTTTTTTTTTCTTTTAAGTGTATGTGTTTCTTTTGAGAGAGACAGAGACAGCGCGAGTGGGGGAGGGGCAGGGAGAGAGGAAGAGAGAGAGAGAATCCCAAGCGGGCTCTACACTGGCAGCGCGGGGCCGACATGGGGCTCGAACTCATGAACCTTGAGATCACGACCTGAGCCCAAACCAGGAGACGGATGCTTAACCGGCTGAGCCACCCGGGCGCCGCCGCCCCCCCCCCCCCCACTCCCGCTGAGGGTGTTTCGTGTGAGGGTACGTTCCCTCGCCCTTGACACTGCGCAAACCTTCGCATCTACGCAGACCAGTAAAGCGAGTGGAGGTCAGGTTTCCGAGGACCAGGTATTTCCCACTTGCTTTTAGGGCGCCCGCTCCTGGAACCCAGCCGCTTGGCTCTGCGGATGATCAAGGAGCCCGCGCCGGGAGGTCCCATAAAGGTATGGCAGCCGTCAGCCCAGCTGAGGTCCCGGCCACCAGCTGCCGGCACCAACTCCCGGACGTAGTGAAGATTCCTCCAGCTGTTTCCGGCTCCCAGCCGGGAGTTACCTCCCAGGTCTGCCACTCTAGCCGGCCGAGGCCCCAGATATCGGGGCGCAGAGACGCGCTGTCCTTGCTGTGCCTCGCTCAAATTCCTGACCTACAGAATCCATGAATATCACAGAGGGATTTTTTGTTACGCAGCAGTCGATAACTGCTACACCGAGTAGTGGGAGGAGTCTGGGAAGGTTTTCCTCTGGTGGGTTCTCTTCTCTCAGTGATGTAGAAAGCAACGTCCCCCCTGCGAGTGGGCAGAAAGGAGACGTAGGAGTCTGAGCCGTCTAGGAAACAACTCGAGTCCACCGACGAATGAGTAGATAACCCAAATGTCGTAGGTCCACACAATGGAACATTATTCGCCCTCCATCTTTCCCCGCCTCCATCAGGCTGGTGTGAACGTCCTGGCGGAGGCTTTCGAGAGCTCCAGAGCGTTAACAATGCCGACGAGGGAAGCATCTGCCAAGTTCTTATTAGGCCACGCTCCAGAGTCATTTTCCAGCGTCTAATTGCGATGATGAAGCCCGATTACACGGAAATCACTGGCGATCACGGAGCTGGGAAAATTGCTCTGAAGCTTCCAGACCTGTGCCATTAGTCTGATTTTATTTGCACTGACAAACCACGGCTGGTGTCTCGGACCAAGAGGAAGTTGAAGAACAACATATAGGAGGGAGAGTCCCGGCAGTCTTTTTCAAAGGGTGTAATACGTACGTACAAATAAAATACCTCAGTGGGGGGAGAAAATGAAAGGAAATTCTGACGAGGTGGATGAACCTTGAAACATCGCAGGAATGAAGGAAGTGAAGTGAAGGAAGCCGATGCCAGAGGATGAATATTGTATGGTCCATTTATATGAACCATCCAGAAGAGACAAGTCTGTAGAGACCAAAAGATAGTGGGGATGGTTGCACAGCATTGTGAATGCGTTGAATGACACTGAATTTTACCCTTTGATTTTACTTTTTTTTTATTAAGTTTTTAATGTTTATTCTTGAGAGACAGAGCATGAGTGGGGGAGGGGGAGAGAGAGGGAGACACGGAATCCGAAGCAGGCTCCAGGCTCTGAGCCGTCAGCACAGAGCCCGACGCGGGGCTCGAACTCACGGACTGAGAGATCGTGACCTGAGCCGAAGTCGGACGCTTAACCCACTGAGCCACCCAGGCGGCCCCAAAGTTTGGAATTTGAAATGGGGTGTTTAGGGAAGTCCTGGACGACAAGATGACATTTGAGCAGACCCTTGGAATTGTGGGAAGGGCATTCTAGGAAGAGGAAGGATTCTGGCAGGGGGGATGGCGGGGTGGGGGGGGAGCTCAGATCAGGACCAGGTTTCAAGGAGCCAATGTACTTCACAGAGTAAGTGAGGGTAACAGCAGCAGCAAATGCAATGGGGACATTAGGCAGGGTGACAGACGGCGTGGGGCCTTGTGAGACCCTGGCTTTTTCTCTGAGACGGGAGCCACTGGGGGGGGGGGGGGGTTCCGAGCAGAGAAGAGATAGGATCAACTTAGGTTTTAACATGGATTGCTGCCACATCTGGGCGGGGTGGGGAGGGGGGGACAGACAGCGAAGGCAGAAGGGAGGAAGCCAAATCTCAGTCCCAAAAACTTCTGTCGCGATTGAACTCTTACCGTGACTCGTGGCTGAGATTTATTCGGGGCTGACGATGTGCCCCGCGCGGCCCTAAAAGCAATTCGGGGCGCGGGCTCGTGCAATGCCTCCCACCTCTTCGACCCTGCTTGACACATGGGCAAACCAAGGCTCCAAAAGATCACGTTGCTCGGCCAAGTTCATTCCTGATGGTTCCATCTACTGATTTATTTTTTGTGTCAAGTGTATTTATTTGTCTTGAGAGAGACAGGGCATGAGCGGGGGAGGGGCCGAGAAACACGGACGAAGGACTTGAACAGATCATTTTCAGAGCAGGAAACTGAACCAGCCGATACATATCTCAGGGGCGCCTGGGGGGCTCAGTCTTAGGTGAAGCGTCCGACTTCGGCTCAGGTCATGATCTCACGGTCCGTGAGTTCGAGCCCCGCGTCGGGCTCGGTGCTGACGGCTCGGAGCCTGGATTCCGCTTCTGATCCTATGTCTCCCTCTCTCTCTCTGCCCCTCCCCTGCGCATGCTCTGTCTTTCTCTCTCTCAAAAATAAACATTAAAAAAAATTTTTTTAAAAAGGAAGTGTTTGTTGAAAGAATGAATAAATTTCCAAAATCACAGTGTGTGTGTATGTGTGTGGTCTAGTGATAACAAAGGCTGTTTTCAGGATTCTAGGACAGCGCGTTATTTTATTGTTGTTTATTTAACAATTTTTTTAAATGTTTATTTATTTTTGAGAGCAAGAGAGCTTGGGCAAGCGGAGGAGGGGCAGAGAGGGAGGGAGACACAGAATCTGAAACAGGCTCCAGGCTCTGAGCGGTCAGCACAGAGCCCGACGCGGGGCTCGAACCCACAGACTGCGAGATCATGACCTGAGCCGAAGTTGGACGCTTAACCGACCGAGCCACCCAGGCGCCCCAGACTCACGTTGCAGTTTTAAAAAACAAGGCAGAGAGGGTGCCTGGGCGGCTCAGTCAGTTCAGCATCCGACTTTGGCTCAGGCCATGATCTCTCCTTCTGTGAGTTCGAGCCCCGCCTCGGGCTCTGTGCTGACAGCTTGGAGCCCTGCTTTGGATCCTGTGTCTCCCTCTCTCTCTGCCCCTCCCCCCCTCCCCGCGTCTCTCTCTCTCTCTCTCTCTCTCTCTCCTCTCTCTCTCCCTCTCTCAAAAACAAATAAACATTAAGAAACTGAAAATAAAAACAACACAGAGAGGGGCGCCTGGCTGGCTTGGTCACTGGAGCATCGCACTCTTGATCTTGGCGTCAGGAGTTCAAGCCCCACATCAGGCAAAGAGATTACTTTTTTAAAAATTAAATTTAGGGGCGCCTGGGTGGCGCAGTCGGTTAAGCGTCCGACTTCAGCCAGGTCACGATCTCGCGGTCCGGGAGTTCGAGCCCCGCGTCGGGCTCTGGGCTGATGGCTCGGAGCCTGGAGCCTGTTTCCAATTCTGTGTCTCCCTCTGCCTCTGCCCCTTCCCCGTTTATGCTCTGTCTCTCTCTGTCCCAAAAATAAATAAACGTTGAAAAAAAAATGAAATTTAAAAATTTTTTAAATATGCTAAAGAAATAAATCAAATACAGAGAGATCCTGTGTGCCTTTTACTGAGTTTTCTCCAATGGGAACATCTTATAAAAGTGGCGTACAGCTGAGGGGCACCTGGGGGGCTCAGTTAAGCATCTGACTTCGGCTTGGGTCTTGATCTCGCGGCTTGAGTTTGAGCCCCCTCTTCAGGCTCGCTGCTGCCAGCACTGCGCGCGCTTGGGATCCTCTGTCCCCCTCTCCCTCTGCCCCCTCCCCCCCACTCACGTGTGTGCTCTCTCTCTCTCAAAAGTGAATAAATGTTAAAAAAAAAAAAAACTATAGTACAGTTGATTCTCTTCATTCGCGGCAGTCATGCTATGTCAAGTTGCCGCAAATGCTGAGTTAGCGAATACTGAATCACGGAGGTTGGGGAGGGGCGGGGGCTGCATACAGTTAGGCTCTGGCCAGCTTCTGGTTACAACATGTTCACGAAACCATTAATATGTAACTTTGTTTTCTGTGTGTTTCTGTTTGAAAACACCTTACATAATATCCCTTGTGGATTCCTTGGCCTTGAACTCAGGCCAACAGCTCTGTAACTCACACCTGAGGGAAGTTCTTCTAACGCACGTAAACATCGTCCACGTTTTCTCCGTGAGGCATATCCCAGCCTTCTTGCGCGTGGGGACTCTGGACAGCACGACTCTTGGGGGCTGTTTTAAACGGGAAAACCACGAACAGAAAGCACAAAAATGTAAAAAATGTGGCCCTTAAATAGACCGTGAAAAGGATGCTTGTTTGCAGCGTAGGAGCTGCAAGGGGAAGACGGACCTGTAGCCCCGTTCAACTTCAGCTGGGAGTGTGTGTTGGGCGACTCGAGTTTTTTATTTATTGACTTATTTGTTTCCATTCTGTGCATGTCTGGGAATGACCCGGAAAGTGTCGCCAGTATTGACTTTGGGGGTTTCCGTATTTGCATTCGCAAGTATGGAATCTGCAAATAAGGACCGACTGTCCGGTATCCCAAGCAGGATGTCCTGACACTGACCGGGTCAGAATACAGAGCATTCCATCACAATGTCTCCCTCACCGACCCCGCATTGTCCTGGTGTGGCCACCCCCATTTTCTCTGCTCTGACCTCCTTCTGAAGCCCTGGTGACCACTAATCTGTTCTCCAGTTCGTGGGTTCGAGCCCCGCGTCGGGCTCTGTGCTGACAGCTCGGAGCCTGGAGCCCGCTTCGGATGCTGTGTCTCCCTCTCTCTCTGCCCCTCCCCACGCACTCTGTCTCTCTCTCTTTCTCTTTCAAAAATAAATAAACATTAAAAAATTAAAAAACAAAACAAAACACCATACCCCTTAGCCATCACTCCCCAATCTCTCCATCCCTCCCAGCCCCTGGTAAACCACCAGTCTATTTTCTGTCTTTATAGATTTGCTGCTTCTGCAGATTTCATGTCAATGAAATATGTTGGTCTTCTGTGTCTGGCTTTTTTTTTTTTTATTATTAAAAAACTTTTTTATGTTTGTTTATATTTGAGAGAGAGAGAGACAGAGCCCGAGTGGGGGAGGGACAGAGAGACAGGGAGACACAGCATCGGAAGCAGGCTCCAGGCTCCGAGCTGTCAGCACAGAGCCCGACGCGAGGCTCGAACTCATGAACTGTGAGATCGGGACCTGAGCCGAAGTCAGATGCTTAACCGACTGAGCCACCCAGGCAACTCCATGATGTGTGTGGCTTTGTGCACTCAGTGTAATGGGATCAACCAAGCCCACTCTCAAAGAGAGAGGGGACAAGCAGGGGAGGGGCAGAGAGGGAGGCAGAGAATCTCAAGCAGGCTCCAGGCTCCGAGCTGTCCGCCCGGAGGGGGGGCTTGATCTCACGAACCGTGAGATCATGACCTGAGTCAAAATCAAGAGTCAGACGCTCAACCGACTGAGCCCCCCGGGCGCCCCTGTCATGTCGTGGTTTTCAATGTTTGAAGATTCGGCAACACCAAGGCTGCCTGGATACCAAGGGACGTGTGGCCGCTTGACGTGACATCTGGGATTGGCTTCCAAATAAGTCCAGGGCCCTGCGTGGGGTGAGAGAGCACAGGGTTAACCCGTACGTTGAGGATGAAAAGCAAACGTTCGAAACAACAACAAATGGAATCAGGGTGTCGAGTTATCTCGCTCGGCCTCTCACACCGGCTCGCCGGCAGCCCCAGGGGAAAAAATGGCCCTGACCCCAGACAGGCTCGAATCCCGGGTCTGCCGCTCCCCGGGTCTGTGCGCCAGCTAAGTGACTGGGCCCTCACCTGCCCAGCAGGGGACAATCAGACCCCATCAGGGAACCTTCAAGTTGGGGGCCGAGCGCCGAGCCTTCCTTGCAGCAAGAACTCAGCAGATGGGAACTGGGTGGCCTCCAGCAGGTGACTTTGCCTCTCTGGGCCTCAGTCTCCTCACCTGTGAAATGGGATAGTCCTCTCCCCTACCTTTTGGGGCTGGGGAGAGGACTCATTTGTTCGTACACTCATTTAATATTTCTTGAGCGTTTTCTACGCATCATTATTGAGTGGGTTTTTTAAGATTTTTTTTATTAAAAAAATTTTTTTATGTTTATTTTTGAGAGAGAGAGAGAGAGAGAGAGAGAGAGAGACAGAGCAGGAGCAGGGGAGGGACAGAGAGAGAGCGAGAACACAGAACCTGAAGCAGGCTCCAGGCTCCGAGCTGTCAGCACAGAGCCCGACGCGGGGCTCGAACTCACGGACCGCGAGATCGTGACCTGAGCTAGAGTCGGATGCTCAACCAACTGAGCCACCCAAGCGCCCCCGCAGAAGGGATTCAGAGAAGCGAGTGACATCGTGCACTTCCTGCGAAAGGGTTCTGCCGTCGCCTAAGGAACCTTCTGCCCCGGTTAAGGTGACCGCCATGGCTAAGGTGAGGGACGACGGCTCTGGGACCGGGGTGGTGGCTGTGGGGGGGTCAGGCTTCAGATACATTCTGAAGGTCAAACCCACGGGACTTCCAGCTGGCTGGGATGTGGGCCGTGCGATGGAGAGGTGAGTCATGAGGCCCTTCAAAGTTTCCAGCCCGCGTGTCTGGAAGGATGTCTGTGCCGCCCGAGAAAGTAGGCGACTCAAGCCACTGAGCATGAGCTGCACACCGGAAGTGCCTGACATGCGCCCCCTTCTGCCAGGCCCGTCTTCACCCAGGGGGCTGGTAACTACAGATAGGTTACATCGCAGATGTTTGGTATACGGTGTGAGGTAGAGATCTCCCATCTCATAACCTGCCTCCTCTCCTCATCTTCCAGAACTTCCGGGGCTGTTTTCCCCTCCCTCTTTTGCACGGTTATTCATTCAGTTTTGTCTTGTTCTTGTTTTTTTTTTTAACTTTTTAATGTGTATTTATTTTTGAGAGAGAGACAGAGACAGAGGCAGAGACAGAGTGCAAGCCGGGGAGGGGCAGAGAGAGAGGGAGACGCGGAATCCGAGCCGTCAGCCCAGAGCCCGATGTGGGGCTCGAACCCACCGACCTGAGCCGAAGTCGGATGCTGAACCCACTGAGCCACCCAGGCGCCCCTGTCTTGTTCTTATTGATTACTCAAGAGCTCTTTATATATTATGGACACGAATCCCTCTGTCAGGTTCATGGATTGCAACTATCATCCACAACGTGTGGCACATCTTTTCATTTTGTTTACAGTGTCTTTTGATGTCCAAAGGTTTTTACTTTCAATGCAGTCCTTTCTAGACAGCCCCATGTGGATAACCCACATCCTTCCTCCGTGATCTGAAAGGCGACCTTCTGTCTCTTATGAAATCTCCATGAATGTGTGGGTCTGTTTCTGAGCCGTCTGTTCTTTTTTTGGTAATCTGCTTGCCTAATCTTACGCAAATACCCTGGTCTCTTAGTGGCTGAGGCTAAATAATGATGAACTTGATTTCTGGTTAGGCAAGCCCTCGATTCCTTCCTGCTCAAAAGGTTCTTGCCTTTTCTTGTAGCTTTGTTTTCCCACATGGATTAGTTTCCCGGGGCTGTTTTAAGAAAGGCCCACAGACCGGGTGGCTTAAACGGCAGAAGTGTATTGTCCCGTGGTACAGGAGGTCAGAAGTGTTGCAGGATTGGTTCCTTCTGAGGGCTGGGAGCAAGAATCCATTCTAGGCCTTTCTCCTTGGCTTGTGGGTGTCCGTCTTCTTCCCGTGTCCTCACTTGTCTTTCTTCCGAGCCCGTCTGTCCCTGGGGCCAAATTTCCCCTTCTTAAAGGACACCAGTCCTGGGGCACCTGGGTGGCTCAGTCGCTTAAGCATTAGACTTCGCCTCAGGTCATGATCTCTCAGTTCGTGGGTTCGAGCCCCGCGTCGGGCTCTGGGCTGACAGCTCAGAGCCTGGAGCTGCTTCGGATTCTGCGTCTCCCTCTCTCTCTCTGCCCCTATGCTGCTTGTGCTCTCTGTCTCTCAAAAATAAATACATAGGGGCGCCTGGGTGGTGCAGTCGGTTGAGCGTCCGACTTCAGCCAGGTCACGATCTCGTGGTCCGGGAGTTCGAGCCCCGCGTCGGGCTCTGGGCTGATGGCTCGGAGCCTGGAGCCTGTTTCCGATTCTGTGTCTCCCTCTCTCTCTGCCCCTCCCCCGTTCATGCTCTGTCTCTCTCTGTCCCAAAAATAAATAAACGTTGAAAAAAAAATTAAAAAAAATAAATAAAATAAATACATAAACATTAAAAAAAAAAATCCCCATCTCCCTGATCTCACATCCCTCCCCAGCCACTGTTTTCTTTTAGAGCAACACTTCCTCCCAGGGGTTTCTAGGGGCTTTTGTCCTGTTCTTTCCTGGGCTCTCCAGAAGCCGCTCTGATTGGTCCAGGGATCGGGCTCCACCAGCCCTGCTCTGGTCCCCGCTGACCCCACTTTACCAAATCCAGCGGCCGATTCTCTGCCCTTCTCTGATGTGACCACTCAGCACCTTTTCTTTTTTTCACTTTCTTTCTTTTAAAAATTGAGGTATATTCACATATCCTAAAATTCACCTTTTTTTTTTTTTTACAAAAGGTTATTTATTTTGAGAGAGAGAGAGAGAGAGAGAGAGAGACAGCACAGGAGGGGCAGAGAGAGAAGGAGAGAGAGAATCCCAAGCAGGCTCTGCACGGCCAGGGCGGAGCCCAATGTGGGGCTCGAACTCACGAACCCTGAGATCATGACCTGAGCTCAAACCAAGTCGGAGGCTTCACTGACTGAGCCCCCCAGGCGCCGCACCCCCCTCCTCCACATTATGTATTTCTCTTTTTTTCTTTTTTTTAATTTTTTTAACGTTTATTTATTTTTGAGACAGAGAGAGACAGAGCATGAATGGGGGAGGGGCAGAGAGAGGGAGACACAGAATCGGAAACAGGCTCCAGGCTCTGAGTTGTCGGCACAGAGCCCGACGCGGGGCTCAAACTCACGGACCGCGAGATCATGACCTGAACCGAAGTCGGCCGCTTAACCGACTGCGCCACCCAGGCGCCCCCACATTAGGTATTTCTAAGCGAGCCATCCTGACAGGGCCATCGTGCAGTGATCACGGAAGGCACGGGTACTGTCTCCTCCTGAGCCCCCCGGTCCCCTTGATTGGATGACGCTGCGCTGGGTGGCTTTCCTGCCTACCACTGGCCTGTCAGCCTCTCTGTTACCCTCTGATCTCTCCTCTTCCTCTTTCTCCCTCCCCCCCCCCCCCCCACCGTGGCGACCTCGGCGACCTCGTGGCTGTCCATACCTGCAGCATTCTAGCAACTTCCAAACGTCCTCTCCCCTGAGCCGCAGACCCACCAAGCACCACTCGAGCGCACCAATTAGACGTGTTCTTCCCGCTGGCTTCGCGCTCCTGGAAAAGGAGGCCCCAGCGACCCCGACGCTCGGAGCTGCAAAATTGGGAGGGATCCTTGATTTCTCTCCCAGCTGACCTCACGCTGTCAGCAAGTCCTCTCTCCGCCTTCAAAACGTGTCCGGAATCCGGTGTCGCCCCCCCTCCCCTTACTTCGGTCGCGGTGCCCCCCGCCCTGGCCCCTGCCAGCGGCCTCTGTCGCCCACACTCTTCCAGTCACCTCACTGGCCTCTCGGCTCCCTGAAATCCCAGCTAGCGGTTCTCCGTTCCCTCCCTGGCTCAGCATTGGCGAGCAGCGCGGACAGTAGGACTCCGTTTCTATGAAATGTCCAGAACGGGCAGAGTCACAGAGACCGAAAGAAGGTTGGTGGGTGAGCGGGTCTGGGGGAAGGTGGTGGCCGGATTGCGGGGTGCCAGCAATTGAGGGCACGGGTGTCTTTTGGGGGGTGATGAGGATTTTCACACGTTGAAAGCGCCTGGGTGGCTCAGTGGGTTGAGGGTCCCATCTCGGCTCGGGTCGTGATCTCACAATTTGTGAGTTCGAGCCCCGCGTCGGGCTCTCTGCTGTCAGCCCAGACCCCGCTTCAGATCTCCTGTCTCCCCCCCCCCCGCCCCATCCCTCCTCTCAAAAATAAATAAAACATTAAAAATAATAATAAATTCGGTAATAACAATGATCGTGGTGATGTAACTCACCCTGCGAATACCCTGAAAGCTTCTGAATTGTACGTTTTAAGTGGGGGAATTGCGTGCAGTGCGAGGTCGAGCTCAACAAAGCCATCACCACCTTCCCCCCAAGCCCTTCCAACCACCACCAAGAAACAATCCTTCCTGTGGCTCTCATCTCAACCCAGTGTCCTCACCACAGCTGGTGCAACTCGCTGCCATCTGCCGTCCCCTTCCCGTCCCACAGCCCCTCTATCTTCTGAACACATCACCTCCACTCTCCCCTCTGCCCACGCTGTTCCCGCCATGCTGGCTTCCTTGCATGTTCTGCCCCAGGGCCTTTGCACCTGCTGTTCCCGCTGCTTGGGACAGTCGTCCCCTGAAATCTCCCATGGTTCACTCCCTCCCCTCTCTCACTCTCAGCTCCAGCGTCACCTCCTCCGGGGAGGCTTTCCGGACCATCATCTCGAACAGAAATGGCATCCGCCATGCTTCTCTGCCTCCTCTCCCTGTTTTATTTGCCTCCGCTGCACTCCTCACTTTGTGACATAGCGGATACGGACTTGCTTATGTATGCATTGCCCCATTGCCTTCAGGTGACCTGTCCTGCTCGCTGTGGTATCCGCCCAGGGCTAAACAGTGACTGGCACATAGTAGGTGCCCAAGAAAGAGGTTTTGAATGCACAAATTAAGGAACGCTCCCTATATCCTTCCCTGAGCCTTAGAGTCCGCGTGTTCAAAGGCCTCCTGGTCACCTTTCCTGGATGACCCAAGGTATCTCAAACCCACTCTAGTGATGGATGGTCCCCCACCCCGCCTCCCCAGATATGCCGCGTCCTGGAGCCTGTGAACATGACCTTATTCAGAAAAAGGGTCTTTGCCGATGTCATTATGTTAAAAGATCCTGAGATGAGATCATGTAAATTATCCCCTTTTTCATGTTTATTTATTGACAGAGAGAGAGAGAGAGAGAGAGAGAGAGAGAATGAGCAGGGGAGGGGCAAAGACAGAGGGAGAGAGAGAGAGAATCCCAAGCAGGCTCCGCACCGTCAGCGGAGCACAAATCCCGGGAACTGCGAAATCAGGACCTGAGCAATATCGAGATGCCCAAGTGACTGAGCCACCCAGGCTCCCCAAGATCATATAGATACTATATATTAGATATATTATATATAATAGATATTATCATATAGGATAATTCCTGGAGGACCCTAAATCCCGTGACCAGTGTCCCTGTAAGAGAAAGGAAAGGAGAAGGTGCAGGCACGGAGGGAAGAGCACGTGACAATGGAGGCCAAGACTGCAGGGACGTGGTCCCCGCCCAGGGGATGTCAGGAGCCACGGGAAACCGAAAGAGGCAAGGAAGGATCCCCCCCACCCTGGGGTGTCGGGGGCGGGGAGAGCAGGGCCCTGCTGACACCTCGATTTCAGACTTCTGGCCCCCAGAACTGGGAGGGGCTTGATTTCTCCTTTCACGCCACCTTGCTTTGTGGTCGTAGGTTGCAGCGGCTGCAGGAAACTCACCCGCTCGCCATGTCCCGAGAACCTCAGCATATTCCTCCCACCCGCTCTTTCCCCATCCCGGGAGGGCCTCACCTCCCACCCCCTCGACAGCCGCAGGCGCTCCACCCTCACCCCTCCTCTGGTGGTCAGTCGCCAGTCCCCGTTGTTGGAAGCCACCGAGTTCGTGGAAGGTCGTTACGGCAGCAGCGAGAAACTAACACGCTGTTGTAACGATTGTATCTATAAAGTCGCCTCTGCGGGCCGGCTGCTCCTTGTCCGCTTCCGCAGACGTCTCTGGTGTCTGTGACAGGGCCCGGCCCGCAGCGGGCACTTCAGGTCTGTGCAGTGAGCGTTTGCTTCCTAATGTCACGCACCCCCTCAACTTTCTCAGGATTGACTTCACCCTCAAGCAAACCCTGCGAGATAAAATCTATTAGCGACCGCCGGGGCGCCTGGGCGACAGCTGGCTGGGCGCGCATCTGACTCTTGGTTTGGGCTCCCGTCGTGATCTCACGGTTCGAGCCCCGCATCGGGCTCCGTGCTGACGGTGTGGAGCCTGCTTGGGAGTCTCTCTCTCTCTGCCCCTCCCCTACTCACGCGGTCTCTGTCTCTCTCAAGTAAATAAATAAACTTAAAAGACAAAACCAGGGGCGCCTGGGTGGCTCAGTCGGTTGGGCGTCCGACTTCGGCTCGGGTCCTGACCTCGCGGTCCGTGAGTTCGAGCCCCGCGTCGGGCTCTGGGCTGACAGCTCAGAGCCTGGGACCTGTTTCGGATTCTGTGTCTCCCTCTCTCTCTGAGCCTCCTCTGCTCATGCTCTGTCTCTCTCTGTCTCAAAAATAAATAAATGTTAAAAAAAAAAATTAAAAAAAAAAAAAGAAAGAAAAGCAAAACAAAACTCTTATCAACCAGGATGCCTGGGCCGCTCAGATGGTCAGGCGTCACACTTCGGCTCAGGTCATGATTTTGCGGTTCGTGAGTTCGAGCCCCACATCCGGCTCTCTGCTCTCAGCACAGAGCCCGCTTTGGATCCTCTGTCTCCCTCTCTCTCTGCCCTTTCCCTGCTCGCTCACTCTTTCTCAAAAATAAACATTAAAAAAAAAAAAAAAAGATTCTGGAGCCACCTGCCAGGGCTCAGAACAAACCCAGCTTAGCCACACTAGCTATGTGACTGCGGGCAAGTCTTTTGAGCTTCCCGAGCCTCAGTGATCTCACCTGGAAAGCGGGGATACTAACAGTCCCTTCCTCGTGACCTTGTGAGGATTAGGGAAGGTGAGGCCCGGTGCTATTAGATGTTGGCAGGAGTATTACTATTTTAGTAGCAAGTGCTCAGTGTCTAAATCCCTCACCCCTCCAGGTCGGGCGGGCGGGAATGCAGCCGGTGCACCCGCCTCGCTCAGGCCGACGGGTGTTAGTTGACCGACCGACCGACGACGATGGCGGGGCGTCCCTCGGTGCCTGCGGCTTCTAGGGCGAACAGGCGAGGGCTCAGAGACACAGGCCGGGCGGGACCATGGGTTTATTGGGAGCTCCACGCGTGCACTCACAGCGTCACACGACAAGGGCACAGCTACCCGGAAGGCGCGAGGTGGCCTCCACCCACGGCTGGGCCCGGAGGCGGTGGGGTGCAGTCTCCTTCCTGGTGGCCCGGGCCCAGCGGGGGCCTTCCTCCCGGGCGGCTGAGGGAGGGCACCGGGGTGGCCCGGGCCTGGCAAGGGGGCGAGCAGGGAGCCGGGGGACCGGGGCGGGTGGGGGGCCTGCGCCCTCACTCCAGGGACTGGAGCATCAACAGCTGCTTCAGCACCTTCGTCTGGCTGGTCTCGCGGATCTCGCCGGCCAGGAACATCTCGTCCACGACCGTGTAAACCTGAGCGGAGGGAGGTCGAAGGGGCGGGGTGGCAGGGGGGGGGGGGGGGAGACCCCGGTGTGAGGGAGGCCTCCCCACCCCCCAACAGGTGCTGGTCCGAACCCCTGATGACAGAGAGCCAGGAAACGGACAGGGGCAGAGGCACCGGGCGGCCCGCCCTCCTCCCTCCTCCTGACCGGAAGCCCACCTTGTAGAAATTGAACACCAGGTCCAGCTCACAGACGTTGTGGAAATACTCGTTTAAGACCTGGGGGAGGAGGCAGAGATGGTAAGAGCCGGGCAGGGAGAGACACGCAGAGAAACTGAGGAAGGGGGAGGCAGGGAGGAGGAAAGACGCGGTGACAAAGACGGTCAGAGGCAGAAAGTCAAGGGCAGGGATGATCGGAGAGTGAAAGACGGCAGACAAGACAGACAGACAGGCAGAGGGAGAAAGAGGAAACTGTACGGGCAGGGAGGGGCAGAGGGAGGCCCCCCACCCCCACCCACCCGGTCTGGGCATCCCGAGGGGAGACCAGGGGTGGTTCCGGGGAGTCGGGCCGAGGGCCACAGTGCCCCTACCCGCCCCCCCGCCCCCCCCACCCCCCGCCTGCCCCTGCACCTCCACGAAGTTGTGGATGGCCTCCAGGTAGGCCAGGTTGTTGTCATTGACATCCACGCAGATGCAGAAGTAGAGGCCAGCATAGCGTCGGTAAATGATCTTGAAGTTCCGGAACTGCAGGGCAGAGAGCCTGTCAGCGCCCAGCTGTGCCCAGGACCCAACGTGCTGGGCAGAGCGGAGCCAAAAAATTCCGTCCTTTATCCCATGCACGGTCCCTGAGGCCCTGCTCTGCGTCTGGCCCTGTGCTGGGGGCACAGTGGTGACAGAGACAGGCCTGGCCCTCCCCTCGCGGGGCTCCCAAACCCACAGAGGTTCATCCACGGTCATCCCCAGCCTGGGGATCCAGGAGGGCTTCCTGGAGGAGGGGGCGCCTGCACTGAGGTCTGCACTGGGAAAGTAGATAAAGAGATAGATACAGGGGCACCTGGGGGGCTCGGTTAAGCATCCGACTTCGGCTCAGGTCATGATCTCGTGGTGCGTGGGTTTGAGCCCCGCATTGGGCTTTGCACGGACAGGACAGAGCCTTCCTGGGATTCTCCTTCTCCTCCTCTCTACCTCTCCCCCTTTGGCATGGTGCGCGCGCTCTCTCTCTCTCTCTCTCAAAGTAAATAAAATTTGTTTTAAAAAAAGAGAGAGGGGCGCCTGGGTGGCTCAGTCGGTTGAACGTCTGACTTCGGCTCAGGTCATGATCTCGCGGTCCGTGAGCTCGAGCCCCGCGTCGGGCTCTGGGGCTGACAGCTCAGAGCCTGGAGCCTGTTTCCGATTCTGTGTCTCCCTCTCTCTCTCTGCCCCTCCCCTGTTCATGCTCTGTCTCTCTCTGTCTCAAAAATAAATAAAACATTTTAAAAAATTTAAAAAAAATAAAAATAAAAAAAGAGAGATAGATATAGATACAAACAGGCATCAGGGTTTGCTAAGCACAAGGTCTTTGGCCAATATCTGAAAAATCCCAGCCCTGGGTCTGGTGTTAGAATGTTTTGTCGCCACCTGGTGGAAACTACAAAACATTAGTCCCTGATTTTTATGCCTTTTTTTCCTCCCCCGGGGCTCATCCTTCTGTTAATTTCTATACTTTGAGTATGTTTCCTTTCCTTTTTTTTTTTTAAGTTTCTTTGTTTACTTTGAGAGAGAGAGAGAGAGAGAGAGAGAGCGAGAGCCGGGGAGGGGCAGGGAGCGAGGGAGAATCCCAAGCAGGCGTGGGGCTCAATCTCAGGACCCTGACATCATGACCTGAACAGAAATCAAGAGTCGGATGCTTCACCGATTGAGCCACCCAGGCGCCCAGCATTCTGTTTTTTCTTAAAGCTCTCCGACTCCCACTATCACCCTCCCGGCTTGTTCCTATGCCTCAGTTTTAAATTTGGAGGCTTCTGGGGGAAGCTGGGTGGCTCACTCAGTTGAGCGTCAACTCTTGATTTCGGCTCGGGTCATGATCTCAGCGTCCTGGGATCGAGCCCCAAGTCAGGCTCTGCACTGACCGCCTGCTCGGAATTCTCTCTCTCCCTCTCCCTCTGCCCCTCCCCACGGGCACCTTGTGTGCTCTCTCTCTCTCTCTCTCTCTCTCTCTCTCAGGGATCCGGCCCCCCACACCTTCATGCCTTCTCCTGCTATATACTCTCAGATGAGTCTCTTCCCGCAGGCTGGGGCAGGCCCCCTCTGAACTCCCCCCACCACGGGGCCCCCATCCCCACCCTGACCACTCCAGGCGTCACTGTCTGGGGGCAGGTCTGTCTCCTCACTGGACTGAGCTGGGGCTGTCACCGCCGTGTCCCCAGCACCACCCTGCACGGGAAGAAGGCCAAGCCCTAATCCCTGGAATCCGTGAATAGGTGACCTTACATGGCAAAAGAGATTGTGCAGGTGGGCTAAGGATCTTGAGACGGGGAGATCTGGGATTATCCCGACGGGGCCCAGAGCAATTCCACAAGGATCCTTATAAGGGAAAGAAGACGATGGGAGAGTGTGGGTGGGAGAGAGAGTTCAAGAGGCTATGCTGCCGCCTTTGAAGCTGGAGAAGGGGCCCCCCCGTGCGGAGGAACGCGGGCCGCCTCCAGAAGTGGGGGAAAGGCAAGGAAATAGACTCTCCCCGGAGCCCGGAGCCCGCAGAGGGAACTCAGCCCCTGCTGACCCATTGTGGACGCCCGACCTCAAGAACTGTTGAGACAATGAATCTGTGTTGTTTGGAGCCACTAAGTTTAGTAATTTGTTACCACAGGGGCGCCTGGGTGGCTCAGTCGGTTAAGTGTCCCAACTCTTGATCTCGGCTCAGGTCATGATCTCACAGTCAGTGAGTTCGAGCCGCACATCGGGCTCGGCGCTGGTGGCGTGGAGCCTGCTTGGGATTCTGTCTCTCCTTCTCACCTACCCTCCCTCACTTGTGTGCATGCTGGCTCTCTCTCTCTCTCTCTCTCTCTCTCTCAAAATAAATAAATAAACCAGAAGAAAAAAGTGATTTGTTACCACAGCAAAAGGAATCTAATATAGGTGCTAAGGAATAGGCATTCATGAACAAACGAGAGGAAGAAAGTTTGGGTGGCCTGGGCCTTCTCGTTGGGTACTCATTCTTAGGTTTTCCTCTCACAAGTCCCCTCCTCCAGGAAGCCTGCCCTGATCTCAGTCTCCTGAGAGAGACAGTATTTATTGTCTCCTACCCCTGATCCTTCCCACTTCGTTGGGGGAGGGACCAATTCTCTTTTTTAAAAAAAAAATTTTTTTTTAACTTTTATTTATTTTTGAGACAGAGAGAGACAGAGCATGAACGGGGGAGGGGCAGAGAGAGAGGGAGACACAGAATCGGAAGCAGGCTCCAGGCTCTGGGCCATCAGCCCAGAGCCCGACGCAGGGCTCGGACTCACGGACCGTGAGATCGTGACCTGAACTGAAGTCGGACGCTTAACCGACTGAGCCACCCAGGCGCCCCTAAAATTTTTTTTAAATATTTATTTCTTTTGGGGAGACAGAGAGACAGAGTGCAAGCAGGGGAGGGGCCAAGAGAGAGGGAGACACAGAATCCGAAGCAGGTCCCAGGCTCTGAGCTGTCAGAGCTCAACTCGGGACTTGAACTCACAAACCGTGAGATCGTGACCTGAGCTGAAGTCGGCCGCTTAACCGACTGAGCCACCCAGGCGCCCCACCAATTCTCTCTTATTCCCCACTGCATTCCCTCCCCTGGGAACCCCTCCCTGACCCTCAGGCTGAGTCAGGCGCCCTCCTCCCACCCAGCTGTTCCATCCCAGCCCTGCCCTCTCTGGGTGGTCACTGGAGAGAGTGGGAAATAAACTGGGAAATAAACGCACAAGGGAACAAATGAATGAATGAATGGCCTGCATCGGGAGGAACCGAAGATCTGGGCGTCAGGGCCCCTTGTGCCCTTCTCGCCTGCCCAGCTGGCCTCACCGACCTGCTCCTGGTCCCTCAGCACTCCGAGCAGGAGGCCCAGTATGCTGGCAGCGGGGGACAGGGCATCCGCCCCCTCCTTCCATCCTGCACCTGCTGCACCGGCTCTCGCCCCGTCGCCCCGCTCCCCGCAAGGCCCCCCATCCCGTCCTCCTCCTGGAAACCCTTTTCTCTAGGCTGCTGGGAACCCCAAATCTCCTGGCTTTCCTCTGCCTCTACATATGGCCTCTCTTCTCTCCTTTGTTCCCCTCTGTCGATCATCACCACCCCCCCAACCCCGCTCAGTCCCTCGGCCTTCCTTGTTCGCAGTGTGCAGAACCTTCCAGATCACCACATTCTGCCCAAACTTCGGTTCATCACTCCATCCTGGATTCTCCGCTGGGGTGTGAACAGACACCTCACTCCTGGCCTTCACCCTCAACCTGCTCTTTCCTGAGCTGGCCCACCTCCCTCCTCTGCTCAAAACCCTCCCTCTTAAGAGCTCAAGTCTTATGAGGCCCACGAGGCCCCAGGTGATCTGTCCCTGTTATCTCTATGACCTCACCGGCCCTCCTCCCTGCCTTACAGCACCTCAGACCCGCTAGCCTTCTTGCTATCCCGGGAATGCCCCACTAGGTTCCCGCCTCAGGGCCTTTGCTCGCTACTCCCTGGGTTGGGAGGGCTCCCTCCCTCTCAGATATCATCTCCTGCCACTTCTTCAGCCCCTTCAGGTCTTGGCTCCAATGCTACCGTTTCCAGACTTCCTCCTTAAATCCCTGACACCTGCATTCCGACCCCCGCTGTACACAAGCCAGCACTTCACCTCCCACAGATGACGCTTTTGCTCCCCGGCACCTATCACCACCCGCCAGGCTCTACCTTTGTCACCAGGCTCCCTCTGACCAGAACATCAGTGCCCTCAGGGCGGGGACTTGGATCTTTCAGTTCCCGCACCCAGAACAGTGCCCGGCGGGGGCGCCTGGGCGGCTCGGTTGGTTAAGCGTCCGACTTCGGCTCAGGTCATGATCTCACAGTTCGTGAGTTCGAGCCCCGCGTTGGGCTCTCTGGTGTCAGCGCAGAGCCCGCTTCAGCGCCTCTGTCTCCCCCTCTCTCAGCCTCTCCCCTGCTCTATCTCAAAAATGATAAACATAAACGTAATAATAATAATAGTAAGGAACAATGCCCGGCATACAGTAGGCCCCCATTAAATGTGTTGAACTTACAGCCTGGCTGATGCTGTGGGAATTAAAGACACAGCCTTCCTGATTTAAAGACACCGGGCTGGTTCAGGCAGTATAGCCTACAACTCTTGATCTCAGGGTCATGAGTTCAAGCCCCCTGTTGGGTATGGAGATTACTTAAAATGAACGAATGAATGAATGAATGAACGAACGAACGAAGGAACCTGAGACATAGCAACAAACACCCATACAAGATCCTTGACTGGCTCTGAATAATCAGCTACGACAATCTGGGGGACATTTAACTATTGATTGGGTATTAGAGTAAATAAGGGAGTATGATTACTTTCATCAGGTCGGCTAATGATATTGCGGTAATGTAAGGAAGCATCTTTATCTTCTGAGATAATTAGGAGGGAAAAGTCATCATCTCTGTAACTTAATTTCAAACACTACAGCAAGGGATAGTTCGCTACCTTAGTCTCTACTTGTGTGTGTGTGTGTTTCTAGAGTTTTATTTCATTTTTAAGATTTTATTTTTAAGCAATCTCTACACCCAATGTGGGGCTAAATTCACAACCCTGAGATCAAGAGTCACACGCTCCACCGACTGAACCAGCCAGGTACCTGGGTGCCCTCATTTTTATAGTAATTTTTTAAAATAAGTTTCTTTTTGGGGCGCCTGGGTGGCGCAGTCGGTTAAGCGTCCGACTTCAGCCAGGTCACGATCTCGCGGTCCGGGAGTTCGAGCCCCGCGTCGGGCTCTGGGCTGATGGCTCGGAGCCTGGAGCCTGTTTCTGATTCTGTGTCTCCCTCTCTCTCTGCCCCTCCCCCGTTCATGCTCTGTCTCTCTCTGTCCCAAAAATAAATAAACATTGAAAAATAAATTTAAAAAAATAATAATAATAAAATAAAATAAGTTTCTTTTTAATGTTTATTTACCTTTGAGAGAGAGAGAGAGAGAGCAAGCGAGCACGAATGGGGGACAGGCAGAGAGAGAGGGAGATACAGAATCTGAAGCAGGCTCCAGGCTCTCAGCTGTCAGCATAGAGCCCCACGACCTCTGAGAACCCACGACCTCTGAGATCATGACCTGAGCCAAAGTCGGACGTTTAACCATCTGGGCCACCCCAGGCGCCCCTTTATAGGAAGTTTTAAAAAGGCACGAGAAAAAAAAAATCCTTCAGCCAAAAGAAAAAGAAAAGGTAGAGCCAAAGGGTGAAATATTAATACAGATGAAATCTGGATAGTGGGTGTATGAATCTTCAATCAACTTCCTTCTCACTGTATTAATCTGTATGTTCGAAAATCGTCACAACGTGGGGACCCTGGCGCCTGGTAGAGCGTGTGACTCTTGGTCTCGGGGTTGTGGGTTCGAGCCCCACGTTGGGTGTAGGGATGACTTAAAACTAAAATCTTAAAAAAAATTTTTTTTTTCCCACAATGAAAAGTTCTTTGCAAAGAAGGAAGATCGCCAGCTCAAAGCGTGTTGAGGGAATGAACGCGGGAAGGAAAAGAGGGCCCGAGGGGTTCCTGCCTGTAGGCGTCGGGCAGGAGGCTGGGCAGGAAGGACGGGTGGAGGGAAGCAGGCGAGTGTGGAAGGCATGGGGGGGCAGGGGAGCATCACCTCCACAAAGTTGGTGTGTTTGGCATCTCGGACAGTGACCACGGCGTGCACCTCCTCGATCAGCTTCTGTTTCTCGTCGTCATCGAACTGCATGTACCACTTGGCCAGGCGCGTCTTGCCCGCCCGGTTCTGGATGAGGATGAAGCGGATCTGGGGACAGCAGGAGAAAGCGGAAGTGAGCGTGACGGGGAGAGAGGGCTGGTCCAGGATGCCCCGCCCTGAAGCCCCGCCCATCCCCACGGGCCACGCCTGTAGACAGGGGCCACGCCTCCTGCCGCCTGCCCTCTGGGGTCTCAACTGCTCCCCAGAGCCCGGTGGTCCCAACACCCCAAGGGAGTGACTTTTCCCACTCCCTGGCCCTGAGGCCCAGGCTCCGCTATCTTTGTCTGTTTGACCTTGGACAAAGGATCCGCCCCCTCAGCCTCAGACTCCCCACCGGCAAAGTAAGTTTCCTAAAAAGACCCATCTTGTCAGTGTTCGGTGGGATAGAGGTTTATAAGCTTAATTCAGGAGCTGGCACGTAGCATGCGCTCGGGAAATGTTTTGAGTTTCAGACTTGTGTGGTCTGAATCCGGGAGACCCCAACTCTTTTATTTTCTTTTTCCTTATCAATTTCTTAAATTTCACCCACTTAAAAGATATGTTTCTTTCTTTTGAGAGAGAGAGAGAGAGAGAGACAGAGACAGAGCGCACACATGAGACAGAGCTCAGAGAGAAGGAGAGAGGGAATCCCAAGCAGGTTCTGCGCTGTCAGCGTGGGGCCTGACACTAGGCTGGATCTCACCAGCTAGAGATCATAGAGTCAGAACCTTAACCGACCGCGCCACCTAAAATTCACCCATTCAAGATGTATATAGTTCAAGTGGTTTTTAGTGCATTCATATGATTGGGCAAAAATCACTAGTCTCTAATTCCAGAATATTTTCATCACCCCAGAAAGAAACCCCCACCCGTGTAGCCGACACTTCCCCTCCCTCCGGCCGCTGGCAAACAAGAACCTTTCTATCTCTATAGATTTTCCTGTTCTGGACATTTCGTGTGAATAGAATCAGAAACTATGTGGCCCTTGGTTTGCCTTCTGTCCCTTGGCAATGTTTTCAAAGCGCACCCACGTGGAGGCGTGTGTCCAGGCTTCACTTCTTTTCTTTTCAAAAAAAAAAATTTTTTTTTAATGTTTATTTTTGAGAGGGAGAGACAGAGCATGAGCTGGGGAGGGTCGAGAGAGGGGGAGACGCAGAATCCGAAGCAGGCTCCAGGCTCTGAGCTGTCAACGCAGAACCCGACGACCGTGAGATCATGACCTGAGCTGAAATCGGACGCTTGACCGACTGAGCCACCCAGGCGCCCCCAGGCTTCATTTCTTTTTATGGCTGAATCGCATTCCACCGCAGGGTTATACCTCCTTTTGCTGACCCACCCATCCGTTGATGGGCATTTGGGTTATTTCCACTTTTGGGTGATTACGAATAAGGCCGCTATGACCATTTGCATGCAAGCTCTTATGTGCACGTGATGTTTTCATTTCTCTAGGGTATATACCTAAGGGGGGGAACCGCTGGATCTTGTGTTAATGTGCGTCTCGCTTTTTCGGGAACTGCTGAACTGTTTTCCAAAGCATCTGCCACTTCTCAAGTCATGGAACTCCTTGGTGCCTCAGTTTATCCACCTGGAAAGGGCCTCATAAAGTGCGATGGGAAGTAAACAGTGTATTTAAAGCATCTAGACCAGCACCGTGCCTGGTTAGGATTATGCGCTGTGTCGGTTCTGATTACCATCAGCGAGGGCTAGGAAATTCGTTCTTGTGATTCTGGAAAGCCAGGTCAACCCTCATAGGGCTACTATGAAAACATGAACAAGTTAATGCCAGAAGTGCTTAGCACAGTGCCTGTTATATGTACAGCCCTCGATACGATTAGTGATCATGGCTGAGAGGCATTTGTCCAAGTGGCGAAGAACACAGACTCTAGAGCCTGAACGAATCCTGGCACTCCTGGCTGTGTGTCCATGGGCAAGTAACTTGGCCTCTCTGGGCCCCAGTTTCTCCTTCTGTATAATGGACATAATGAGAGCACCTCCCTCATAAGATAGTCGCAAGGGTTAAGAAATGTCAGGGGCCCAGCACAGTGGCTGGAACATACTAAATGTTACACAAGTATTAGTTCTTAGTGATATTATAATTCACCATCATTTGACTTTAAGAAAACCAAGGCCCGGGGCGCCTGGGTGGCTCAGTCGGTTATGGGTCCGACTCTTGATTTCAGCTTGGGTCAGGATCCCGGGGTCGTGGAACAGAGCCCCATGTCGGGCTCCGCGCTGAGCGTCGAGCCTGCTTGGGGTTCTCTCTCTGTTCCTCTCTCTCAGCCCCTCCCCTGCTCGCACTCTGTCTCTCAAAATAAATAAATAAACATTTAAAAACATTTTTAAATGTTTATTTAAACACACAGAGTGACAGCGGGGAAGAGGCAGAGAGAGGGAAACACAGAATCAGAAGCAGGCTCCAGGCTCCAGAGCTGTCAGCACACAGCCCGACGCAGTGCTTGAACCCACGGACTTTGAGATCATGACCTGAGCTGAAGTCGGACGCTTAACCGACGGAGCCTACCCAGGCGCCCCAAATAAATAGCTAAAAAATAGTAAGAAAAGAAAAGAAAACCAAGGCCCAACTTCACCCAGCTAGGAAGCCCGCCTTTAGGCCCAGTTCTGTTTGAGACAGGCATGCGTATACCCATTTATAGATGAAGAAACTGAGGCTCAGAGAAAGAAGTCTCACAGTCACAAAGCACACCTGGGAGTCGAAAGGCTTTGCTCTGGACCCCTTTACCCTGGCTGACTCTCGGGGAGCCTCTATCCGTTCATGGGAGTCCACTCTCTTTCCTAAGCCTCACTCTCCAATAGTCCCCCCTTCCCCCAACCAATCAAGACAGACAGGAACAGGATATTACACTCTCCTTCCAAGAACCCCATCTGCTGAGCCAGGGAAAACCACTTCCTAGCAGGCCAGGGGTCCTGGGTACAAAGGGAAAGGGCCTGGGCCTGGCTGGGGGGAGGCTCACTAGGCAGCCACAACCTGTGGGCAGAGCCGGAGATATATAGGGTATATGGGGGAGGAGAGCTAAAAGAGCTGAGGGAGAATCCTGCCGCTCACCCCCAAATTCCCTCCCACACCTCTTCTGTTTTACAATCTCTCCACCTCTGGGAATCTGCCCTAAGAGGTCCCTTCCCTCCTGCACCCTCACCCCTCTGATGTTCCCTCTGGATGCCCCCCTGTCTCGGAGCCCCCATCCCCTGGAGCTCTTCCGTTTTGACTTCCAATTTCTGGGTTTCGATCAATCCCCTCTTTTAGGCCTCAGAAGGCCTTTTACTGGGGACATCCCTTCTCTGACGCCAAGGCCTCCTCCCCTGTTCCAAAGGTCCGTGTTGCCTCCAAGGACCCTGTTTATGGGGGAGACTCCCTCGTTCTGACACCCACCTCCATTGATCTTGTTTTCCAGCTCCCTGCCCAAAGACCCATCCTGGGGGAGGGGAGCCAAATCCAGTGCCCAGTCCTTGCTCCAAAAACTGCATTCACATCTCTCACACTTGCATGTCTAACCCTACCCAAGACCCCTCTTCTTGGAAAGACCTGTTCCATTGCCCCCCAACCGTTTCTAATACCCACTTCCTACCTCCAAGCCTTCTCCTGCTTTGCAACACGCTTCCCCTGACCCCATTCCCTACAGCAGCCTACTTCCCGTCTCCAGCGCCCGGGCTCTTCCCCTTGAGATTCTCTCATTCTCTTTCTCCCTCTCTCTCGTCAGCAGTACTCCTCCCGTTTCAACAGCCCCTCTCTCCCTTCAGTGTCAGTTTCCGCCTTCTAAAGACCCCTTCCGAAGCAGTCCCAGAGGTTTCCATTCTTCTCCAATTATCCTGCCACACTCCCAGAGATCCCTCCTCTTGGGTCGCCCCCTCCCCACCTCCCATTCCTTCTCCCCACCTCCGAGGTCCCGCTTCACGAATCGCCTCCGCATTTCAACCCCCCGCCCCCGCCATCTCCAGTGTCTCCCGCACAGCCCTCTCCCCCTTGGCACTCGGTCGCCAATGTCCTCTAGCTTCGAGACCCCCGGTGCGCTTCCGCGCCGAGAATCACCACCCAGTTGCCCCCTTCCCGGGCCTCCAATCGGCCCCAATCCCGAGAGCCCGCGCTCGGCCCAAACCATCGCACCGCGGCAGGGGACGCTTGTCAGCACCCAAGCGAGCCTCAAACACCTGCACGCGGACCCACCCTGCGCCCGTCCCCAAGGTGGGCGCGCCCCCGTTACCATGGCGACCCCCGTCCGGACCCCAGCGGCCCCGGTCCCGCGGCTACTTGGCAGCTCCGGCTCCCGCAGCACTCCGGGGTCCCAGGGCTAGAGCGGACTTCCGGCAGAAGAACGCGCCCGCCTTCTCGCGCACAGCCCACTGGGAACCGTAGTCTCAAGAATGCCTTCCCCCGGCCAGGCTGCAAGCCTGGGAAAAGGGCTGGTCCCCCTTCCCAACATGCTGCGCGACTGTCCTTTTCCCACCCCACGGTACAGACCCCGAATGCATGCTGGGAGTTGCGGGTGATGGTCCCTTCCGAGGACTACAATTGCGTGACAGCCCGCAACGGGGAGTTGCATTCTGGGAAATGTAGTTCTGGTAGTCCTCCCTCCATCCCTATCCTCCCAAGGCGAGAAGGACATGCTGGAAATAGTAGTTTTAAGTAAGAAATTGATCTGTGGGTCTGGGGGCAGAAAAAAAAAAAAAGAAGGAGAAGAAGGAGAAAAAACTGCGCTGTGGGAACTCGAAATGTGACTCTGACCGCGCTCACCCAGTGCTTTTTTTTTGAAATATATTGCGGCTCCCTGTGGGAGATTGACAGTGGTTTAAGAGAATGATTTTGAGAGGACTGTGTGCAAATTCGGCCATTGCATTAACTAGCTGTGTGACTTTGGGACAACAACTTCACCTCTTAGCTCAATTTCTTCATGTGTAAACAGGAGTAATCAAGAGGTCACCTCGGCGGGGTTGTTTTGCATCGTCGATAAGTTTCCGAAGCGCTTATCACAGTGTTTGATACATAGTAAGTGCTCAATAAATACTAGCTGACATCACGAATGCTCATTGTTAACGTCCACAGGATAATAGGACCTTCTTACTTCCTATCCAGAGGTACAGTTGTCTCCTTTCAGTTATCTCAAATAGGCCAAATGTTTTCCTAACTCAGCAACTTTTCCTCTGTACTTTGCTCTTGCCGGTACGCCTTTCCGCATTCATCCTGAGGCTGACTCCTTTTCTTCCTTTACCTTAAACACCACTTCCACAGACCTGTGTAGAAGACCCTGTCTGCCTACAAAGGTCCTCTTCTCCCATCACCGAAATTCTCTAGGTTTGATTTTTTTTTTTTAAGTTTACTTATTTACTTTGACAGAAAGAGAGAGGGAAAGGGGGGAAGGGCAGAGAGAGAGAGAGAGAGAGAGAATCCCCAGCAGGTTCCACACTGTAGTGCATGGCCCGATGTGGGGCTCGAACGCACCAACTGCAAGATCATGGCCACTGAGCCACCCAGGTGCCCCTAGGTTTGATTTTTTTTTAATGTTTTTTTTTTAACGTTTATTTATTTTTGAGACAGAGAGAGACAGAGCATGAACGGGGGAGGGTCTGAGAGAGGGAGACACAGAATCCGAAACAGGCTCCAGGCTCTGAGCTGTCAGCACAGAGCCCGACACGGGACTTGAACTCACGGACCGCGAGATCATGACCTGAGCCAAAGTCGGCCGCTTAACTGACTGAGCCACCCAGGCGCCCCTGATTTTTTTTTTTTTTAACATTTATTCATTTTTGAGAGACAGATTACAAGCAGGGGTGCATTAGAAAGAGAGGGAGACACAGAATCCGAAGCAGGCTCCAGCCTCTGAGCTGTCAGCACAGAGCCCCATGTGGGGCTCAAACTCAGGAGCCGTGAGATCGTGACCTGAGCGGAAGCCAGACGCTTAACCGACTGAGACACCCAGGCACCCCTAAGATTTTATTTTTAAGTAATCTCCAAACCCCCCCTGTGGCTCGAACTCATAACCCCAAGATCAAGCATAGTGTGTTCCACCAACTGAGCCGGCCAGGTGCCCCTCTAGGTTTCTTTTTTGTTTTGTTTTGTTTTGTTTTAATGTTTATTTATTTATTCCAGAGATAGAGAGAGGGAGAGAGCAGTGGAGGGGGACTGAGAAAGAGAGGGTGTGAGAGAGAATCCCAAGCAGTCTCCATGCTCTTCTCATGGAGCCTGACAAGGGACTCGATCCCACTAACGATGAGATCAGGACCTGAGCCAAAATCAAGAGTCTGACGCTCAACCAATTGAGCCACCCTGGTGCCCCAAGTTTCATTTCTTATAGAATCAGTGGGGAGACCCTCTGACTCCCTGAACTCAGGACTGACCTCCTAAGCTCAGCAAGCTCCCAGAGCTTCCACCTACCTGTCAAATTCATCTTTTGGAAATTAACTAACGAGTTGCTGGACTGGGGAAAGAAACATTTGTGGATGAGATGCCTGTGCGGATGAATCAGAAAGTGCTCAACTCGTGACCTCAGTTTCATTGTAATGTTAAAATCCCCCCCTCTGAATATTCGTCACAAGCCCTCATAAGAGGAGCCTGAGTACCGTGGTTCTGGGAGTCCCTGATCTGTCCCTCCCCGCCCCCCCCCCCCTTGCTCTGTCTCTCAAAAAGAAATAAAAATATTAAAAAAACTACATATCATAGAACAATGTAAACTCAAAACGTGGTATTAGCCGAAGCGCCAACACATTGGCACGAAAAGGTTAGGGATCATTTCTATCTGGTGCACTGCTGTATCTCCAGGAAGGTTGGGATTGAGAGAAGGTAAGCAAGGTGCCCAGGATATAAAATTAAAGAGGCACTCTTGAGTGCCTGGGTGGCTCAGTCAGTTAAGCGTCGGACTCTCCATTTCAGCGGAGGTAATGGTCTCTCGGGTTCTTGAGTTCGAGCCCCATGTAGGGCTCTGCACTGGCAGCACGGAGCCTGCCTGGGATTCTCCGTCTCCCTCTCTCTCTGCCCCTCCCCTGTTCGCACTCTCTCTCAAAAATAAATAAAATAAATAAATAAATAAATAAATAAATAAAACCTTAAAAAAAGAAAAAAAGGCACTCACTCTTAGGTGATGACCCTGCCCTTGCAAGAGTCTGAAAGTTGGGCAGGGGAAAAAGGACATTGTATCCATGAATTTTATTTTATATTTATTTATTTATTTATTTATTTTTTCAACGTTTATTTATTTTTGGGACAGAGAGAGACAGAGCATGAACGGGGGAGGGGCAGAGAGAGAGGGAGACACAGAATCAGAAACAGGCTCCAGGCTCTGAGCCATCAGCCCAGAGCCCGACGCGGGGCTCGAACTCACGGACCGCGAGATCGTGACCTGGCCGAAGTCGGACGCCCAACCGACTGCGCCACCCAGGCGCCCCATATCCATGAATTTTAAAATCACCTAGGAAACAGTAAATATTATTTTATCTCACGCAGTTTCTGTGGGTCAGGAGTTCGGGAGTTCAGCTGGATGATTCTGGCCTGGGGTCCCTCGTGCGGTTTGCAGGGGAACAGATTCTGTCTGTGCCTTCAGGAATCTCATGCCCGGGTGGTTTGGAGTCTAAAGGTGATATTCCAGAGACACGGAAAGAAGGAGCAATCCTAACACTTCCACTCTCGTATGGATTTTGAAATGATCCTTCCCTTTGCAAGATCATGATGGTATGCTTGCCCTGGGGAAAAACTGGAAAGAGTCAAAATATGCATCGTGAGGGGAAAAGTCAGTTAGTTTATGTGCAGCTACATAACAAAATATTAGGCAGTAGTTAAGTTGACAGAGGGGCGCCTGGGTGGCTCAGTCGGTTGCGTATCAGACGCTTGAGTTCAGCTCCGGTCATGATCCCAGGGTCATGGGATTGAGCCCCACGTGGGGCTCTGCATGGAGTTGGAGTCTGCTTAAGATTCTCTCTGTCTCTCCCTCTCCCTCTCAAATTAAAAAAAGAGAAAAAAGAAAAAAAAAAAGGAATGAGAGAAACGTGTATGCATTGACACGTTGTTGGAGACACAAAGGATGTTGTGGACAGGTATCTCCACAGTGTACCATTTGATCTTAAATTCATTGTCCCAGCTTTGTGTGTAGAAAATTTTCATGTCTACAAAAAAAAAAGTTGTAAAATTAGAACAACGAACTCCAGTGTTTACTCGCCTAGATCCATGATTAGCTGACATCGTGCCCCATTTACTCTATGTATGTATGTATTGGAGCGATTCAAAAAAAATGTTTTTAATGTTTGTTTAGTTTTGAGAGACAGAGAGAGACAAAGCGTGAGCAGGGGAGGGGCAGGGAGAGAGAGACGGAGACACAGGCTCCAGGCTTTTATCTTATTTTCCCTTCCTTCCCCTATGTTCAGCTGTTGTGTTTCTTAAATTCCTTATTTTATTTTATTTTATTTTATTTTATTTTATTTTATTTTATTTTAGAGAGAAAGAGAGTGAACGGGGTGGGGCAGGGGAAGAAGGAGGGAGAATCTTATGCAGGCTTCTCCCTCAATGTGGAATCCAAGGCGGGGCTCGATCCCACCACCAAGAGATCATGACCTGAGCGCAAATCAAGAGTCAGAAGCTTAAATGACTGAGCCATCCAGGCACCCCAAGACATGAACAGTTTGAAGAGTCCACTTCAGTTATATTGCAAAATGTCCCTTAATTTGGGTTTGTCTGATGTTTTCTCATGATGAGATCCAGGTTTGACATTTTGGGGCAGAAATATGACAGGAATGATCCTGTTTCTTCTCAGAGTATCCCATGAGGGGCGTGTGATGCTAGTTTGTCTCATTTGAGTTTGATCATTTGGTGAGTTTGGTCACTGGGCTAAGGTAATGTCTGCCACCATTTGGTTTTTTTTAATAGGCTCCACGCCCAACATGGGGCTTGAACTCATGATCCTGAGATCATCTGAGCTGAGATCAAGAGTCAGACGCTTAACCCACTGAACCACCCAGGCGCCCCCACATTTTTCTTCTTAAAAGTTATGTGATATATCTGATACCAAACACATAAGCAACACAAGAAGTGATATATCTGATACCAAACACATAAGCAACACAAGAAGAAAAAAAAAAAAAGCTGAGCATCAAAATTAAAAACTTTTGTTTTTTAAAAATTTTTTTTCAACGTTTATTTATTTTTGGGACAGAGAGAGACAGAGCATGAACGGGGGAGGGGCAGAGAGAGAGGGAGACACAGAATCGGAAACAGGCTCCAGGCTCTGAGCCATCAGCCCAGAGCCTGACGCGGGGCTCGAACTCACGGACCGCCAGATCGTGGCCTGGCTGAAGTCAGATGCTTAACCGACTGCGCCACCCAGGCGCCCCAAAACTTTTGTGCACCAAAAGACCCTGTCAAGACAGTGAAAAGACAACCCATAGAATGGAAGAAAATATTTGCAAAGCCCCTAGCTGGTAAGAGACTGATATCCAGAGTAATGTCTCCAAAGAAGAGAGACAAATGGCAAATAAGCATGGGAAAATATGCTCAACATCACTAGTCTTCAGGGAAATGCAAATGGAAACCACAGCGAGATACCACCTCACAACCATTAGGATGGCTATTATCAAAAACAAAAGAAAACAACCACCACCAAAACAATAATGACAAGGGTTGGCAAGGATGTGGGAAAACTGGAACCCTCGCACATCGCGAATGTAAAATCTTGCAGGCCCTGTGGGAAACAGTTTTGCAGTTCCACAAAAAAGTTAAATGTAGAATTACTATGGGATACGGCAACTTTATGTCTAAGTAGATATTCCAAATGACTGAAAAGGGGGTTCAAATACCTGTGCATCAATGGTCCTAGCAACACAATTCACAATAGCCCCAAATCCAAATGTCCAGTAACAGGTGAATAGATAAACAAGATGTAATATATACACTGAAACATTACTCAACCTTAAAAAGGAATGAAATCCTGATACACGCCCCCAACCAACGTGGAGGAAACTTGAAACCATCATGCTGGGTGAAATAAACCAGACACAAATGGACAAATGTGTGGTTTCATTTACATGAGGTACCTAGAACGGGCAAATTTATAGAGACAGAAAGTAGTTCTCTCTCTTTCTTTTAGCAGGCTTCATGCCCAGCACAGAGCCAGCCCTTGATCTCATGGCCCTGAGATTAAGACCTGAGCTGAGATCAAGAGTTGGGCGCTTAACTGACAGAGCCACCCAAGCACCCCTGTTCCAGGTATTTTTCTAAGCGATTCGCTTATTGAAACCTCAAAACAACCCCGTGCAGTAGGTATTAATATTATCAACTCCATTTTAAAGATGAGGAAATTGAGGTACAGAGAAGTTGAGTAACTTGCCCAATGTCACACAGCTAGTGTAAATGGTGGGGTTGAGATTCTAGTCCAGGCATTCCAGCTCCAGAGTCAATGCCTCAAGCCACTATACTATGCTGCGTTCGTGTAAGTGTGTAGAGAGATCTGGGGGAAAAAACAAAACAAAACAAACACATTTCTGGAGAGGTAAGTGGGATGGGTTTAGATTCTCCATGGAAACTGAATTTTATCTAGAGGTTTTTAAAAAATATTTCTTTATTTTTAAGGGGGGGGAGGAGGGGAGTGCAGAGAAAAGGAGACACAGAATACAAAGCAGGCTCTGGGCTCTGAGTCATCCACACAGAGCCTGAGGCAGGTCTTGAACTCATGAACCATGAGATCAGACTTGAGCTGAAGTCTGAAGTTCAACTAACTGAGCCACCCAGGCAGGCGTCCCTAATCTAGAGTATTTTAATTTTTTTGCAAGGACAAGAAATTCATGTAGTATTGCATAATTTTAAATAATTAAAGAAAATAATATATAACAGTGGGCAATATAATATATATATTATATAACATATAACATATATAACATATGTATCATACAATATATATTATATAACATATAATATATATTATATAACATAATATACATTATATAACATATAATATATATTATATAACATATTTTGCCCATTGTTTTTTTTTCTTTTTTTTTTTAATTTTTTTTTAACGTTTATTTATTTTTGGGACAGAGAGAGACACAGCATGAACGGGGGAGGGGCAGAGAGAGAGGGAGACACAGAATCGGAATCAGGCTCCAGGCTCTGAGCCATCAGCCCAGAGCCCGACGCGGGGCTCGAACTCGCGGACCGCGAGATCGTGATCTGAGCTGAAGTCGGACGCTCAACCGACTAAGCCACCCAGGCGCCCCTATTTTGCCCATAGTTATGTATTATATATATTATATGTTATATAACATATATTATATATGTTATATATATAATTTCACCAAAGATGCTATTCAAATGGACTTTATACCTATGAAAAGACGCCCAACCTCATAAATCACTGAGGAAGACAAATTAAGACTAAAAAGGATAAGATTGAACAACCATTAGAATGGCCAAAATTAAATTAAAAAGACGGAAAAGGTGGGACAGCTGAAATTCTTACACCTGACTCCTGGGATGGAAATTGGTACATTCACTTTGGGGAAGGTGAGTACATGCCCGCCCTGTAACCAGCAATTTCACTTGGGTACATACCTAGCAGGAATGAATACGTATGTTTACCAAAAGACGTATTCTAGACTGTCACAGCAGCACTACCCACAAGAGCCCCAAAGTGGAAATTACCTAGATGCTCACGACAATAGAATGGCTACATACGTCGTATTTCATCCACATGGTGGAATATTACACAGCATTGAGAATGAACGATCGATAAGTACACACAGTATCCTGGATGAATCTCACAAGGTTGATTAAAAGAGGACACTGGTTGCATAATTCCGTTTTTATAAAGTGTAAAAACGGGAGAAACTGATCTATGGCCGTAGAAATCAGGATAAAGATTTTCCTCGTGGGAGGGAGTGACTGGAAGGGGTCACCAGGAGGCTTCTGAGACCCATACTCCCCACAGGGGGTGTGTTCCTTGTGAATTACTCAGGGAGCTGTACGTACCCTTGTGATTTGTGGACTTCTCCGTATCTATGTTATATTTCCATTTTTGAAGTCTGTAGAAATTGGGAGGTTCTTTCATTATCCATCCTTCCATGAGCCTTTAAGTGCGTGACCGCTTCGTTTCAACCGCTGGCCTGGAGACGGGATCCAGCAGTGAATCCGAGCGGGGATCCGAGCATCCCCGCCTCCCGTTCCTTCCTCGTGATTGGCTGCCCTGCCGACCAATGGCGGAAGAGTTCACCGCTCTCTGTCCTCCCGGCGGCATCAGCTGGCGGCAGCTTCCTCTGTTCGGTTTGTAGGCGGCGCTGTGAGCTCGCTGACTTCTTGGTCCAGCGCAGACCCGGTCCCCACCCTCTGCCTGATTTTTTCAGACTCTGAGGAATGTACAGAGAATATACGCCAGCACATTCACCTCTTTGCAAAACTCTTTAGTGGATTTTTCTGGCTGTGTATCTCTACGAGCGGGGTCCAGAACCCCAGGCTCCGCCTGCCTCGTACCTACTCCGGCTCTCTGGCTGGTCTGAGTTCCAGTCCTCGGAGCCCTTCTGGGAGATGCTTGGGAAATCTCGGCAGCGGCCCAGGCCAGCAGTTGGTACTTCTCTCTCTGTCAGCTAATTGTTTACTCGGTTGTTTATTTATCCTGGAGCGGAGGCTAGCAGGGCAGTGAGGGGGCGGCTGCCCCCAGGGAAGCCTGCTTCCTGTGGTTGGCTTGCTAACACCGGCCCTCTGGCAAACTGGAAAGAAGAATTGCAGAGCTGGGAAGACCCTCCTTGATAAGTTCAATTGTTCATTCAAGGAAAACACTGCTTGAGACCCTGCCTTGTGCTTGGACCTGTGCTGGAGACATCGACAGTGACTGAGATAGCCCTGGCCCTGCCCTCAGGGGGTTCACAGTCTGATGGAAGACAAAGACCTGTTACCAGGCAGGGACAACCCAGGGTGGTCAGGGATTGGATGAAGGGCCCCACGGGGCTGTGAGAACCTAGAGGAAGCACCAGACCAAGCCTGTGTCTTAGGGAGAGCCTCCTGGAAGAGGGGGTCATATGAGCTAGCGTCTGAAAAAGGGGTAAGAGTTAGTCCTCAGACAGGACTGTGTCTTTTCGGCCATCCCCTTTGTTTAGCATGGGATTCATTCATTTATTTATTAACTAGTATTTATTGTGGGCCATTTGCCAGACTGCAGAACTAGCCAGACAGAGCCCCTGCCTTCAAAGGGCTCGCACATAAAATGGTGATGCCAACACAGAACTTCAAGCCCTGGTGGAGTGCTATAAAGAAGTAATAAGTTGTAGTCATCTGACCCCCATTATCTGGGTTTGAATCTCAAGTCTGCCACTTACTAGCTGTATAGCCTTCCTGGGTCTTGGTTTAGTACAACAATGACACCTACGTAAAACCTTTTATTGTGAGTAACTTGTTCTGCAAGTGTTCCGCAAGACGAGCAAACATTTCTAATTTTAACTTGATAAACGAGCGATGTCTTGCAATACGAGTGAGTAGTATGGGATAGGGAATGTCACATGATCACAACTGAGCCAGTGGTTCTTGAAATTTGCTTTGATACATGCTTTGGATTACAAACATGATTCCTGAATGAATTATGCTTGCAAACCAAGGTTTTACTGTATAACCTACTCATAAAATATTGAGGATTAGGTGGGTTCATATGTTTAACGTGCTTTAGAATATCACCAAGTATAGGGTACTTGAGTGGCTCAGTCGGTTAAGCGTCCGACTCTTGGTTTAGTCGCAGGTCATGATCTCACGGTTCTGTGCTGATAGTGCAGAGCCTACTTGGGATTCTCTCTCTCTGCCCTTCCCTCGCTGGTGCCCTCTCTCTCTCTCTAGATAAATTAAAAAAAATGTTTAACACAATGTCACCTAGCATAAAGTACCTGTTTTCATCAAAGGATGAGTCAGACCAAATCTGGGAGGCTGCTCTGAGGAAGTGATTTTAAGCTGAGAGTCGAAGCACAAACGTAGAATTGACAGGCTCCAAAAGACAGAGAGAAGGACATCTAGGTCCAGAGTGAACCCAGTCTTCTCTATTCTGGGTGTTGTCAGTTCACAGTCTTTCCAAGAATGGAACGACCTGGAACATTGCATTGGGAGTTAAAAAGACGTATTAAGTAATTTGAGGTGGGGGGATCCGGTGTTCCCTCAAGTGATCTCAAAATAATTTAGGAACCAAGGTTCGCGATGACAGCCTAAAGAAAACCTGGGCCACGCACTTGACTGGTTAAACAAACTCGGAAAAACAAAACAAAATGAAAGGAAAGTAATGCACATCTAAAAATCAGATTATATGCATAAAAATGCCAAGTTAAAAAAAGTCGAGGGAAACGACTCTGATCGGTAATCAAAAAAACCTTTATTTAATGGGATGTTTTAAAACTTGAGTGCATGTAATTTTGTTTATCAACGTTTGCAAAGCAGTAGTTTTTAGTACTTAACCGATACAGCTCATTTAATTCTCTCAGCAACCCCATGAGGGAGTTACGATTATTATTCCATTTTGTAGACGAAGAGACTGAAGAAAGAAACGCAAAATGCAATAGGAAACAGCCTTTCTTCATGCATTCCGTAAAAACTGACTGGATGCCCAGAACGCTCGTCTTCCACGACGCGTACTTCCGGAGGGATCCCAGAGGAACCCCCTCCTCGGTTCAGAAGAACTCAAGGGTTACCGCAGTGCCCCCTTCCCATCACTACTGTTACCCTCCACGGGCCGGAACTGACATTTGATTTGCAGTCATTTGCACAACGCTGACTTGGAGGTCAGGGCTGTACGCAGGAGCGTACCCTCGTCCCTCTCCCGGGCATCGGTCGAACACAGAATCCCAAGCAATTCGTATCCACCAGCGCGTTGCCTGCAGATTTTCATCACGGCCGAGGGAAAGAGCACGCGCTCCCCAGCCCTGCCCCTTCTTCCGGAACGACAAATTGCCCGGCATGGATTGGGGTGAGGCGGGCCACGCCTCCTCGTGTTCCCCAATCAACTCCCTCGCTGGGTGTCCTCTCTGCTCCTCAGCCCCTCCCCGCTGCCCCACGTTACGTCGCTCCCTCTCTCCTCCTCCGTTATTCCAGGGGCTGAGGCTTGCGCGGCAAACCCACCTCCCCTTGCCTCCCATTGGCTGGTCAGGTCCCGCGCGAGCGGGATCGCGCCCTTCGCCCCCGCCCCCAAAGCCGGGCCATGTCTCTCCCCTCCTGCTTTCTCCACGAGCCCCCGCAAGGAGGGGATCGGCTGCCTCTGGCGCGCGCAAGGCCGCGCGCGACTCCCGCGGGCCACTCCCTCCGTCTCGCGCTAGGCAGCCCCTCCCGCGCACGCGCACTTGCCCACCCCGTTTCCTCAGCCCGGTCGCGGGCTGCCTGGTGCCGTCTCGCGTCGCAGCCACCGCAGTAGCGGCATTTCTTTGGGGCGCACGCGCACTATGGCCTCCGCGCCCGTTCCCAGCCAGAGGCCGCGGTAGTGGCACTGAGCCCCACGGGTGCGTAGACGCCCTCGCCTCATCTCCTGCCTGGCGCCGGTTATCCCCTTGCGGCGCGCGCCCAGGGGCCGTTATCCTCCTGCAACGGTCCGCGTGCCACGCACGCGCAGTTGGCGAGGGGCGCGCGCGGCGGGAGCGGCGGCCGCAGGAAGGAGGCGCCGCCGCCGCCATTGCGAGGGAGGGAGGGAGCGAGCGAGCGGGGCTGGTCCGCCCTCCCCCTGGTTCCCGCCCCTCCCCCCTTCCCCTCCCCGCCCCCCCGCCCCGAGGGAGAGCCGCGGCGCGGCGGGAGGAGGAGGTGGAGGAGGCGGAGGAGGGAGCCCGCGAGGGAGGGTCCGCCCGGCCCCCCGCCGCCGGAGCCGCCGCCGCCGCCGCCGCCGCCTCAGCCGCCGCTGGACGAGGAGCAGCAGAACATGGCGCCGGGGCCGCCGTCGCCTCTGCTGGGATCCTGGAGGCCGGAGCCGCGCTGAGGGCGCCCAGCTGGTGAGTGCGCGAGCTCGCGGGCCCCGGCGGCGAGGCCGGGCGCCGCCCCGCTGCGGGGTCCAAGGGGAGGCGGGGACGGCGGGGCCCGGAGCCCGCGAACAATGGAGGAGCCGGAGGGGGAGGGGAGGGAGCGGCCCCCCAGCCCCCCGGGCCCCGCCGGCCCCGCTGCTTCGCGCAGCGGCCCGGCCCACGGGGCCCGCTTGCCCTTCGGACCTGCCCCTGCTCGCCCCAGCCCTGCTGTCCCCGCGTCTGCCCCCACCTTCCGACCCATTTGGGATCTCGGTGCCTGCCTCGGCCACCCCCTCCTCACTTAAGCCACTCTTCTCCCAATTCTGCGCCTCCCCCTTCCCTTTTCCGCCCGTCAGTAGTGCCCTTCGCCCCTCCTGGACTCTGCGGTCCTCTAGCGACCCACCTCCTCAGTGACCCTTCTGCATTTCTGCATCCCTTAATTCTGGACCTTCACTTTGAGATTCGTGTCCGTCCTGCCCCTTCTTGGATTCCACTCACACCACCCTTGATCTGTTCCCTTCTTTGACCCGTCTACTGTTACCCGTCCTCTCTTGCACCCCCAGGAACTGTCCCTCTAAGACCTGCAGTTCCACCTCCTTCGAGATCCATCTGAGACCTTGTTCGTCTTGGCACTGCTGACCCTAGGTCTTCTCCTTGGACTTAATTCCACCTCCTTGGGCCCCTACTGCCCACTCGCGGAACCCCGTGCATCTCCCGGATGCCCCTTGCCTCTCCGACCCTTCCATGCCTCAGTTCAGTCCCCTGCCCCCTCTCGGACTGGGATGCACCATGCTTGCCTCTTCCCCTTCGCAGATCTGGCTCCCATTTGCCGTTCAGAGCCCCCCCCCCCCCCGCCTTTTCCCCACTCTTCCAGACCTTTCTACCTTCCCGATCTGCCCTTTTGCCCAATCTCAGATCTTGCTGTGCCCTCTTACCTGCTCGCTTTCCCCGACTCTGCCTTCCATGAAGCAGCCTCCTCCCCCTTCTGTGACCCTGCAGCTCTCATTTCTGCCATTCATTTCTCTGACCTCTCTAACTCAGCCTGTCCGCAGCCTCAGTGCTGCCCTGCAGGCCCCAGTTCTGTCCAGTGTTCTTGCGGCTTCCTTTCCACCCCACCTCCTCATTGGCACTGTTGAGCTGTCTCATTCATTCGCTCCCTCTTTCTTTGACCTGTTTCCCCTTCAGTTCTTCTCTGCTTGAGACCTGCTTCCAGCCTCCTCTTCGCTCTAAAGTCCTCTCCTCCCTCCATTTTGGCCCTTCTTAGGCTTGCCCTTTACCTCCCTAAATCTTTGATAACTTCTCTGATCCATCACCCCCTTTCCTTCCCATTCTGCTGCATCTCGCAGGCCTGCCCCGAATCCTTTTTGCACCTGCTCTTTCAGTTCTGCCCCGTCTGCTGTAACATTTTCCTCCCAGCTCTGCCCCTTTTGGAGCTGTCCACTTGCCCCCCCTATTTTTTTTTTTTTTTTTTTTTTGACTCATTTTAACTTTCCTATTGCTGTTCCCCTCTTGGAGTGGTTCTCTTTAATCCTGGTCTCTCTGTAACTGCATCCCACCCGTGTTACCTCTCAATACTTAAGTTTTCCACCTGACCTGCTCTTCCCCCCACCATTTTGATTCAGGCCTCGACCTCCAATCTCTCCTTTCGTGTATTCTCTCTCCTTTGTCCTGCTTTTTACCTCCTCCTTGAGTTCTTCCCCCAGTTCTGCCCAATGGTAGAGATGTCTTCTCAACCATTCTTTCTGATCATCGGCTGCCTCCCCACCCCCCAGCTCCCTCTTGGAGCCATCTCAGTGGTTGGATGGATTCTCCCTCTCTTTTGATACCCGTTTCCCAAGTCTGTTCTACCTTGACTTTCCTCACCTTTTCTTTCCCCTTGTGTCCTGCCAAGCGCCTTCTCTTCCGTTTGGTTCCTGTCAGGCTTGCTTTTTTCCCAGCTCCCCACCCTTGACCCACCCATCCCCACTGAATGCTCCCCGTTTCAGTCTTGTCTTCCTCTAGCCTCCAGTACTCAGCTTTGGAGGGGAAGGGGCTAGGTTGGATCCAGGGTTCTCTAGACTGTGGTTTAGACCAAAGATTCACTCAGCACCCCGACCCTCAGGGTTTTATCCCCAAGGATCCTGTGAGACCTAGATGGGGGGTGGTTGGCTGGTTATTGCTCTCCGGAGTCTGGGAATGTCTGCCCCATTTCCCCTACTTCTGCCAAGGTTCGTGGTGGTGAGGGGGCAGGTCTCTTTCCATTACCCTCCCCCGCACCTTTATTTTTCTCACTCCTGTCTCACTCCCCAGCCCCTTCTGATCCCTGGGCTTTGCAGCTTTGTGTCCTTCAGAACAGGAGAGTGCAGCAGCTCACAGGTTTTTGTTTGTTTGTTTTTTTTTTTTCTCTTACTTTCCCTTCCTCCTTCTCTGAGCTATTGTAAAGAGACAGTTGTACCCTTTCCCCACCTCCACCTCCAAGCCAGCACCCCTTGGAAGAACTTACAGGTGTGCTTTTTTGCCTCCCCCCTCCACCCCATGACAGTCTAATTTTTGTTTTACCTCTGGCTGGGGAAATGCTAGTTCTCAAGTTCTCCCCAGTCCCACCAGGGGTTATGGCCACATTTGGTGTTTACTGCTCTGGGGCTGCAGAAGCTGCAGCCTTGCCTTCCCTAATGGCTTCGGGTTTGCTGTGTGACCTCTGGGAGGGTGGGCTTATTTCTTTTCACCTCTGCCCCAGGAAGGCTCTGGCTTCCTGGTCTTCAAAATAATTAAGGCCTGAGTTTGGAAAGCCCGTTGCGGTTGTTTGTTGAAAGAGAGAGTGCCAAGTGTCACTCAGATTTCTGCCCTCTGGTGTTGCAGGCAGCTCCCAGCCACCGGAGCTGAATGCCTCTGGGCAGATCCATGCTGGAGGGGGGGCGGGGTGGGGGTGGGGGACTCAGTGGTGTACAAGGAGTCTGTGGGTGGGCCCTGACATTCCCCAAGCCTTGTGAGTGACCTGATTTGGTAGAGTGAGAGAAGAGTGCCAGGAACTGGCTGATACGATTGGATTTTTGGTCTTATTACCTGAGAAATTATTACCTTTACCTTTTCTCAAGCTTTTTCTTTAGTGAGCTTATGTTGGGAGTGGGGTTCAGGAAATTTACTCAGAGAAAGAGGTGTGTTTTACAGAAAAGCCATCTAACCATTTTCTGTCCTTAATTTGGGAGCGGGAACCTTTGCATGTTATGGGTTTATTTATTTTATTTCTTAAGTAAATCAAAAGCCTGATTTTTTTTTTTTTTTTAAATCCCTGTGGCCTAGGGCAATTGCATATTAAAGCAGCCATCCAGCTGTGGAGGAGCATTTACTGGAAGGACTTTTATTTCTTAACTGAGCTCTGATCAAACTTTGTTTACTTCAGCACTTATTTAGAAATAGTTCTACGAGAACACTTGAAATAAAAAAGTATTCACTGTTATCTGCAGAATTGGACTATTGACTCATCAAAAGTTAGGACATTTGTATATGATACAGTGAGGGGGGCTAGATGGTACATCCATTTGGTTCTTTAGCTTCTGACTTCTTAGGTCTTAAATTTTCTGCCAAGCAGAGTCTGGCAATTTTAATTACCTATAGCATATGTCTTCACCATTATTGACTTGAATTTTGGTTCATCTTCCTGTTGGTTTCCATTCATTTTTTAATTTTGGCCTTGTGAATTATGATTCATTCTCTGGATTTATTTTAGAATTTGTTTTCCACGTTGGTATAAATAGTTGTTTTTTATTCTTAAAGGGGAAGTGATAGCTAATTAAGAATTAAAACAACTGTGTGTGCAGCATTGCTTAAACTTGTGTTTCAGAGTTTTGACATCACTGGCAGCATAGAAAGGTTCTCCATGCCCAAACCCTAAGTTTACATAATAGGAAGAGAAGAGACAGAAGAACAAAGCTGATTTTTCTTCCTAAACTGGTAACTGATGTTACAGAGATTGTCAGATTTCTCTGATGGTAGCAAAGGCTCCAACCTCGGTGTCAGCATTTGCTTTCATGATGGAATTGGGTGCTACAGAAATCTGAGGTGGTAGCCTTGGCCTTCTGGAACAGTTAATATGCCAGTTGGGAATGGGATGGGGAGCAGGAGATGGCGGTGGATGACTGTTTTCAGCCTAGTAACACGTCTTAAGGTCTCCTGCAGTGCCTAGAAAATTCTTGTAATACTAGTCTGATCAAAGTTCTTCCCTTGCTGTTTTTCTTTTTGAACTATCCTTTTGACCATTTCTCCCTTCCCTTGCCTATTTTCTCTTTTTTTCTTGGCACGATTAAGGCCAAAGCATTTAGGACAATAAAAAAAAAAATCAGAAAAGTCATTCTTCTTGATACAGGTTACATGGAAGAAGTTGTCCACGTGCAGATCCTTTGGCCTGATGGTAACTTTTGGCAAAGGACAATCTGGGAGGAGCGAGGGTTTCACAGATGACTGTAAACTGTAGCCTCTCAGGTGTTTCTGTGGTCTCTTATGTGATGAGGAGACACATGAGGTCAATACAGTTGGAGATTGATGAGGTGAGAGTGTTTGTCCATCTCCCTCTAGGCTCTGCTCTCACATCTTCAGTCTGCGAGGTGGAGGGCCTTCTGAGAGGTGTTAAGCCACCTGCAGGGCCTTCCTGTGATCTGCCTTGACTGTTGTCATTCCCCACCTGGGTGTCTTAATTTACCCAGCCAGTGTGACGTTCTATTGATCGTCTAGTCTAGTTGTGTAAAATTTCTTTTTCACACTACATGAAATACATAAACTTGGAGAGTCTTTGCTTGAAGAGGGAAAGCGATTAGCCGAAATCCCTTGGGTTTGGACAACACAGTTTGAAAACCCGTGCCTAGTCTAGCCTCCTCATTTACAGATGGGAAAATGAACTCGCACAGGGCATGGTGACAGGCTTCCTGTCATAATTGAAGGCGTATTGGAAATACAGGCAGCAGACCTTCTGGTCTAGGCCTTAACCTAATTAGTGGGAACCGTGAACAAATCACTTCACTTCTCTGGGCTTCACATTCCTAGTCTGAAGTCTAGTGTGCTGTCCAGCTCTGATTTTAGATTCTTGTTGTCCTGGACCACATACCAAGTTAGAGCTGGGATTGGGACTGGACTCCTGGTGCTGGTCTTCATCCCACCCCCACCTCTTTTCCCTCCCCTACATCAAATCCTGTAGCCTGGAATTGGGGGGTAAGGAAGGGCCCTTTCTCTGGGAGATGCAGTAAAACGAATTGGATTGCCTTTGTCGTATACTTTTTCAAACATAAACACTATCTCTTTTTCAGCCATTCATGTGAAAATTAGAGTTTATAATTTTGGGGGAGAGTGGCATCCAGATTGTATTGACTACATAACTTAAAACCGTACACGGCTTTTAAAAGCAATATGGAATCTTTCAAGCTGAGTCATTGTTGACCTAGGCTCTCAAATAGCAATGTCTGAATAGTACTTGAATTGCTGGTATTAAGAAGTGCAAACAAATCATTCATGTTCATCTTCCTGAAAGTTTATTTTTATTTAATTTTTGATACAGTGCTTTAATGAGGCTTCATCTATGAAGAATTCTTGAAAATAACTTTCGGCATCTGGCAGTCTGATTTTCATTTATTTGCTTCTTTGGGGTTGGGAGACACCATTAAGTTGATATATTAGCAGAGAACCAGGTACTTTTCAGCCATGAGCCATCATCACAGGAAAGTAGTATTTACTTTAGTTGAAAATAGCCAGACTTGCCTATCTCCTTCATCTTCCTTTATTGAAATGAGCGTTTTCATTTTATGAAATTTGTGGCAGTTGTGACTGTTGCATGGTGTACCTGTGGTATTTCATACCTTTTTTGTTCTTCTAGTGTCTCTGCATTATTATTGGAAAATGGTCGTTATGGTAATATTTGCACTTGGCAAATTTGAACAAATTGAGAGGCAGCTTCCTATGGCATAAAGAATGTTGAGTTGATAATGAAGAAACTCCGGTCCTAGCCCTGACTCTGCTGCTTACTAGCTGTGTGACTTTCGACAAATTGTTTTCACTTCTCTGGGCTAAGGTTTCTTCGTTGGAAAGATGAAGGGATTGTACTCCATTGGTTCCCATTCTGCTTTATTTTAGCTAATGATGCTTGATTGTTTCCTTTCTCCAGATAGTAAACTCCTTAAGGGTGGGGACCCTCATGTATCTTTTATTTCCCATCACACCTAGCAAAATAACCTTGTACTGGTAGGCCCCCTGCTGCATATATGTTGATTGAACCCAACAGGTGCCAAAGCCTTTTTGTTTTTATCTGCGCGGTAGGTGGGTGGAGAGATGTGCACCAAATATAATGGCCATTTTTAGGCTTTAAACTCTCAGAGGGCATGCCCTCCTGGTCAGCATTTAATCCTCATGTATATATACATACTGTGTCATAAGTGTCTTGGCCAGAGTTACACAGCTAATAAGTCGAGAGCTATGTCTGTCTAATTTTAAAACCCGTGTTTATTTTATTAGTCTGCCTTGTGTTTCTGGGATGTAAGAATAAGCTATAGTTCATCCCCTTAAGGAATTTATAGTTGTGAACGGTTAACTCTCTATATAATAATATAAAGTGGGTGAGGGAAGCAAGTGTTGAATAGACTGTTCTGATAAATTTCTGCATTTGAGAGGCAGCCCCATATTGACAGTCTTAAAGGCTTCCATATTCAGAGACTACTGAGCACACAGTAGGTTCTGTGTCACACTACTTTGAAAAAGAATCTGTAGCTCCAAGTACCAGCTTGTCATTCTAGCCAGCATGTTGACAAAGTTGAGGGGTTGAATTCTGACCTGGATGCAAACCCGGGTATAACAAACAAAACTGTATATAAGTAAAGTAGTCCACAGGAAAGAAGAAAGACATGTTTGGTCATGTAATGATTCCTTTAAGCTGTATTTTCTTTGGTAAGTAGGAAAGTATCTGAGTGGTTCCTGATTGACAATTTTCAAGAGAAAACACTCTAGGCAACTAGAAACTTACAGATAAAACTACACCTTGCCCCTTACTTGTGTGGCACTCTTTACAATGCTTTTTTCAAAAACACGATTCAAAAAGTTATTAAATAATGTTGGGGTAAAAGTATGTTGGCTAGCTGCAACTAATAGCTTCCTGAAGTGTAAAACATTTAAAAAAAAAAAAAAAAAGGTTGCATTGTACTTCTCCCTGTCTCCATTTAAAAGAAAGGTCAAAATCCCGGCTTCATCTATTGTAGCCTGTAGTTCTTAGGAATAAGACAAAAGAAAATGATTACCGTTAATTGCCATGGGCAATTAAAAAGGATTCTTTGTTCAGTAGCAAATTGATTGTGTACAAATGAAAGCCAGTACTGCATTAATACAAGATTATTAGATTCTCGAAATCTGCATCTTTAACTAGAGTGGCTTTCACTTCAAGGGAATTATTTCACTGGGATTAGTGTACTTGAATGGTCGGTGATAAAAGTATCACTAGGTCTTTATTTTCCAGATACGTTAAGTTCGTAGGTAGAAGGGTGGTGGATGCTGCTTTTGTGGTACCATTTCTAATGGCCTGAAATAATTGAATACTTTTTGAATGTTGCTGACTTCTAGGAGATTTCTTCCTCTGATTGGTCAGTCACCAGAGGAATGCAGATAAAACTTTTGGTAAATGAGGAAAAGGGAAAAAGTCCTCTCCGTGCTCAGGCAGTGAGTCTCCACTGTTGGCATATGCCCAGCATTAGCCAACAGCCATAAAGGCTTAAAAATGGCAGCATTAGCTAAAATAGTTAGGATTTCATGTTCTGTGTGAATACAAGGAATACATATGTTTTCTTTTTATTAAAAAAAAAAATTTTTTTTTTCAACGTTTATTTATTTTTGGGACAGAGAGAGACAGAGCATGAACGGGGGAGGGGCAGAGAGAGAGGGAGACACAGAATCCGAAACAGGCTCCAGGCTCTGAGCCATCAGCCCAGAGCCTGATGCGGGGCTCGAACTCACGGACCGCGAGATCGTGACTGGCTGAAGTCGGACGCCCAACCGACTGCGCCACCCAGGCGCCCCCATATGTTTTCTTGTGTACAGATCCTCTAAATTTTTTTTTATTAAAAAAATTAAGGTACAACTTATGTGTAGACAAGTACATAAAACTTAAAGTTTACATCTCTGAATTTTCTACATATTGTCTGCCCAGCTTTTTCATATAATGGGGCATCATTTCCTTATCCATACACTTCTTAATAAGTTGAAAATTATTTGAAAGGCATTTAAGTCCTGACTTTAATATAGAAAGTGAATTGTATTGAGTGATATTTGTAGCTTTTCCAAGTTTGTTGGCTGACTCTTGATTTAGGCTCAGGTCATGATCTCAGTGTTCGTGAGACTGAGCCCCACATTGGACTGCACAGACAGCACGGAGACTGCTTGGGATTCTCTCCCCCTCTCTCTGTTTGCTCCTCCCCCCCCAGTAAATAAGTAAACATAAAAAAAGAGAGAGAGAGAGAATGGAATAATAGTGACCTGGTACAAATTACCACAAGTGATGAAAGCATTCTTTTAATAACAGATCTTCCCCATTTGTATTGTAATTCCAGAGGTTTTGGGTCTCTGTTTGCTGGGAATTAAAGGAAATAGGTAATAGTCACTGCGATCAGGACTGTCAGACACAAAAACTGGTGTGAACTTTCTAAAAAGCATTTTGGCAATGTTTTAAGTGACATAAGATCCTTGATCAACATACAGATTGTGTATGGACCAAGAAATAGAGATGAGGACCAAGATTGTACACAGAGATACTGCCTCTAGTGATGTGTATAAAAAATAAACAGTAAATAAATGTTTTAACCTTAGAGAAACGGTTGCTTTATGGAAAAATACGGAGTCATTTAAAAAGGATGTTTTTTGGAGAATTCTTGACATGGGAAAGTACACACAAAATAAAATTAAGTATGAGAAAAAAGTGGGATATAGAACTATAAACAGTATGATCCCAGTTATTTTAAAATATATATGGGAAAACTAAAAGAAACATGCCAAAGTGCTGTATGTATTTATCTCTGTGTTGTAGAATTTTGAGTAAAAATTTTTTTCCTACTATTTTTTAACAAAAGGATAAGGTTTTTTTTTTTTTTTTGTTTGCTTCCGTATGGTTGTATTATGTTTGGTGTTATAAACACATGAAGGAAAAATTGAGCTGAAAACCAAGAAATTAGTCATAGTGATATCTGCTGGATTCTAGTTCCTTTGAAGGTTAAAGCAGTCGCCCTTTCTTAGAATAATAATTGAATTAGTTATTAGCTGCATTAGCATTTGATAACAATATGCTTATTGTGTACCAGGAGACTGCAGAGTGTTCCCCTCCTATCCTCACAACAGTTCTCTGAGGTAGGTGGTATTTTATTTTGTAGCCTGGGAACTGAGGCTTTTAGAAGGGACTTGCCCAAGGTCACAGAGCTAGTAGGTTCCTGAGGTAGCATGGTTCAGAGCCGTAGTTCTCACTTTATAGAGCCTGGGTGGCTCAGTCGGTTAGGTGGCTGACTTTGGCTCAGGTCATGATCTCACGGTTCATGGGTTTGAGCCCCACGTCGGGCTCTGGGCTGACGGCTCGGAGCCTGGAGCCTGCTTCCGATTCCGTGTCTCCCTCTGTCTCTGCTCCTCCCCCACTCATGCCGTGTGTGTGTGTGTGTGTGTGTGTGTGTGTGTGTGTGTGTGTGTGTCTCTCTCTCTCTCTCTCTCTCTCTCTCTCTCTCAAAACTAAAATGAAACATTAAAAAAAAAAAAAGAATTGAGTGTACCCCAGAGAAGAGAACTGAAGTCTGCTTTGTGGCTGATCACATAGCTAATCCATTAGTTCTCTTTTCAGCAGGGTGTCCCCGATGCTTGTTTTAAGAGAGAGAAGGGGCACTTGGTGGCTCAGTCGTTTGAGCATCTGACTTTGGCTCAGGTCATGATCTCGTGGTCCGTGAGTTTGAACCCCGAGTCGGGCTCTGTGCTGACAGCTCAGAGCCTGAAGCCTGCTTCGGATTCTGTGTCTCCCTCTCTCTGCCCTTCCCCTGTTCACGCTCTTTCTCTCTGCCTCAAAAATAAATAAACTTCGGGGTGCCTGGGTGGCGCAGTCGGTTGGGCGTCCGACTTCAGTCAGGTCACGATCTCGCGGTCCATGAGTTCGAGCCCCGCGTCAGGCTCTGGGCTGATGGCTCAGAGCCTGGAGCCTGTTTCTGATTCTGTGTCTCCCTCTCTCTCTGCCCCTCCCCCGTTCATGCTCTGTCTCTCTCTGTCCCAAAAATAAATAAACGTTGAAAAAAATTTTTTTAAATAAAAAAAAATAAATAAACTTAAAAAAATTTTTTTTTAAAAAGAGAAGCCATTCATATATTATTTTCCCTTTTTCTTGGCCAAAATCAAGAATGGACATCACATTAGTTATATCTTCCCTTCTATGAACCAAAATTCTTTAAGATTTAAATAATTTAGGGCTATTAAGCAGAAGAAGGAATAAACCTATAGGTTTGTAGCTCCAGAGGATAGAGATACAGGGAAACAGGTTTTATTTTTCCTTTTTCCTTCCCATTCAACCAATATTAGGGTGTCCACGCTGTTGAGAGTACTAGTTATACAAAACACGTCTCTTCCTCCCTGCGAGAGTTTATATGCCATTTATTAAAACAAAAGCAATTCTTCCCTTACAGGTGAAACAAGGAACATCCTGTTTCTGTACCAGAAAGTAAAAAATTTAGAAGGTCAGTGGCCTGATTTTTCCTGATCTTATCTTAGAGAAGTGTGACCAAACATTTCAACACAAGAATAGGTAGACTAGGAAGATAGATTTCATCTTACGATAAGAAAGAACTTCTTAAGAATATGGTCCAAGTTCATATTTTATCTTGAATAAGGAATAATTTGGAGATTTAAATTTTTACCTTGTTTTTATTGTTAATTAATAAGACGTTTGCACACACACATTTATTTACTGGTCATTCTTTCATGAGAGAGAATACTGGAAGACCTGAGGTTCAATTGAAATGTGAGGGGGTTTATATTCAGACAGCAGGAAGAAATTGCAAAATAGGTTTGGAAGCACCACAGGAGTTTTTTTCTGTTCTCCCATTTATTCTGTTAACCCACTGGGCGCATATATCCTAGAACCTGTCAGTAGGAACACAATATTTGTTGAATTAAAGTCATACATTTTATCTTACGTTTTATTTTACTTTATTAGTTTTTTTTAACTTTATTTTTGAGAGGAGCGCGTACTCGAGTCAGTGCAGGGGCAGGGGGAGGCAGAGAGGGAGAGGGAGGTGAGGGGCGGGCAGAGAGAGGGAGAGAGAGAATCCCAAGTAGGTTCTATGCTGTCAGCGCAGAGCCCCACGAAGGGCTCGGTCTCATGAACCGTGAGATCATGACCTGAGTCAAAATCAAGAGTCAGACGTTTAACTGACTTGAGCCACCCGGGTGCTCCCTAAAGGTATATGTTTTAGATAGAAACCAGGAAAAAGTAGTCTCTGCCGTCTTTCAGTCCTTTCATTCTTAGGATTCCTCACGCCACGTACAGAACCCTCTCTGCCGTCAGTTTTCATTTTGCTTCTCACCAACTTTGTTACCTTGGGCAAGTCATTTATTTTCATTTAAATTCTTGTCTATAAAATGAGCCTGGATACGTACTCTACCTACCACAAAGGCTTTTGTGTTCTAATTCTAGATTTCTTTTGAGAACTGAATGCCAAGATGAATGTGCAAACTCTTTAAGGTTGGAAAGCCTTTCAGTTTTCTCGGGGGGAATGAAAGAGAACAATTTGGTTAATTAAACTGTTCAGGTAACCGCCACGGAAGAGGGCTACAAGGGCAGCATGCTGGCATTTTGACTCTGCAGAGCAACGACTGCTACTGATGTGTTATCTTGTAACTTGCCCCCAGGTAGCAGTCAGTTTTCGGGTCTTATCAGTAAGTGTCTCACACATCTAAATGTTATAGGTCATAGGCCAAATAGCAGTGGTTGAGGTCTGTTTGCTTTCACAATGTTAGGACTGCGGCCTCAGGTATTCTCACCGAGACGCATAGGCCTCCCTTCAAGTCCCCAGTCCTACCTCTGGCCAGCTCTGCGCCCTCAGACAAGACTCAAACTTTGGTGCCTCAGGCACCTCATCTATAAAAAGGGGAATATAGTAGTGTTTACTCCCCGAGTCACTGTGCAGTTAAAAGGGGTGGTATATTTAAGGAGCTTAAAATAATGCTTGGGTCATGGTGAGTGCTATGTAAATGTCATTATTAGTGTAGTGGTTCCCGGACTTGGCTTTTATAGACCAGTTGAAAATGATAGTGGGAGGGGCGCCTGAGTGCTGACTTGATCTCAGCTTGGGGCCTGATCTCACAGTTTGTGAGTTCGAGCCCCACATCGGGCTCTGCGCTGACAGCATGGAGCGTGCTTGAAATTCTCTCTCCCTCTTTCTGCCTCTACCCCACTCATGTGTGCGTGCTCTCTCTCTCCTCTCTCTCTCAAAATAAATAAATAAACTTAAAAAAAAAAAGGAAAGTGGTGGAGGGAAGAGACATACAAATTTTGTAATTTGTAGTTTTGCCAAGGAGGGCATTAAAAAAAAAGAATGAAAAACCTTCCTCACTATTATTTTATAAAAAATAGGATCTAGTATCAAAATCAAAGGTAGCCTTTCTCAAGGAAGTTGGCAGCCTTACATGGACATGTGTAGGTATATGTTTCTAAATCTCATTTTTACGTAGACTGGGGAAGACTTTGCCCCAGGCCAGCACCAATAATGTGTGGATAGGTATTTAGACAGCCAGACGTAAATTCATATCCCACTTCTCCATTTATTCTGTCACCTTAAACAAGCTGTTTGACTTCCCTGAGCCTTCTTTAAGTTTTCTCATGTGTAAACTAAAGGTACTGGTATCTGCTTCACTGGGCTATTGTGAGAAGCTGAGGGTAAAGAATGAAATGTTTGTCATATAGTAAATGCTAAATTGGTAGGGGTTCTCACAGGGAAGTCAAATATTCGTTGGGAGCCAGTCAAGTGAAATCCACAGTGTATGCCGTTGGGAAATCCAAAAAGTAAGGTAATGTGCTTGACGGTAGAAGTCTCTTGCAAGGTATCCTTCTCTACATAATTTCCTCTCTCGTTTATTCTCTCTGCAAGTCACTAAACAAAAACCTGACTTGCATTCCCTTGCTTGAAAACCCTTAGTGCTTTTCTATTGCCTTGTAAAGTGCCTGACTTGTCACAGGCGCCTAATTAATGCCCGAATGAGGGATAGAGTAGTCTAGCTGGGCAGACCAGAGAGATTTTTGAAAAAAAAAATTTGAACATTGATAATACTAAACCAGCGTATCAGGGGTCCACAGCTAAATCCTAAAGCTAAATCCAAAGTTCTAGCAGTTGTCCCCTCCTTGGCTTTGGGCGTTGTCATAGCCCATAGGACATGGTTGGAAGGTGTCTACAAAGCTTCCTCAACCTGGAATGGATTGGGCTTTTTTTTTTTTTTTTTTTAAGTTTATTTATCTGAGAGACAGAGAGAGAGAGAGACCGAGACCAAGACCGAGAGAGACCCAAGCATCCTACATGCTCAGCGTGGAGCCCGGTACAGGGCTCAGTCTCATAACCGCGAGATCATGACCTGAGCTAGTATCAAGTTGGACGCTTGACTGACTGAGCCAGCCAGGTGCCCCTGGATTGGACTTTTCAAACCGCCCCTCCTAATACAGTCAGTACAGCATCCCTCCTCCCTCTGGGCTCACCCCTGGGGAAATCCGTTTCCTTTCCACCAAGTGAAGCTGGGTCCTCAGAAGCTTCTGCGATAATAGTAGCCTTTGCTTCCTTAGTCCTTTCCTATGTACCAAACATTGTTCTGTGTGCTTTATATCTTTTAACTCAAAGAATCCTCATAATAGCCCTCAGAAATAGATACTTTCCTTGTATCCATTTTATGTATGAAGAAATTGAGGCAGCACATGCTAGGTAATGTAGGAACATTCAGAGAAAAGAGGATTACCCCTCCCACCTCCCAAAGTACCAAATTGTTATACAGCTGTCTACTGGGCTGGTTTTGTATGTGTGCTCTCCTCTCTCTCTGTCTCTGTCTCTCTCTCTCTGGGGTTAATCACCTTCGATTCACATATTGACCTCGATTATTGGGAAATATTTCTCCCACTGAAAGGTATTTGGATGAGCATAGCGAATTCTTTGGTTTGTCCCCTTGATCTTTAGTTTGGCTTACCTGTTAAAGATTTCCAGAATGATCTGGCAGTTAATTCCAGTTCTGTGTTCCTTCCTCGTTTTTAGTGAGATCCTTATTGGAGTTTATCATCTGGTTTCCTCATTTTAGGTATTTTCATCTAAGTTTATTTCAGCAAACTATAAATCAAAGCCTATCACCCAATTCGTTTTTATAATGCTTCCTTAAAGTATTTTGCTTTTTGGTTTTTGGGGAATTGCCCTGGAAATTTTGGTGTTGTATGATGCAGGGAAGGTCCGTGGCATGTGCTGTCTGCCATCAGTTGGCCTGGAATGCTCACTTTAATACCCATTTCAAATATATATTTGCTTTCTGGAAACCTTCTCCATTCCTCCCTATTTCCAAGGTCTGAATTAGCATCAGGGCTTCTTTGCAGATCAGCCTTGTCTAATAGAACTTTCTGTACTGTTAAGTTTCTACTTGAAATGTAGATAGTGGGACCGAGAAACTGAATTTTAAGTTTTATTTAATTTTGAAGAAACTTTCAATGGCCAGGGTATTGGGGAGTGCAGATCTACACTATACGCTCCACAAGAGAGTTTGTTTTTTTTTGTTTTCTCGTCTCTTCTGACTCTGGCATAGGACCATGCTCCTTGATGTATTTGATGACTGTTTGACAAATAGCCCTCAATAGCAGAAATAATAAAGGAAAGTTTAAAATATTCCTTAAATTCTGCCTTCCAGGGGTAACCATTGTTAACAATTGTGTTTTAATTGTAGAAAAAATTGCCAGTTTTCATTGACATTGCAGTGACTTCTGCATAGGATTCATCCTTGATTCTAGAAATCCATTTAAAAAAATTTTTTATTTATTTGTTCTTTTCTTTAAAAAAGTTTTTTTTAAGTTTATTTATTTTGAGAGAGAGAGAGAAAGAACAAGGAGGAGAGGAACAGAGAGAAGGAGAGAGGGAGAACCCTGAGCAGGCTCTGCACTGTCAGCATAGAGCCCGATGCGGGGCCCCAACCCACAAACCGTGAGATCATGACCTGAGCTGAAATCAAGAGTCAGTTGCTCAACACACTGAGCTACCAGGCACCCCTATTTATTTAATTTTTTTAGTAATCTCTACACCCAACGTGGGACTCAAAACTCACAATCCCGGGATCGAGAGTTCGCAGGCCCTTCTGACTAAGCCAGCCAGGCGCCCCTCTAGAAGTCAACATTTATCAAGGTTGTTGCAGATTTTGGAATTTTAGGAGATGGAGGCTTAGAATGCAGGTCATACGTGTAACAGAAGCAAGTTATGACTAATTTTGGTCAAGTGCCTTTATAAAGATTGTTGTGACATAATGGAATTCTGTCCTAACGCTTAGAGTTCTTAGTGAAAATCTAGGAAAGAGGATGAATCATCCTTCTTTTCCTCTTCCACAGCCCAGATGATTTTGCCAGCATTTTGTTTTGAGGATGAGTTGGGCGTTCAGGGCATTTTGGCTTGGCTCCTTGGGGTGGTGGGGGTATTTGGAGAAGAGAAATTAAAGGGATTTATTCCTTGCTGGCAAGATGGAAGAAGCAGAATCGGGTCTGCTTGAATTTCTTTTCTCTTCCATAGTGGAAGCAGCACCTCGAGCCAAGTTGTTTTTGTGAACATTGTGTGTGTGTGTGTGAGAGCGTGCATGCTTCTTTCCTGTGTAAAGATGTCATTGATTTCACTTTTTGTCAAATTTCCTTTAATCCCTAACAGTTTTTCCTATTTCATATTATCTGTGTTGGTAACTTCCATTCTGTTCTGAAATGACGTTTTTACCTTCAGAGTGGGCTATTGATGTTGGGGGGTGGATGGGAAGCGGAGAGAGAGACAGAATGCAAATGGGTGGGGCAGAGAAAGAGGTAGACACAGAATCTATCAACACTGAGCCCAAGCCCGATGGAGGCCTCGAACTCAAGAACCATGAGATGACCTGAGCTGAAGTCGGACGCTTAACCGACTGAGCCACCCAGGTGCCCAAGGAAGGAATTTTTAAAAAGTCTTTGAATTAAGTGGAATTGGGGAATCTTGGATTGGGTCCTGGAACAGAAAAGAGAATTAATGGAAAAATGGTAAAATCCAAATGAAATCTCTGGTTTAGTTTTTTTTACCAAAGATAATTTCTTCGTTTTGACACATCTGCAATGGTTATGTTAATCTTAGGGGAAGCTGGGTGAATCGAATATGGCAGCTCTGTCATATCTGCAACTTTTCTGTAACTCTAAAATCATTCCAAAATAAGTTGTTGTGTTTTTTGTTTGTTTGGTTTTTGTGTGTTTGTTTTGTTTTGCGTTTTTTTAAATTTATTTTGAGAGAGAGAGTGAGCTAGCTGGGGAGGGGTAGAGAGAAGGGGAGAGTGAAATCCCAAGCGGGCTCAGCGCCATCAGGGCAAAGCCGGGCGCGGGGCTCTAACTCACAAACCATGAGATCATGACCTGAGCCGAAGCTGAGAGTTAGGAAGCTTAACCAACTGAGCCACCCAGGCGTCCCCCTCCCCTTTTTTTAAAGCCAAGAAGAGCCAGAGCATTTCAGGGTTGTGACTTCAGCAAGGGGGAAGCATACATAGATTTGGTTTATGTAAGCCCCCCCCCGGAGCTGTGCCTGTCTCTGTCCACTTCCCTCCTTACACCCAGTGTTCCAGCCATGTTGAATGACTGTAGCTCTTCCAGAAATCCTAGCTTCTGGGCCTTTTTCATGTACTGTTTCCTTTTATCTGGGGTGTTCTCCTGCTACCCCCATCCCAACCAAACCAAACCAAACCAACAAAAACTTAACTAATTTATTTTAATTCTTTAGATCTGGCTTTTTTTTTTTTTTTTTTTAAGTTTTAGAGCGTCTGTGCGAACAGGGGAGAGGAGCAGCGAGAGAGAGGGAGACAGAGAGAATCTTAAGAGAATCCATGCTGAGCATGGAGCCCACTTGGGGCTTGATCCCATGACCCTGAGATCATGACCCGAACTGAAATCAGGACTCAGACACTTGACTGACTGAGCCACGCAGGCGCTCTAGATCTGGCTCGGATTTTGTTTCTCTCAGAAAGCCTTCCCCGATTGACCATCGGTGGTCAGACCTTGTCTGAGTTTGCCCCTGATGTACTTACTACTGTGTGTTTGAACTGCCTGTTTTCTTTTCCTTTCTCTTTCTCCAACTACATCTTAAGCTCCTTGAAGGACTGTACTTTTCATTATTTTATCTCCCAGGCATAGAACCCAGGAATCTAAGCATGCTTGATAACTTGGGGAATGTTTCTTGAATCAATTGCTCCAGGAAGCAGGAAGCAGCACACCTCACACTCTCTCAGCCTCCACTGGCAGTTTCACTGAGGCCTGTAAGGAATGGTGGCTGTAGTTTGCTGTGAACCCGCGTATGTGCCATAGATGGCCAAACCCCTGCTTTCAGAGATGAGAAAGCACATTTTTTACAGGCTTATTCTTGCACATCAAGCTCCAGGGGTCCAGTTTAGGAAGGCATTTTAAAATCTTCCAGTTCTGTAGCATTATCTTTTCCTTGTACTATGTGAATTTATCTCATTTTACCGTAAGAGATAATGTGTAGATTGTTGTAAGTCTGTTCTTTAGTAAACCAAATCAACAATTCTCTAGCGTGTGTACAGCCCTAGGTGGAATACGTAATGCTATCTGATATGGTCCCTGCTTTTGAACTTCTTACATTCCAGTGGGAGAGAGAGAACATCCTCACCCTATAGTTTGTTATTGTGGCTTAATAACATGAATCAGGTAACAAGAGGAGTAGGGACCCTTGTGGTTTAGCAGGTGCTAAAGCCATCACCTCTGTCTTCAGTTTCCCTTGGTGTTGGTATGACCTCTGAAAAACAGTGGTTGGTGAGTTTGGATTGCCCCTAGTTAGATGTGGCTAGAGACGCAAATTCTAAGCAAAGGCTATAAACTGAGGGTCTTTGGATCCTTAAGGGGTATGGTTGGAGGAGTGTCCATAATGTTCCTAAGAGAATATGCTGCATTTTGGTTCCGTTTATTTTTTGTGGAGAGAGGATCTGTAGCTTTCATTAAATTCTCAAAGGAATCCATGACCCAAAAAAGATTAGAACCACAGGTTTAGAGTAACGCTGAGACCCATGGCCTCATTTTGTCTTCCTTTTATTTCACCATTTTAGATTGGGCACTGCATTTGGTTTTTCCGTGATACTTGGAGGAGTCCTTGTTGCAAAAATTGTACTGTTGAATATCTGAGGGAGGATTGTGTGAAGTGTTCTCTTTTTTTGGAAGCTTGGTATTACGGCTCTTAAACTTTCATCTATTCTCTCGCTGTTCAGTAAAAACATCTTTATATTTGAAATAATAATCACTGCCTTCCTAGGTCCAAGTAACTGAGTAGTGGTCACATAAAGATGAGGATGACCAGGTCCTGGCCCTAAATCAGCTCTTGGTGATACACAGTGTTAGTACTCCGAAATGGTAGCTAGTAGTCTCATGGGAACAGCTATCATGTTGAATCACAGCTGTAGTCTTGGAGGATGTTCAGGGTAGGATGTACAGGACAGGAACACAGGGGAAAGAGTATTTAAATTGTATGTTTTAGTGAAATTTTACTGTTGACTTATTACCTCATTGATATGTTGCAAACCTTTGCATGTGAGGGTGTAACAGATTAGGTGCTTACGGCCATTGCCAAGCTGGGGAGGTCCAGTTGGAAACATGACAGTGACACATGTATTAACATGGAACTCTTTTGAAGACTGCTGGCACCGTTTCCCCCTGCTCTGGTCAAGAGTGTAAGGTTCTCTTTGCTCTTAGGTCACTTAGCAAGCATCTATTGGACACCGAGAGGGTGTGTAATTCTGGGCTGGACCCTTGGACTTCACTGTTTACTTACTAGGAGATGGCAGTATCTTTTGATTTCTCTCAGTAATCAATATGGTGTCAAGGTCACCTCCCCTGGGAGGCAGTATAGATGGGTTTTGAAAGTCAAGATGCCAGAGTTCCAAACCCAGCTGTGCCATTTTCCAGCCGGATAGCCTTGACTCAGGTCATGGTTGACCCCTCTGAACTTCAGCTTCCTTATGTATAAAATAGGGTTAAACTATTAGCTGCCATATAGGACTTTCATATTTATATACAACGTGTCCACTGCTTCGCAAAGGGCTGGTCACAGAGTAGGGCCCAATAAATGGAAGCTGTATTGTTATTAGTAAGCAATGATTACAAATCATGGAGAAATTCCCTCATTTTATTTTTTTCACTAATGATAATTACTGTGTCACTCAGAAGAAAGATAATTCTACTTATGTGAATGGGGGAATTGGGTACTCCTAATTAGTATTGGAAGGAGTAGCTGAATCTCTGTCTCTCTCTCTCTCTCTCTCTCTCTCTCTCTCTCTTTTTTTTTTTTTTTTTTTTTGGCCTGTTCCATAACTTTTGCTAGGGCAAAGGCTCTTAATCTGGGGTTCCTGAATTTTTTGTGTGTAAGTGCATTTTCTGTGGGAGAAGGTCCAAATTTTCATCATATTGTCAAAGCGGTCCTTAACTGGTAAAAGATTACTTGGTTAATTGATCCATTGGGTAGGTGTAGAGCCACAGTTGGTACCCTTGATCCTGAAATTGTCCATCATATTAAGATACTACTGAGAAAACTTTTCCAAATAAAAAGAACATAATGAAGATAGAAGTTGAATACTCAAAATCTTTTGTGTGCTTTTTTTCTTCCTTTGGCAAAGAGAAAGTGGGACCAGTAGGGAAGAAAGAGATGTCAGGAAGGAGTGAAATACTGCCTGCAGAATGACATGGCAGTTTCTGGCCCTCAGAGGTTGATTCCAGATCATCACTTGGCTTCCTCATCTGCACCACGGCTTGTGGTCACGTGTACCATTTGCTTTCTCCTGAACACCTGTTCAGGTTCTGTCAGCTCAGATTGGTCTTCTTGCTGAGATTGTCCCTTCTCCCATAGTCTGCAGGTGCAGGTGTCCTTCCTGATCCTGCCTATCTTAATTATGATCAGCTTCGGAGTCCTTCAGAGCACTGACATTCATCTTTACCCTCCACGGGCACTGTCCTTTGTACAGAGTAAGCACTGCCTGTGTGCATGATATAGGGGCATATTATTACACATAATAAAGCGTTGTGGAACTAAAGTGAATACTGATGCATAAGAAGAAACTAAATGTCTGCCTGAGGGAGGAAAAGAATATAGGTTAAATTTATTGAAAACATGAAAAGTGGTCAAATGCCAGTGGGAGTTTTGAGTTCTGAGAGAGTTTGGGAACCCTTTTATAGCCTCAGTGACAGCCTTGTTAGGGGGAAGAACCCACCTTGATTTAGGAACTAGGAGAGTGGGAAACAGCCAGCATTATGGCCCTGGCTGAGTCATAGTACTTCTGGACTGGGGTGATGTTCTCTGCAAAGTGGATTAGACTTTTTTTTTTCTTTTTTTTTACAATTTTATTTTTTTATTACTATTTTTTAAATAATATATTTCTTTTTTTTTTTTTAATTTTTTTTTCAACGTTTATTTATTTTTGGGACAGAGAGAGACAGAGCATGAACAGGGGAGGGGCAGAGAGAGAGGGAGACACAGAATCGGAAACAGGCTCCAGGCTCTGAGCCATCAGCCCAGAGCCCGACGCGGGGCTCGAACTCCCGGACCGCGAGATCGTGACCTGGCTGAAGTCGGACGCTTAACCGACTGCGCCACCCAGGCGCCCCAATAATATATTTCTTTATATCCAAGTTAGTTAACATATAGTATTGGTTTCAGGAGTAAAATTTAGTGATTCATCACTTACACATACCCAGTGCTCATCCCAGCAAGTGCCCTCCTTAATGCCCATCACCCATTTAGCCCATCCCCCACCTTCCTCTCCTTCAGCAACCCTCAGTTTGTTCTCTGTTTTTAAGAGTCTCTTATGGTTGGCCTTCCTTTCTGTTTTTTGCTATTGTTTGTTTTGTTTCTTAAATGTTTATTTTTGAGAGAGAGCATGCACAAGCAGGGGAGGTGCAGAGAGAGGGGGACAGAGGATCTGAAGCAGGCTCCATGCTGATAGCAGAGAACCCGATGTAGGGCTCGAACTCATGAACTGTGAGATCATGACCTGAGCCAAAGTCAGATGTTTAACCACCCAGGCCCCCCCCACCCCCGCCATCTCTGTTTTTATCTTATTTTTCCTTCCCTTCCCCTATGTTCATGTTTTGGTGCTTAAATTCCACGTATAAGTGGAATGATATTACTGGTATTATAAATAAATGGCTTATTTCACTTGTGATAATACACTCTAGTTCCATGCATATTGTTGCAAAAGGAAGATTTCTTTTTTTTTTTTTTAATGTTTATTTTTTTTATTTTTGAGAGAAAGCAAGTAGGGAGGGGCAGAGAGAGGGAGAAAATCCCAAGCAGGCTCTGTCTGGGCTGTCAGCATAGAGCCTAATACAGGGTTTGATCCCATGATCTGTGAGGTCATGACTTGAGCTGAAATCGAGAGTTGGACACTTAGCCAACTGGGCCACCCAGGTGCCCTAAGATATCATTCTTTTTTTTTTTTTTTTTTAATTTTTTTTGAAAGACAGAGCGTGAGTGGGGGAGGGGCAGAGAGAAGGAGACACAGAATCTGAAGCAGGCTCCAGGCTCTGAGCTGTCAGCACAGAGCCCGATACGGGGCTTGAACTCACAAACTGTGAGATCATGACCTGAGCCGAAGTCGGACACTTAACTGACTGAGCCACCCAGGCGCCCCTAAGATATCATTCTTTTTGATGGCTGAGTAATATTCCATTACATATATATATGTATACATATATATATATATATATATGTATATGTATATATACACACACACACACACACACACACACACACACACACACATACACCACCTCTTCTTTATGGATTCATCAGCTGATGGACATCTGGGGTTTTTTCATAATTTGACTATTGTTGATGGTGCTGCTATAAACACTGGGGTGCATGTGCCCCTTTGAATCAGCATTTTTGTATCCTTTGGGTAAATACCTAGTAGTGCAATTGCTGGGTCGTAGGGTAGTTCTATTTAAAGATTTTATTTTTAAGTAATCTCTACACCCAACGTGATGCTCTGAACTCAACCCCGAGATCAAGAGTAATATGCTCCAGATGAGCCATCCAGGCGCCCTGGGTTGGGCTTTCTGAACATGTAATAGTGGTGTTGATGAGCATCTACCACGTACCAGGTACTAGGCTGGGTCCTGAGAACAACCAGACAAGACCCTCTGCTTTTATTCTAGTGGAATGTATTGAGAGGGATGTTAGTCCCTTCACCAGCATTACAATTCTGGGATCTGGATAGTGGGCACCAGCCTCTGCTCTGGGGGTTGTCGTGAAGATTAAATGAGAAAGCACTTTGAAGATTACAAAGTACTCTTATTTATTATGAGTGCTGTCCCCACCCTGCCTTTGACCTATAATTTAAGCAGATTAAAAATGTTTAAAATGTGTGCCAAGGTCACTGCCAGCATTTTTACATTAGCTAGTCCCCAGTGAGGTCTTCGTATCATATCGTAAGTAAATTAGCCTAGGAAGATTGGGTGGAAGCTTTTTGCACCAATAGGAGTATGATCCCAGGGTTTAGGTAGATTTAGGGACTTAATTCCATCCATTATAAGTGAATCCCTTAAACAGGATTGGGATATAGATTTGTAATACCGTCTTCACTAACTGAGAATGTATTTGAGAAGAGCACGTTTACTTACAAGTATTTTTGAGGTGTTTCTGTATCGGGTTTATTTCTGCCTTTCTGCTGAGTTCTTTCCATTTTTATTTATTTATTTATTTATTTATTTATTTATTTATTTATTTTTCTTTCCATTTTTAAAAAGGATTTCAGTCTGGGGACACCTGAGTGGCTCAGTCCATAGGGCATTGAACTCTCGATTTCGGCTCAGGTCACGATCTCATGGTTTGAGTTTTGAGCCCCTCATTGGGCTCCATGCTGGTGGTGCAGAGCCTGCTTGTGACTCTCTCCCCCTCTCCCTCTTTCTTTGCCCCTTCAGTGCATGTGCTCGCTCTCACTCACTCTATCTCTCTCTCTCTCAAAATAAACTTAAAAGAAGATTTCAGACTGACTCTTAAATTCTTACATACAGTTTCACATTGGCAAAGACTGCATATTGGGAAAAACCAAACTTCTCTCCTGATTTGGGCTTTTTTTTTTTTTTTTTTTTTTTACCATAAATTCAGGATGCAGTTGTTTTCCAAGTGCTTCCATTTTGTGATTAGGCTTAGTATTTTTATTTTTTATAATCTTTAATCTTATTTTTTAAGTAAGCTCAACATGGGGCTTGAACTTACAACCCCACAATCAAGAGTCGCATATTCTACTGTCTGAGCCAGCCAGGCATCCCAGGGTGAATATTTTTAGATACAACTCCCTTGCCCTTAAGTTTGTCCCCAGCACCCTCAAAACAAAGAGTAAGTGATGTAATTAGGATGCAATCTGTTGCCTGTGGATTTCAAGGGAAATTATTTCCACGCAGCTCAGAAGCTTATGGACAAAGTCAAGCTTCCATTTATTTATTTATTTATTTGTTTGTTTGTTTATTAAAAAAATTTTTTTTAATTTCTTTTGTTTATTTATTTTTGAGACAGTGTGAGCAGGGAAGGGGTAGAGAGAAAGGGAGACACAGAATCCAAAGTAGGTTCTAGGCTCTGAGCTGTCAGCACAGAGCCTGACATGGGGCTCAAACTCACGAACTGTGAGACCATGACCTGAGCTGAAGTTGGCCACTTAACTGACTGAGCTACCCAGGTGCCCCCTATTTATTTAAAATTTTTAAAAATATTTTTATTTATTTTTGAGAGACAGAGAGAGAGAGAGAGAGAGAGAGAGAGAGAGAGAGAGAGAGAGAATGAGACGGGGAGGGGCAGAGAGAGGGAGACACAGAATCAGAAGCAGGTTCCAGGCTCTGAGCTATTAGCACAGAGCCTGACGCAGGGCTCGAACTCATGAACTGCAAATTCATGACCTGAGCTGAAGTCAGACACTTAACCGACTGAGCCACCCAGGCACCCCTCAAGCTTCCTTGTAGATTGGGCGAATTTATCAAAAATGACCTGATGAAGTGAGATTCTTACCTTGAGGTTAGAGATTTTGAGTGTGAAACAGTGATGTGAAATTTCTAAAGCAGCTTTGATCTATGAATAAAATGTTACTTCTAATTGTCTTTGAGCCGTTTTAATTTTTTCTTTGAAACTTGAAATGGAATTGACGTTGTGTACACTGTGTCCGGGTGGTTTTCACCTTTAGGGAAAGGAAAGACATGGGTCTTTTCCCGTCGTCTGCTGTGTCACGTTTTACTCTGCTGTTTTGTGAGTTCTTGAGACGGAGATAAAAGAGATGGGTTCTCCTACCCACGGAATTTTAGTAGAGGTGTTTTCATTTTTTACATTTGAGGTTGGTTTTCTTCCCGGAGTGTTTAATTTTATGATTGTCCTTAGGAGGAGCTGCCCCTCACAGGATGTATACCAACATTGCTGTCTGATCAGTATGAAAGAGGTCATTTTTCTGCAGCGTTGAAAGAGGATCTCCAGAATCGCGAGGTCACATAATGACTTCCTTGGTGATTTTTCAGGTGTACTTTCTATGTGAGCAGAAATGCGTTTTTGCAGTGGGATGGATGAGAGAAAAAAAATGAAATTAAATTTAAGGACAGAAACTTAGAACATCTCCCTTCCATGGTTTGAGAAATGAAGAAAGGCTCAAGCTAGTGTTTTCTCACAATTTAAAAATACTGAGCTCAGACAACTGAAATGATACTGATTCTCAGTGGCAAATTATACTGAAGTTTAAAGACAGCCACGTTCCATTAAGTGGCGTTTTGGAGATGGTCTTTGTGTTTAAAACTATGGCAGATGTTATGGGGCGCTGGGGTGGCTCAGTCTGTTGAGCATCCAACTCTGGCTCAGGTCATGATCTCACAGTTTGTGAGTTTGAGCCCCGCGTCGGGCTCTGTGCTGTCAGCTTGGAGCCTGGAGCCCGCTTCGGATTCTGTGTCTCTCTCTCTGCCTTTCCCTGCTCGTTCTCTGTCTCTCTCTCTCTAAGATAAATTAAAAAACAGTGAAAACAAACAAACTATGGCAGACATTCTGTTTCTCTTGTGAGTCTTGGGTGACGTCATCATTTCCATTGAGGAGACAGCATATTGAATCCTTCTCTACTTGGGTGAGGGGTGTAGTCTCCAGGTCTCGGTGTTCTTATCTAAGGAAGGGAGGAAATACCTGTCATTCCCAGGTGCGTTTAAGAAATTGTAAGGCAAGGTATGTAATAGTACTTTGAGCAGCATGAGGCACTCACACACATTACTGTGAGGAGTATATTATTCCGGTTTTGCTTCTAGGTAGAGAGGAGCCTGCCCCCCTCACAGTGGAGAGCTCTGCTAACAGAGCAAATGGATTCTAGAAATAGGTAGCTTTGATTTTTTTTCAGGAGGCTCAACCTGCACAGCTGTTCTTGTCCATTCTGGCTTAGCAGCCGTGCAGTGTTGGGGTTCAGCCGGGTGTGCCAGCTTCAGAAGCAGGCGGTAAGCGTCACATGAAGCTGGGTGGTCTAGAATGAGTTACTTTCCCTCTCTGAACCTGTTTTCTCATCTGGAAAATGGGGGTTTAACAGTACCTGCCTCATTGGATTATTGTGAAAAATGAAACGAAAACACATGCATATAGTTTATTTGATGCTGTGCCTGGCTTGAGAGTATTTGATGGTATTTTTTTAATAGTTTTTTTTTAAAGTTATTTATTTATTTATTTAAAAAAATTTTTTTAGTGTTTATTTATTTTTGAGACAGAGAGAGAGCATGAACGGGGGAGGGTCAGAGAGAGAGGGAGACACAGAATCAGAAGCAGACTCCAGGCTCTGAGCTGTCAGCACAGAGCCTGACGCAGGGCTCGAACTCACGGACCATGAGATCATGACCTGAGCCGAAGTCGGACGCTTAACCGACTGAGCCACCCAGGCGCCCCAGTTTTTTATTTATTTTGAGAGACACAGAGAAAGAGTGTGAATGAGGGAGGGGAGAGAGAGAAGGAGAAAGATCATTCCCAAGCAGGTTCCACGCTGTCAGCATGGAGTCCATCTCAGGGCTCTGTCTCACGAACCGCAAGACCATGACCTGAGCCAAAAATCAAGTCAGACTCCTAATTGACTGAGCTCTCCAGGCATCCCAGTATTTGCTGGTATTACTTGTACAAAAGAGAGACAGATGACAAGGCAGGCACCTGGGTGGCTCAGTCAGTTAAGTGTCTGACCTCGGCTCAGGTCATGATCTCACGGTTCATGAGTTCAAGCCCCATGTAGGGCTCTGTGCTGACAGTTCAGAGCCTGGAGCCTGCTTCAGATTCTGTGTCTCCCTCTCTGTCTGCCCCTCCCTGCTTGCGCTCTGTCTCTCTGTCTCTCAAAAATAAATAAATGTTTATTTTTCGAGGTAGAGAGACAGAGCATGAGCTGGGGAGGGGCAGAGAGAGAGGGAAACACAGAGTCTGAAGCAGGCTCCAGGCTCCCAGTCGTCAGCACAGAGCCCGACGTGGGGCTCAAACTCACAAACTTTGAGATCATGACCTGAGCCTAAGTTGGACCCTTAACTGAGCTAACTGACTGAGTCACCCAGGTGCCCGGAGATTTGTTTTCAAGTTGCTTTTAGAACTGGACTATTTGCTTGCCCTTCATCCCCCAATCTCCGTGAATTCCAAAGCTTTGTAACAGTCATCAGTCAGACACCACTTACCTAAGAAGTGCTTCCTGTGTGTGAGGTTCTGGAGAAACCGAAAGAAACACTTGGAAGGATTCTCTGTATTCCACAGAAACTCGGTTAGTCAAAGAGAGATGCAATATTGACTTCTTTTAAAAAACATACAACTAGGGGCGCCCGGGTGGCTCAGTCGATTAAGCATCTGATTTCGGCTCAGGTCATGATCTCGCGGTTCGTGAGTTTGAGCGCCACGTGGGGCTCTGTGCTGACAGCTCAAGCCTGGAGCCTGCTTTGGATTCTGTGTCTCCCCCTCTCTCTGCCCCTCCCGTGCTCATGCTCTGTCTCTGTCTGTCTCAATAATAAATAAACGTTTAAAAAAAAAGAATTAAAAAACATACAACGAAACTATACTATAAATGTTTGGCTAAATATACAGCTAAGCCAGCATCTTAATCTTTAGAACTCAAAAAGTACATTGTAATATACCTAAGGAGACATTTTCTAGGATCTTTGGCCAGTTTATATTTCATTTTCCATCTTTGTTGATGCTGCTATTTTTATTTCCTCGTCATCTGCTGTTCTATCAGTTATTGTCCAGTCAGGAAAGTGGAAACTCCACTCTAGCTGTGTCAAGCAGAGAGGGATTTAAATGCGAGAGATCCGTTCCGGAGGTGTTGGAAGGCCTGGAGGAGCAAAATGAGGAAAAGATGGTGTGTGGAGAGAAGCAAAAGGGAGACAGGGGGTCGTTATCCAAAGATGAGGAAGCTAGCTGCCTTTGGGCTGGAACCTCCGACTGGAGAGCTGCTGCCGGAGCTCTTTTGCTCTTTTGCCGCAGCTCAGCAGGAAGCCAAGAGCCAGCACCCGGCTGAGGATGCGGAGCCTGTGCTGTGTGCCGTTGTCTGCAGCCCTCCACAGTTGCTTGCTGCTGCAGACAGACCAGAAGCAGGAAGAGTGTTGGCTCCCTCTTCCTGACATCCAGTCTCCCGCTTTTGGCAGAACCTACCTGGAAGCCAGCTGGGAAAGGGGTCTGGGAAATGTGGTTTGCGGGCTTTCAGTTCTGGTGATGCAGAGAAAAGCACAGAAAGCGCAAGTGTGGCCGAATGAATGCTGTGACTGCTTGGGGATGATGAATATGTCATAGTGGAGACGGGAAGAGGAGGCAGTATTTTAAACTGATAGCATTCAGAAAGGGGAGAGGTGTAATGGGATTCCAGATAAGGGGTCCAGCCTGTGTGGAGGTTTGGAAGCAGGAATGTACAAGGCATTTTCAGGGAACAGTTTATCTGGAGTGTGGAGTTCTTGTTGAAGGATAGTTGGAAGAGGTTGGAAAGGTAGATTGGAGTCAAATTGGGGTGGAGATGTGACAAAGACTATTAAAATTATTTTTTTTTAAATTTTTTAAATGTTTATTTATTTTTGAGACAGAGAGAGACACAGCATGAACGGGGGAGGGTCAGAGAGAGGGAGACACAGAATCTGAAACAGGCTCCAGGCTGTCAGCACAGAGCCCGACGCGGGGCTCGAACTCACAGACTGCGAGATCATGACCTGAGCCGAAGTCGGCCGCTTAACTGACTGAGCCACCCAGGCGCCCCAAGACTATTAAAATTAACATGGAGCACAGTACACAGTGCTTTGGCCTGGGAGAGACCAGTGAGGAAACTGCCCTTAGTCCAGGCTTTGTGATGCAAAGGGCACGGTGAAGGCTGCGATAGTGGAGTTGGGGGGGGGAACAGTCCATCCGATCAGCTTTTTGACTGGCATAGCTGGCAGTGGGCTGGGGCAGGCCATTGGAGTCAATAACGAATTCTGGTTTTCTTCATCATTTGAATGTCTTGATTACTTTATATCTTTGAAGGTTCTTGCTCTTTCTTTTTATGCTTTTACCTCTTCCTGGGATGATTCCTTGGTAAGACTCGTTGTTATTAGGATATCTCTTTAAGTGGCACTAAATTCACTCTAATCATAAACCGTGTATTTGAAGTCTTTGTAACTTCTGCAGGCACCTTTGATAACTTGAGGTAACACTTTTATTTGTTGGGTACACCTTTTTGGCTTTTTTTCTGGTTCGTTTGTTGTTTTGGTTTGGTTTGTAAGTTTTGTGGGGTTTTCTTCTTTTTTCTTTAGAAACTGATTCACTTGGGGCACCTGAGTGGCTCAGTTGGTTGAGTGTCCGACTTTGGTTCAGGTCATGATCTTGCAGTTTGTGACTTTGAGCCCCACATTAGGCTCCCTGCTGTCAGCCTGTGGGCGCAAAGCCCACTTCAGATTCTCTGTCCCCCGCTCTCCCTGACCCTCCCCTGCTTGCATTCTCTCAAAGATAAATATTAAAAAAAAAAAAAAAAGAAATTGATCCACTTATCCCATTTATTTAGCAGGTAATTATTGAGCCAGGCATTATGTTCAGTGCTGAGGTTGGATGGAGAGCAGAATAGATAAGACAATAGAGGGGCACCTGGGTGGCTCAGTTGGTTATGCATCCAATTTCAGCTCAGGTCATGATCTCATGGTTGGTGAGTTCGAGCCCTGCACCGGGTTCTGCATTGACAGTGCAGAGCCTGCTTCAAATCCTCTCTCTTCCTCTCTTTCTGCCCCTCCTCAGCTGGTGTACTCTCTCTCTCAAAAATAAATAAACATTAAGAAAAAAAAAGATAAGACATTAAATCCCCATCTTGGAGTTAACAATTTAACAAGAAACATGTGAAAAGAAAACTATTACCCGTCCCTAGAGCCTTTGCAGTTAGGTTTACTCTGCCTGGAACGGTCCTTCCAGAGCCCACATTATTTAACTCCCTCACTTTTTTGTTTTCTGATTCTGTTTCCCCTTGGTAGAGTGTGAGCAAGGATCTTTGTCTCTTTTGTTCATTGCTGTATCCCCAGTGTGTAGGACAGTGCCTGGCACAATTGTAGGTAATTTATAAAAATACTTCAGTAATTTTTTGTTGGATGGTTGAATGAGAATAAATAAGTGGGGCATCCAGGGAACTGGAGGAAGGCCACAGTAGCTAGAGTCTAGTGAGAAAAAGGTACAGTGGTGGAGATGAGATCACATTTGGGGACGTGTAAGAATTTGAGGTTTTAGTAGAAGGGCAGAGAGGCTCGGAGGGGTTGTAAGCAGAGGATTGCCAAGATCAGAGATGCACTTCAAAAAGATCATTTGCTGTTCTACAGAGTGTGGTTTGCAGAAAGCAAGAGCAGACGTGGGAAGGAACACTTGAGGCTGTGGGGAGCCAGGTGATCTAGCTTCCCTGGCAGCAGATAGATTCTCTCTCTCAGCTGTTGAGTTTGAGTGTACATTCCAGCGGTAGGGATTGATCGTTATCAGTCTGATTATAATTGTGTGCACTTAGGTTGTCATTAGCCCCAAGAGACCTACCTGTCTCCTTGAAGAACATTATTGTCCAGTGATCCTGCTGACGGATGAAAGCTGTCAAGATAGCTTGGCTCTGAGATGCCATTTAACTAGTTTCTATCTGTGTGTGCCTCCCCCGCCCTCCCCACCTGCAAGATTTAATGACCTAGTTAGAGAGAAAGTCCAGGTCTCTTGGCTACTCTCCAAATGTTCTGCCACTAAAATGCTAATGTTACCTTTCTCAGAATTCTTCTGAATCATTTGCTGGCACCGTAAGTGCCAGGGTTTTTAAACTCTGATTTTGCCACTTTTCAGACTGTTTGCGCTAGTACTTACACTGTAGGCCCTTGAGTTGCTTTGGTAACTTGAAGAAGGCCTTTTCACTTGCCTTTGCTTTTCAAAATGGGAGTAGCCTGTGACAGGAATGTTTCTGCCTCTTGACATGTTAGTTGGCACAGTTGGAGAGGCAGCCCTTAATAAAGGTCACTTTGGAAGAATATTAGTTGGTTACTTACCATTCTTGGCATTCTTGTAGAATGATACAGGTTTATGGCCTTTTTATTAAGTTCTTAAAATTGAATGGTCTTTAATTAGCAGCAAGCATATATAAAACTTAGTGACTCCAGACAACACTGGCCTTACTGTATTGGATTATAGAGTGAGGCTTGCGCTCGTAGGAATATGGGTTTTGGAGGGGGGATGGAGAAGGGGCGTGAGAAGGCTATATTGAACACATTCCAGCTCTGTCCGTGCCATCTGCTCGTTGCAGCCTTGACAGTGTGGAATGTGGACGTACAGCTTTCAAGCTCAGTTGCCTTTTGATTGCTCCTGACTAGGCTTTTAGTGCTCATGATTTAACTGGTTGAGTTGGGCTTTCTGTTACATAGTCAATATGGAAAATGGAGTCAGTAGCCCAGTTTTGAACTCAGTTTTTGAACTTTTGTAACACTTGACAAGCCACGATACATAGATTGTAATTGCTGTCTTTGCAACGGCCCACTCCAATAAGACAGTGGAGGAATATATAAATTCAAGGACTGACAAGTTAACACGAAACAAGCCCACCCTTTGCAAAAAGAAGAAGGAGAAGAAGAAGAAAAGAAACAACAGTGAGAGAAACCCCACCTTACTGTGTATGATTCTTTACTGGGCAAAAGGGCTCAGGCAGGTGGGGATCATCTCTTCATCCAAGTGTACCCTGGAATGTCCTTGCTGGAGAAGACTGAAAGAGGGGTTGGTGTTTTGGATAGGGCACTTTGGTGCAGATAAGTTATAGAAGTTTATTTACATGCTGACACCTGCACTCTTGAGGGGGTTTGATTGCCAGAGGGATTGTCCTTTTAGGGACAGCAAAATTAAACCCCTTTATGGGCTCTCTTACACAGCGGCTCCTCTGAGCAGAAAGTCAAAATAGCGGATTGCAGGAGCAGGGGAGCGGTCCAAGGAGTTGGGGAGATACGTGCAGAAGTGAAGGAGCTGAGTTGAATCATGTTTGTTCATCACCGAATCTCCTCTTCCTCCTGCAGACCGTAGTAGTCACATTAGCCATGAGATAACAATTTTCATTTAAGATTTTAACATAGTCGATGCTGTGGGTAGTCAAAATCAGTCTGTTGATAAGGTTTTATAATGGTGGTGTACTTTCCTATTCCATTCTTTCTAATGTGAGTTAGAAATCAGCAGTAGCTATTTGTTGTACTTTGATTTTAAGACTTTACAAAGAATGTGCCTGCAATATGTTCTTAGGATCATGTGTAACTTGGAGACTGGAAATTGAGGTCACTAGACCCTCAGTGGGTTTATGTCGGGAAGAAATAGGGCAGGCATTCTATGTATATATGACAGAGAAGGGTATGCTGTTACCCAAAGTGAGTGTATTTTTGAGAATTTTAACTCAGACCTGGTTTCCTGAACAGCAGCCAAACACATGAGGTCAAGGTGATTTCCTCTAGTAGGACAGCTGTCATGGAAGGGTAGGCTGGACCTGTTTTCCTTCTTAAGTCTGAGTCCTGAAGTAGTGATAAGAGGTGACTCATTGATCTTCATGAAAATTACTGGCTGAGGACTTTCAAGGAATGGTGGTTGATAAGGAGGAACTAGTTACTATTCTGGTCTGTTATCTAAGGGAAAATCATGTAGCTAGCATTTTTTAGAAAATGCCATTTAGTAAGTTGCTTACGTGATCACAAGTGTTTTCTTAGTTATTTTTGGACTCCCCAACAGGACGTGTTTTATAGTTTGAAATTTATCTTGAAGTAATGGGTGGTAGTTAGGTACTGTACAGAACACGTAGCAGAACCTGGTGAAAATACACACGTGGTGAAGGGCGGAGATAGTAGCTGTAATACGTGGTAACGGGCCAAATGTCACTCCTTTTTGCCCCCTTTCCCTTTTGATTTTATGATCTTCATTAATCTTACCATCTCATGGCAGAGAGGGGTGTGTGGAAACCACTCTGGGGTGGGAGCTGGAGGTGGGAGAGAGGCCCTGCTTTGTTAGAGCACAGGTCTGACAGCGGCTTGTGTGACTTACTTCCTTTCTCCTCCTCAGCTTCCGCATCTGTTACCTGAAGGAGTTGGCTGTCATTTCCCCAGCTCTGCCTTCCAGGGGCTTTTCATTTGGAGAAACAGATCCGTTCATCTAGAAGTCCTTTTAAATTTGTTAATCCCAAGAAGAATCCTAGGAATTTTTTGCAAAGTGGCCAGTTTTCTTCAGATTTTGCTTCTTATTTATCTGCCCTCTCCCTTTGGCAGACTCCCTTGACAGTGAGACACAGGGTCATTGGTTTAAGTATGGGAAGGAAATTATGGCCTTGAGCACAGTCAGAAAGAATCTGGCTCTCAGGCGCTTCCTGTGAGCCACCACTAAATTACAAAGACTGGGCCCTGACAAGGCTTTTCAAAGGGGCATCTTACACCACCACTGTGTCAGCGTTTCCATCGTGAGCAGTTGTTTTTCACAGTGCTTATTATGACCAGGTTCGAAGTGGCCTTTACACGGGAAGCATTTACCCACTGGGTGAGGGTAAAATAGACAGATTTGGAGGGAGGATGAGAGTGTACGGATTGCTCTCAGAATTCCCCTTTTCGACCCAGACCTGACCACGCCGTTCTTGTCCAGCATCCTGGGGCTTCCTCGGAATGAAGTCCAGACTCTCCTTAGTGTAACTGTGTCCTCCACGGATCTGCCCCTGACCTCTCCTGCCGTCCATGTCTTAGGCCCTCCACTCAGTTTTCTGGCCGGGACAGCACGATACAGTAGGAAGACAGGACCTGGGGGGCAAAGGAGTGGGGCATTGTCAGAGGAGGCCTGGATTCTGGACGAGTTCCATTTCTAACTGAGTTGTTTCTTTTTCCTTGATCTCAGTAGTCACTAACCGGGATGAGTTTCCTGAATGAGAGGAAGAAAAGAAGGGGTTGGGGGATGGATCAGGAGGCTCTTTTTGACTCTCTTGTCTCTTGGCAAAATCTTGGGAATCAGACCACCAAATGTCTGACCATTAAATGGCTTTTCAAACCATGAAGTTTTTTGAGCTTTTAAAAAAACCCATAGAGAGGGGCATCGGGGTGGCCCAGTTGGTTAAGCATCCATCTTTGGCTCAGGTCATGATCTCACGGTTTGTGAGTTTGAGCTTTGCATCGGGGCTCCATGCTGACAGTGCAGAGTCTGCTTGGGACTCTTTCTCTCCCCCTCTCTCTGCCCATCCCCCACTCGTGCTTTCTCTGTCAAATAAATAAAAAAAAAATTTTAATTATTCTTAAAAAAAAAAAAGCCATAGAACTTTTAAAAAGTTTGTTTTATGGGGGCGTCTGGGTGGCTCAGTCAGTTAAGTGTCTGACTTCAGCTCAGGTCATGATCTCATGGTCCGTGGGTTCGAGCCCCGCATCGGGCTCTGTGCTGAACAGCTCCGAGCCTGGAGCCTGCTTCAGATTCTGTGTCTCCCTCTCTCTCTGCTCATCCCCCCACTTGCACCTCTGTCTCTCTCTCTGTCTCTCAAAAGTAAATAAACATTAAAACAAAATCAAAAAGAATTGTTTTACGTGGGATCCCAACATATAAAACAGATCAAATTGAGTTGTTCTGTTTTAAGGCTGGAAGGTCTGTTGTGCCACCCGTTCAGCCTTCTGCACAGCCCTGAAGAACTGCCGGTTACATCCAGGGCTCTCCAGGGCACTGCTTCTCAGCACTTCTCGCTGGCTCCCGTGAGGATTAGAGTCACCTGTTTGACATGATCCCGGGCGGAGGCCTCGTGTAGAAGGGGGCGAGTATTGCAGTGCTTGCTCGTGTTGGTTGAGCACAGGGTTGTTTCAGTACAGGGCCGGCTCGACCTGCTAGCCGTGTGAGGTGCCCGTGCCACTTCACTTCTCTGATTGCGTGCTTTTACAGAAGTGGACAGAGAAGCGTGTAAAGCCTGCACAGTGTGAACAATTGCGAAATGACTTCCCGTGTAAGCAACCCAAGTCAAGGAATAAAACAGAAGCTTCACTTGTACCCTTTTCCCACCATATCCCCTTTCCTAGCCTCAAAGTAGGGACCTGAAGTACGCTTTTCAGATATTGAGGTGATAAATACTTGAACAGGAAATAATGTTTTCCGTAATAACTTTTTGTTAATAGTGCCAACGTGTAACATCGTTTCATTCAGAAAATCCAGTTTGCTTTACACGTATTAACTCAAATATTCATCTCTTCTAGAAGACAGGGATACACACCTCAATGTAGCAGATCTTCAAATATGATTAATTGAGCTTAGGACACAATTTTGGGCTGATTCCAGGCCCTTTTGCATGTTTTTTCTTGCACGTGTTAATTTTTTTCATCTCTCTCAGACATCTGTTTTTAGCTTCATTTGAAATAAGGCAAATGTGTAAGTAAATGTGGAGACCGGCAAGTAGAAAAGATGGCCATGAGTATGGATTTTGCTGGTGTGATCCTCAGTTGGTTCTTTAATCTGTGGATCCAAATTGTTCCAAAGGAACGATTCAGATATAGAAGTTGATTCTGTTGCCTCTGTCTCTTTGTGACCCTTGTCCTTATCTTCAGTACAGGTGCTTTAGGTAAAATAAAACCATTCTTTTTTTAAAAGTTTATGCATGTGGCCTGGCTTTTATTACTTACAGTAGCCTGTTTTACGACTGACAATTTATAGAATAATTCAAACAAGGAGTGAAGAATAATTAGAAATAATGGGCTGAAATCCTCATGTCCTCTTAGAATGCCATCAGGGGAATAGAATAACAAGGCTTACTGTTGGACTTGAAAATAAGCTGACCTGTTTTCCCCAATTTGACAGAAATGCCTGTTTCTTTAGCACTGTCCTCTGTTGGCAAGGCACATTTGGCTGGATGGTGCCTCCATTCTCACACATTCAGAGAAATGTTTATGGAGAGGATCATTTACAAAATTTTTCTAGTTTAAAGCAAAAACAAAAACACCGGAATAGATTAGATCGTAAGTGCTCAGAAGCAACTGCTGAAATAATAATACAGGTTTTCTTTACCATTTCAAAAAGTGTAGAATCGATCTGAATACCAGGAAATTCAAAGGTAAGACTTGGCTGTGTTTTTGTTTCTTGGTTTCCTAAGAATCTCAGCTCACTGCATTTAATGGTAAGTAGGCTGTGATCCTAAGACTTATTGGACTGCATTGGCCTTGGTTTTGAGTTTCCTTTGGCTTGGAATATTTTTACAGCTTATCGAGAAATCCTGTTTTGTTGTTGTTGTTGTTCTTGGTATAGGTAACCCAGGGAAATCCTGCTGCATCAGTGAAAAAGATTTCTCAGCCTTTGGTTTTGTCTTTGTTTATAGTTGCTTTGATCAGATAGCTTGATTAGAACTCTAGAGCTACCTGGTAGAAACCTGCTGAGGATAAAGTTTAAGGAAGTGCTTCTGCTGAAAGCAGCCCCTTTCATTCATCAGGGGAAGTTGATTTCATCCTGTGAATAGCTTGCCTTAGAAATTTTATTTCTTTGGGACCCGCGCATAGAGTTCGCACACCTCAGAGCATGAGAACTGTGTCAGGGTGAAAAATGGGCTGGTTGGTTTCTTCAGTGCGGGCTGCCGAGGATGGTAAGATAGTGGCATAGTTTTTTTACCCTGGAATTCAGATTTGATTTGATGTGATTTTTTTTTTTTTTTTTAAAGTAATCTCTACATCCAACGCGGGGCTCAAACTCAACAACCTCAACGTGATCGAGGGTCATGTGCTCTGCCGACTGAGTTAGTCAGGTGCCCCTACCCTGGAATTTAGAGGTAACTTTCTTTACTAGGGCTTGGGGAGAAAATGAATCGAGAGGAGCAGGAAGAGACATTTGCCAAAATTACAAATGGAATGGAAGAGAATCTTTCATAGCTGCTCTTTTAAAAATTAACTTTAGGCCACATTGTTTTGCAAACAGACATCTAAGATACCAGTGCTTTAAAACTGCTTTTGGTTTTTCTCACTGGGCCCTCTGGAGAGTGCTGTCCATTGAGTTTGCATAGGGCATAGTGAGAGCTGAATGCCGGTACATATCCAGTGTCCAAGAATAGCCCGTCTGTTGCATGAGATTACATGTTTCAAGACCAGATGGTTAAACACTTAAATCAGTCTTTCCAAAGATCCAGATGACCCATTTCAGAGATTTCCTGTAGCCAGAGCCCTGGGGATGTAGTGAGATTCCGTGGTTATGAGGAAATCCTCCCTCCTACATTAAACAGAAGTAGGTGTGTGTAGCCTGTAGTAGTGGGGCAACCTCCAGTACTCTTCTGGGCAAATATTTCCTCTTTGCTGCCTTTGTAAATCTATATTTTCTGCCCCCTTCCCCATTTTATTATTTTAATTTGCGTTAAACTGAATAGAAATAGAATTTGCCATATTCAAATGGAGCTTTCTTTCAAGTTAGGAGATCAGCTCCTTAGACTGATCGACTCCTTAGACGGTGTTAGTTTGTCAGACGAGGAGTTTAAAGTAGTAGTGTTCCCACTAATAAATAACGTTGGTGGGATCAAAGATTGTCATATTGGACTCTCACAAGTTAAAATAGTCTGTTCATAGTCTGAGTCCTTGCTGCCCTTCTCGCTTTCTACCGCCCATGAACACTGTTCCAGTCAGTCTGTCCCAAAACGTGTCCGGTGCTTTTCCGTTTTGGTCACCATTATTCTTGCCCTTTCACGTCTTTAGAACGCCTGGGTCATCCCTCCAAGCCCTGCCAGTCTTTTGTGTACCAATTCAAATTTCACTTCTGCTCTGACCCCTCGAGATCTGAATGATCTCCTCTTCCTCTGGATCCCAGGAAATGGTCTGTGCCCTTTTTTGTCTTGTGGTTAAGTTTTTGTTTTTGTTTTTGTTTTTCTAAGTAAAATATTGTATGTGAAGTAAATCAGAAGATTCTCATCAGCAAGGACAGTGCCCCATTTCTTCTTTGTTTCTTCACATTGTCTTAGCTTTCTAAGCAAGCGATTTGATTGATTCAGTTCTCAGGTCTAAAGATTAGAGACTATAGAGTAATAGAAAAATGGCTAACCCATCTGAAATATTGTGAAGGAAGGAAGAGAGACTTTACCTGCTGTCACTGGGGCCATCAAGTGGCTACCTTTCTCTTCTATTCAGTATCGGAGGCTGTTTTGTGCTTGTTGAGTTTGATGTAGTCGTTTCCTACGACACTCTTCATGTGGTAAAGAGATGAGCAGAATTAAGGGTATTGCTTCACATTCCAACAAAACTCAACAGAGGAAACGAAGGCTCCCTCTGTCAGTCAGGTTCATAAAGGTTATAATTCCCATGTATAGCTGAATAACCCTGTCACATCATTTGTGCACATCTCTAACTTTAAGGTTCTGTAAGTTTATCTGGATTTCACAGATAATTGAATTGGTTGAATGAGGACCTTGGACTTCACTTCTCACTTTTCTTCTGTGAGTTATGTAAAGTTTTTAAAGGAAAAACAAAAACCTTCAGAAAAGTCACTCTACATTTATTAATATAAAAATGGAAACCTTTGGGTTTTTAAAGACTATCTTGTTTCTAAATCATTTTATCTTATTTTATCATGATACATATGTACTCTTTTTTTAAATAAACTTTATTTTATTTATTTTTTTATTAAACATTTTGTAATGTTTATTTTTGAGAGAGAGAGAGAGAGAGAGAGAGAGCGCACAAGCGTGAGTGGGGGAGGGGCAGAGAGAAAGGGAGACACAGAATCCAAAGCAGGCTCCAGGCTCTGAGCTGTCAGCACAGAGCCCGACATGGGGCTCCAACTCCCCAACCACGAGATCATGACCCAAGCCAAAGCCTGACGCTTAACCCACTGAGCCGCCCAGGCGCCCCTGTATGTATTCCTTAATCCCTATCCCCTATTTCCCCTGTCCCCCACCCCCCACTTCCTTTCTGGTAATTTTCAGTTTGTTCTCTAGTTAGAGTCTGTTTCTTGGTTTCTCTCTCTCTTTTTTTTTCCTTTACTCTTTTGTTTCTTAAATTCCACATGAGTGAGATCATGTGGTGTTTGTCTTTCTCTGACTTATTTCGCTTAGCATTATAGCTCTATCCATGTTGTTGCAAATGGAAAATTTCATTCTTTTTTTATGACTAAATAATATTCCATTATATGTTTATACCACATCTTCTTTATTCATTCATCTATTGATGGACACTTGGGCTGTTTCCATAATTTGGGTATTGTTAATAATGCTGTGATAAACATGGGGTGCATGTATCCCTTGAATTAGTGTTTTTGTGTTTTTCAGTTAAGTGTTCAGTAGTGTGATTCCTAGATTATAGAGTAGTTCCATTTTTAATTTTTTGAAGAACCTCCATACTGTTTTCCACAGTAGCTATACCAGTTTGCATTCCCACTAACCGTATAAGAGGGTTTCTTTTTCTCCACATCCTTGCTAACACTGGTTTCTTGTGTTTTTGATTTTAGCCATTCTGACAGGTGTGAATTGATTCTCTCATTGAAAGACCATCTTGTGGGGCACCTGGGTGGCTCATTCGGTTGAATGTCTGACTTTGGCTCAGGTCATGATCTCATGGTTCATGGGTTTGAGTCCCACGTTAGGCTCTGTGCTGACAGCTCAGAGCCTGGAGCCTGCTTCAGATTCTCTGTCTCCCTCTCTCTCTCTGCCCCTCCCCTGTTCATGTTTTGTCTCTCTCTCTCTCTCTCTCTCTCTCAAAAATAAATAATTAAAAATTTTTTCTTTTAAAAAAAGACCATCTTGTTTAAGTTTGGTGGTTCAGTAGACCATAGAGTTGTGTTTTCTTCTTACTGGAGCTTTTATATTCCATCCTTCCTGGTTCATTTGGAAAATCTGTTCCTCTAGAAAATTCTCCTTTTGGAGTCTCTCTCACAAGAAAAATGTTTTCCAGTTAGATCCCCCCTTTTGCATTTCCTCTTTCCCATAGATAAGAGTCTTGTATCTACTTAATGCTGATCTTTTAACCAGCTGCTGATGGTATTCATAGCTTTGAAAACTTATTCAGAAATTTAAGGTGGTGAGAAGTATGAGGTATTAAGGAGGTTTAGAAAATGCTCTTTGCTTTGTTAGTTACAATGCATATTTCCATTCCCTTCCTCTATTGGGATTAAGAAAAATTATAGTACCAAGTATTCTACTTCCTTTTTGCTAGCAACTCCTTATGAAATTATTTCTTTACTTTATTATTGTGTAATATTATATAATTACCGTATAATATTATAGTATCGTTAGTTTGGTGTGGTATTCTATACGTGGTTGTTTGAAACCAAATGCATCTTCAGAATTTGACTATTCTCAGAGATAGAGACAGTAGTTTTGGTTATGGGTAATAGTGGTGGATCTGTGTCTTAGGGGACATTCCAGATCACAGAGCCCAGAAACATTTCCTCTTGGGGGTAAGACGGGAGGTGGGGGGGACGCGTGCTGATGGAGCTGTTGACAGTATGAACTTTAGCAGTCATAGGAGTGCTGGATCACAGTGGCATTTCTGTGTCCTTTGAAATGTGTACTATCTTGGGAATGTTGCCACTTCTTGCCCTAAGTTTTGTAGAGGTGTTAAAAAAGAAAACACCCCCCTACCTTCCAGTTGAGACACTGTTTGGGGAGCCGGTATAGTGGTTAAATAAGTCAAGTAAGTAACTCCGGAAGTCTGGTGGCTGGTTCTGAAAGAGCTCTCAGTTGTTTGCGTTATGTTGTAGTGCTGCATATATTTGTAACAAAAACTGAAGATGTTCCTGAAGTATTTTACTTTTCGAAAAAAAAATTTTCTTTAACATTTATTCATTTTTGAGATTGAGAGAGGCAGAGCATGAGCAGGAGAGGGTTAGAGAGAGACACACAGAATCTGAAGCAGGCTCCAGGCTCTGAGCTGTCAGCACAGAGCCCGATGCGGGGCTCGAACTCACAGACCGTGAGGTCACGACCTGCGCTGAAGTCGGACGCCCGACCGACTGAGCCACCCAGGTGCCCCTGAAGTATTTTCCTTTTTGAAGGAGTTGACTTGTGGTGTAAAACTACTAAATATTAGGGTTTAGTTTTTCTAATACAACTGGCTGTCTAAAACTTGAAGATAGAAGTCGTTTCAGTTTAAAGAATACTTTCTCCCCCTCTGCTGTAACTCTTCAGTTTTCAAAGGACTAATATTGGCAAATTAGTAGAATGGACATTTGGATTTTGCCGTTTGAGGAGTTTGGTGGCCCACTAAGAACACCGGTTCCTATCAGATGTAAACTAAAGATATTGCAAAGTCTCGGACATGCCCCATCTTCTACTTTCTCTTTCTTTGTGGCCTTAAGATCATTAAATTTAGTGACTCAGCTAATTTTTTTTAAATTCACCTCTTAGAAAAGTTGAACGTGTTTGTGACCAAGCACTTCGAGTTATTTCCTTTAAACCAAGTGTTTGCAGCGTTCTTAGATTTATAACAGTCTTTGTTTACCGTGTAATTCAGTCCAATTGAGGAACTAGTAAAACTGCATTATCCAGACATCAAAGACAGGCATGTAAGAAGAGTGTGCTTCTACCGGGGAACCTATTCGATTTCTACCAAGTGGAAAGTTACCAGGTGTCCCCAAATTAACCATTCCTTTGCCAGCTGATTCTCATTGTTTGGTAGCTTTTTTAGTGTAGTCAGCAGCATTCTGGGTTTAAAATATGAGTTGCTACATTCTTGAGGGTCGAGAGTTGTTGCTTTCTGTCTTTAGCGTCCTTCAGATAGCGGAGACGTTGACTTGCATGGGCGGCACAGAATATCATGCGCTGAAGAAACTGACCAAACAAGGTTTGGAGAATACATTTTAGCTTAGTTCAGAGTTGAGCTGCCGTCTCTATTTCTTGAGGTTCAAGAGCAGGTTTGGTGTTTTGTTTTCCTGGGATTTTTGTGAAGAGAGAGCTTATTCGACCCACTTTACAGAGAATAAGGGGGATGATTTGCCAGCTGCGTGCAGCAGTCACTTGAAGTGGGACCCTGTCACCAAGTTGCATTTCAGGATTGATCAAGTAGGCGGCCTTGAGTCCTGCCAGACTCTGGGATGGGGAATTGACGGAGAAGGGCTCTGTGACAGGAGCACCCCTGACTTACACTTTCATCAGCATTCCTATCTGAGGCTCTGTCAAACCTGAGTCTCCCAAGAGGTGGAAACAAAATTGTGTGTGTGTGTACTACAAGTAATAAGCAAAAGCACTGTGATTTCGTATGAATCTTTGCTATTTGGGTATTTCAGAGGATGTGTGTAAACATCTTACAATTTTACCTAAGGAAGCAGTCGCCTGGGGAAGTGGAGGATGGGGATCCATCTTTCACATGGATGTCTGCTTGTTTCTGCTGAAATCTGGACCTTGGCTTCTTTAGGAGCATGCCATTAGGTTATCTGGAGGTGATTGCTTATAATCATCGAGATTTCTGTCTTGACAATGGTCAAATCATTTTTACATACCACACGTAGGCACGTTTTGTTTCCACGGAGGGTTTGGCTTTCTCGGTTATCGAGGGAAGATAAGGGATGTTTGGGAAAGGTCTGTGACCTTTTGAGGTTATCATCATAGGGGACAACTTTCCTCTCTCATTCATCACCCCCTCTTCTTAGAATAAAGTATGGTGATGTGATTTCCTGTGGCATCTCTTAGGAGAAGGGCTCACAAAAATATATTCAGGTTGTGGAGATGCTGGATTCCTACCAGCCATGACCGAGATTCAAAAGAAAATTGTTCTCTTTATTTTATTTTATTTTTTTTAACGTTTATTTATTTTTGAGACAGAGAGAGACAGAGCATGAACGGAGGAGGGTCAGAGAGAGAGGGAGACACAGAATCTGAAACAGGCTCCGGGCTCCGAGCTGTCAGCACAGAGCCCGATGCGGGGCTCGAACTCACGGACCGCGAGATCGTGACCTGGCTGAAGTCGGACGCTTAACCGACTGAGCCACCCAGGCGCCCCTGTTCTCTTTATTTTAAACTGAGTTATCTCAGGGGACTGTTCATTTGGCTACATGTTCAGCCGTCGCGTGGTCATATTTGCACGTGTGAGTAGACGGCAGTGCAGTATAAGCAGTAGTAGCCGGAAGACCATTTATGTGGAGACAGACGAGGCCTATGTATTTGATTTCTGTTAACCAGGAGGTCGCTAAAGACATCGTAAGATACTATCATAACGTTGCATTACTTCACCTCTTCATACTTTAGGTCCTTTAAGGTGCCACTCTTCAGCCACGTTCTGTGGTTCCCCATAGCCTTCGGGAAAGACTGCAGACTCTTTGAAAGAGGTTTAATCTGATTTCTGCTTCTAATGCATCTCACCCATCCGCTCCCCACACATGACTCGAGGGGCCGTGCCTTTTTCTGCAGAGACGAGTCTCCGTGTTTCTTTCACCTACTTCAGGTTTCTCCTGAGGTGGAACTTCCTCCAGAAAGGCCTTCCTCAATCAAAACACTGGGTGTAATATGCCCTCATAGTCATTCCCTGACTCATTCCTTCAGTAAATCTTCGTGTCAAGCACCGTGTCATAGGCTGAGGATACAGAAGTAAACGAGAAGGGGTGGACCTTGTCCTCACGAAGCTTATTCTGTTCTCGTCAAGGAAACCACCCAATAGTCACACCTTTTTAAAAATGCTTTTTATTTGGAAACAATCACAAATTTATAGAAAGTTGCAAAAAAATTAAAATGGCACAAAGGAATATCTTATCCAGATTTACCTGTTGTTAACATTTTACCGCATGCGCATTCTTTCTTTCAACGTATATACATATTTTTTTCTGGACCAGTCACACACATTATGGTCTTTTCCCCCCAAATACTTCAGTGTGTATTTTATAAGAGTAGGCCTATTCGCTTACATGGTAGTTACCTTCCTAAATTTACATCGATCAAATACTTCTATATAATATTCCGTTCAGAGTCCAGTGTTGTTAAATGACTTAATAATGTCCTGTATTTCCCATTCTGATGCAGAATCCATTCTAGGTTCAAACAATTGCATTTAGTTATGATGTCTCTTTAGCTTCTCTTGATCTAGAATGTTTACATAGCCATTCTTTGTCTTTTATGACATGGATACTTTTTGAGAAGTATGGAGTGTGCACTACATCCCCCCGCCCAACCCCCATAATAGAATCTCGCTCGTCTTTTGTTTATCTGATGTTTCCTTGTGATTCGGTTGAGGGAATACATTCTAGGTCATCACACCGCTTAGTAATGTGTCCTCTTGGGGGTACCACATCTGGAGGCCCATGATGTCCTTCTGTCCCTCTTTGGTGGTGATAATTTTCATTACCCAAAGTGTTAACCCAGGGTACCTGGGTGGCTCAGTTGGTTAAGCGTCCGACTCGCAGTTCATTAGTTCAAGCCCCGCGTCGGATTCTGTGCTGACAGCCCGGAGCCTGGGACCTGCTTCGGATTCTGTGTCTCCCTCTCTCTCTCTGTTCCTCCCCCACTTGCACTCTGTCGCTCTTTCAAAAATAAATAAAGATTAAAAAAAAAATTTTAAAACAAAGTGTTAAGGCAGTTTCTTTACTGTATAATTAGTGGTTTTTGGTACCTCTTCCCTCTGCAGCTGATAAGTAGCATATCAGGAGGTACCTCAGGTCTGTGCAGATATCCTGATTCTCATCAAAATCTTCCCCCTAGATGGGGTATCAAGTGATGATTCTTGTCTGATCCAGTAGTATGAACTCAGGTTTCTGTTTTTGGCAGTGGGTTATAATCCATTACTGTCTTTAATTATTTTGGTGCTCAAATTGTTTCAGATTTGACCAGTGGGATCCCCTTCAAGTGGGCTCCTGTGTCTGTGAGGTGCCCTGTCATTTTTTCAAGCACTTCCTTTCCTGCACAATAGGATGTTCCAGGCTCTTCTTGTACTAACTCTGCTCTAACCCTGGTGTCAGCCATGTTTCCAAGAAGCCCTCAAAGTCTTGTTTTAACACTCAGCACAACTGCTTACTTGTATGTCTTCCTCTGTTAGAGGTATTGAGAGCACATAGATGTCAGTCTTACTCTTACATCTTCACTCAGCGTGAGGCCTGGCACATTTAGTGTTTAAGTATTTGTTGAACGAGAAAATTGATTTTTGCTATAGTTCAGCGACTAAAATCAGGTTCCAAAATTATGATGCTGATGGGTTTTCTTTCTCCTCCCGCCCCCGTCTAGGAAGAAATGTGTACTATCTGGCGATGAGAAGTGGTGAAAACTGACCTCGTGCTGGTGTACAAACACTATGGGACCTGACACTTTCACCTCGTGGGCAGCCGGCCCCCACTGATAATGTGGGGAAACCATCAGGTCCACTGGAAAACACTAATCTGATCTTGGAAGTGGCCGATTGTGGCAGGATGTGTCGACGATGATGATGGCAAGAAAGCAAGATGTCCGCATTCCCACCTACAACATCAGTGTGGTGGGATTGTCTGGGACCGAGAAGGAGAAGGGCCAGTGCGGCATTGGGAAGTCTTGCCTGTGCAACCGCTTCGTGCGCCCGAGTGCTGATGAGTTTCACTTGGACCATACCTCTGTCCTCAGCACCAGTGACTTTGGCGGGCGAGTGGTCAATAATGACCACTTTCTCTACTGGGGAGAAGTTAGCCGTTCCCTGGAGGATTGTGTGGAATGTAAGATGCACATTGTGGAGCAGACTGAGTTCATCGATGATCAGACTTTTCAACCTCATCGAAGCACGGCCCTGCAGCCCTATATCAAGAGAGCTGCTGCAACCAAGCTCGCATCAGCTGAAAAACTCATGTACTTTTGCACTGACCAGCTGGGGCTGGAGCAGGACTTTGAGCAGAAACAGATGCCAGATGGAAAGCTGCTGATTGATGGTTTTCTTCTTGGTATTGACGTTAGCAGGGGCATGAATAGGAACTTTGATGACCAGCTCAAGTTTGTGTCCAATCTCTACAATCAGCTTGCAAAAACAAAAAAGCCCATAGTGGTGGTCCTGACTAAGTGTGATGAGGGCGTTGAGCGGTACATTAGAGATGCACATACTTTTGCCTTAAGCAAAAAGAACCTCCAGGTTGTGGAGACCTCAGCAAGATCCAACGTAAACGTGGACTTGGCTTTCAGCACCTTAGTGCAACTCATTGATAAAAGTCGGGGAAAGACGAAAATCATTCCTTATTTTGAAGCTCTCAAGCAGCAGAGTCAGCAGATAGCTACAGCAAAAGACAAGTATGAGTGGCTGGTGAGTCGCATTGTGAAAAACCACAACGAGAATTGGCCGAGTGTCAGCCGAAAGATGCAGGCCTCTCCTGAGTACCAGGACTATGTCTACCTGGAAGGTACTCAGAAAGCCAAGAAGCTGTTTCTCCAGCACGTCCACCGCCTCAAGCACGAGCACATTGAGCGCAGGAGAAAGCTGTACCTCGCAGCCCTGCCGTTAGCCTTTGAAGCTCTTATACCCAATTTAGATGAAATAGACCACCTAAGCTGCATAAAAACCAAAAAGCTCTTGGAGACCAAGCCAGAATTCCTGAAGTGGTTTGTTGTGCTCGAAGAGACACCGTGGGATGCCACCAGCCACATTGACAACATGGAGAATGAGCGGATTCCCTTTGACTTGATGGATACCGTCCCTGCCGAGCAGCTGTACGAGGCCCACTTAGAGAAGCTGCGGAACGAGAGGAAAAGAGCTGAGATGAGAAGGGCATTTAAAGAAAACCTGGAGACCTCTCCCTTCATAACTCCCGGAAAGCCTTGGGAAGAGGCCCGTAGTTTTATTATGAACGAAGATTTCTACCAGTGGCTGGAAGAATCCGTATACATGGATATTTATGGCAAACACCAAAAGCAAATTATAGACAGAGCAAAGGAAGAGTTTCAGGAACTGCTTTTGGAATATTCAGAGTTGTTTTATGAGCTGGAGCTGGATGCTAAGCCCAGCAAGGAGAAGATGGGTGTCATTCAGGATGTTCTGGGGGAGGAACAGCGATTTAAAGCATTACAGAAGCTCCAAGCGGAGCGTGATGCCCTTATCCTGAAGCACATTCATTTTGTGTATCACCCAACCAAGGAAACGTGCCCTAGCTGCCCAGCTTGTGTGGATGCTAAGATCGAGCACTTGATTAGTTCTCGGTTTATCCGACCATCTGACCGGAATCAGAAAAATTCACTGTCTGACCCCAACATTGATAGGATCAACTTGGTTATCTTAGGCAAAGATGGCCTCGCACGTGAGTTGGCCAATGAGATTCGAGCTCTCTGTACAAATGATGATAAGTATGTGATAGATGGTAAAATGTATGAGCTTTCCCTGAGGCCGATAGAAGGGAATGTCAGGCTTCCTGTGAACTCTTTCCAAACGCCAACATTTCAGCCCCACGGCTGCCTCTGCCTTTACAATTCAAAGGAATCTCTATCCTATGTGGTGGAGAGTATAGAGAAGAGTAGAGAGTCCACACTTGGCAGGCGAGATAACCATTTAGCCCATCTTCCCCTGACGTTGATCTTAGTTAACAAGAGAGGAGACACCAGTGGAGAGACCCTGCATAGCCTAATACAACAAGGTCAGCAGATTGCTAGCAAACTTCAGTGTGTCTTTCTCGACCCTGCTTCTGCTGGCATCGGTTATGGACGCAACATTAATGAAAAGCAAATCAGTCAAGTTTTGAAGGGACTCCTGGACTCCAAGCGTAACTTAAACCTGGTCAGTTCTACTGCTAGCATCAAAGATCTGGTTGACGTTGACCTGCGAATTGTCATGTGTCTGATGTGTGGAGATCCTTTCAGTGCAGATGACATACTCTATCCTGTCCTTCAGTCCCAGACCTGTAAGTCTTCCCATTGTGGAAGCAACAACTCTGTTTTACTTGAACTACCGATCGGACTCCACAAGAAGCGCATTGAGCTGTCTATTCTTTCGTACCATTCCTCATTTAGCATCAGAAAAAGCCGGTTGGTCCATGGGTACATTGTTTTTTATTCAGCCAAACGTAAGGCCTCCTTGGCTATGTTACGTGCCTTTCTTTGTGAAGTGCAGGATATTATCCCCATTCAGTTGGTCGCACTCACTGACGGCGCTGTAGATGTCCTGGACAATGACTTAAGTCGGGAACAGCTGACCGAAGGGGAGGAGATTGCTCAAGAGATTGACGGGAGGTTCACAAGCATCCCTTGTAGCCAACCCCAGCACAAACTTGAGATCTTCCACCCATTTTTTAAGGATGTGGTGGATAAAAAGAACATAATCGAGGCTACTCATATGTACGATAACGCTGCCGAGGCCTGTAGCACCACGGAAGAGGTGTTTAACTCCCCCCGAGCGGGCTCTCCACTCTGCAACTCCAACCTGCAGGATTCAGAAGAGGATATCGAGCCCCCTTCTTATAGCTTGTTTCGAGAAGACACGTCACTGCCCTCTCTGTCCAAAGACCATTCTAAGCTCTCTATGGAACTGGAGGGAAATGATGGGCTGTCGTTCATCATGAGCAATTTTGAGAGTAAACTGAACAACAAAGTACCTCCACCAGTCAAACCAAAGCCTCCTGTCCATTTTGAAATCACAAAGGGGGATCTGTCTTATTTAGACCAAGGCCATAGAGATGGGCAGAGGAAGTCTGTGTCTTCTAGCACCTGGCTACCTCCGGATGGGTTTGATCCTTCTGATTATGCTGAACCCATGGATGCTGTGGTCAAGCCAAGGAACGAAGAAGAAAACATATATTCAGTGCCCCATGACAGCACCCAAGGCAAAATCATCACCATTCGGAATATCAACAAAGCCCAGTCCAACGGCAGTGGCAACGGTTCCGACAGTGAAATGGACACCAGCTCTCTAGAGCGAGGCCGCAAGGTGTCCATCGTGAGCAAGCCCGTGCTGTACAGGACGAGATGCAGCCGGTTAGGAAGGTTTGCTAGTTATCGAACCAGCTTCAGTGTGGGGAGCGATGATGAGCTAGGGCCCATTCGGAAAAAAGAGGAGGATCAGGCATCTCAAGGTTATAAAGGGGACAATGCCGTCATTCCATATGAAACAGACGAAGACCCAAGGAGGAGGAATATTCTTCGCAGTCTACGGAGGAACACTAAGGTAAGACACCAGTTTAGGAATGAATCATAGGAGTGGCTTGCACAGTGTCTGGGTGAGAGCTGACTGATGATGACGATGATGATGATTTTTCAAGGACAGCTTATTCTGGTTAAAAAAAAATTGGTCGGTGTGTGCATTTACTCTCTGACTTGGTGTAAAAAAGTAGGCAGTGTCTCAGATTGCTACCACTGGCAGCTCTGGAGTAGTAAGGACCTTGGATAGACAGCCTGAGTTTGAGTTGTCCTTGTCCAGAACAAGAGTTAGGTAATTCCAAAATGAGCAGATCGTGTAGAACTTGTCGGTGTCCTGACAGGTAGCCAAGCCAGTGACGATATGCTTGCTCTTCCTTTATGTGAACACCAGAATCTAAAATTGCATGCTCAGTCTCTGACTGCTAGACAAACATTTCATCCGTATGCCTCTTAAAAGCTCCTTTTTCCCCTCACTGACCCGTAAGGTTGCTGCATCTTAGATTAGGAAAAATTGGATGATTATTTTGTTTGCATATGCGAATGAGTGAAGGGTCTTTACGTAAGTGAAAAGTAAGAAGTTACTTGCCACTGTGAGTTATAAACCTGTCCCATATTTGTGAGATTGGAGTGCCCTCCAGCTGCATTATTTTAAGTGAGTTGCTGTGACGGCTTCAGGTTTTATTTAGGGACCAAAGCAGGATGGGGAGAAGAGAAAGAAAGTAAACCGCATGTGTTATGAGTGTCAGGCCTGCCATCAGATGGAGAGGAAACAGCAGCAGGTGAATCTTCTTTATCTTGTTTCGAATTGTGGTTTACAAAGTAGAGTGCCCTGTCCCCTTGGGCTTAAGATTTGAGATAGAAAAGGTATTTCCCAGATTTTTCTTTTTTCCCCCCCATTTAGAGCAGAGGGAAACACTCTGTTTTTTCAAAGAAAGACATCTTGGTGAGACAGGACAATAAAAGTGTGTTATATGCTAGCCCACGACCAGCCTTGTGACGTACAGAATGAGGATTTCTCTGAATTGAAAGCTTTTCCTCCTCTCCCTACCGTGAAGCAGCAGAGAACAAAGTCACTTGTCTGAAAACATTTCGGGGAACTTTGGAAGAAAGGATGCCAAAAACTTATGTTATTACAAGACGTACCAAATCAGAAGGATCTAGAGTTGACAATTCTGTCGTAAAGTAAGTACTACCCGGAGGCTAGTTCTGCAGCTCTTACTGGTTAGGAGGGCCCTTGCAGGTGGAGGAACATGGTTCCATGGCCCTCACAGGGAGCGCACCTTCACTTTGTGTTCCCTCATAGCATACACAGTGGTTCCCAGTCACCATTGGCTGGAGTTTCCAGAATTTCCTCACCTGTGTAATTTTAGAAAGGGCAAGGCAGCATTGCTGTGTGTTCTGTCCTCCCCTTCCCACCCCACCCCCCGCCTGCCCCGAACAGAACATTAATAAATATCATAGGCATTCTCCTATTTGATTTCCCCTTGTTTTTTCTCTTGGATTCCTTCATCTGCCTTCAGTATTTTGTCCTCCAAGGGTTAGTAATGGGCAGACCCATTGAAAACCTTTCGTATTTATGAAGTCTGAAGTTAGCCTCACCTGCCTCCCAGTATTTCCTCAAAGCTCTCCTGTTTAATGATCCTGGAATCCAAACATTTTAACGTTTTGACTTTCTTCTCTTCCTCCTCCACTCCTGATGAAGACTGTTACCAGAATAGCTTATCTGAATGCTGGCAGTCTTAATTTGTGGGGGTGTTTGCACACCTGGGAATTAGGATTAGGAAGGTGGCATAATAGCACACTGAGTTGTAACTGATCTTCTGACTTCTGACTACATTTTTAACACTTGTTGAAGATAATGTTTTTAAGACACATTCCCAAACAGACTGTGCTTTAAAGAGCGCACACGTTAGGCTCAGCCGAAGACGGCCGGGGACCCTGTTTTTAAAGAGCACTTCCTAACCTAGAACTTCCTTACCCTGGGTTGCTGGGTCAGCATGCAAGAAGTGATTAACTTCCCGTCTTAGTTATGCGGGCCACACCTCTTCAAGTCAAATAAAAATGACACCTCTGGCCCAAGAGCCATAGCGTGCCAGAAGCCAGTTCAGGAGTATCCTTTGGAAAGTGTGAGTAAAAGGTGAAACTGTCTTTTCCTGCCTCGGAAAATGGTGCTTTGAAATGAGTGTAGTTGCTTTGTCACCCTAATCCAGAGATCAGCCTTCATTCTCTTCCCCGTTCGTTCGGGCAAACCTCCTATTAAAATTGCTGCCTTAAGAAAGCAGACTGACACTTGTCTTACTGGAAAAGCAAGATACCATAGGACAGAGAATGCCAAGCCAACCCCTACGTGGGGGATTTGGCTTCTGATTTTTATTGGCGTGACAAGGCAGTACAGTATTTATTTGACGTGCGGGGAGAGCCAGTCGGTCATGGAAGATACAGTTAGTACCTCCCGGGTGCCAGAATGCTAGACACCGCTGGGGAAATGGCACGGATCCTTCTTGCCCAGACCGTGGCTCCCAGTGGAGGCAGAGAGACCTCCACAACTACTGGAAATAGGTGGTGTGCCCAGGGGGCGCTGTGTGGAGGCAGAGTGGAAATCCCACCGCTGGGGGCGGTGAAGGTAGTGTAGCGTGTGTAGTGATTAGGAGCTCGGGATCGAGGGCCTAAAGCCAAATCCCGACTCCTCCGCTTCCTCACTGGGACTTGGGGCGCGTGATTCACCTGCCATATCCCTTCGGCAGGAAGGGAGAACATAGTGGCACCTTCCTCATGTGGTGGTGAGAAACGGAATGAGGTTTTGCACGTGAAACACTCAGCATACTGCATCTCGGACAGGTGTTAGGTATGGCAGTGTTATTTAACTAGACCTTGAAGAGTGGGTAGAACCGAAGAAGTGGCAGAGGTGAGGAACAGCTTGAAGGTGAAAATGTGCATGTCGTATTCAAGGAGAGGAGAGTGCTGGTCTGGTCTAGCCGAGGGCTTGAGGGACCAACATCGTCCCTCCCTTTTGTGTAAGTTTTAACCCTGTGTGTTACTCAGCTGCTTTCTCAGCACTTGCCCTAGCAACAGCCCTAACAACAACAACAAAAAGCTGTGCTCTGGGTACCGATGTGATGTGGAGAAGGAGAAATTGCTCAGCTTCCCTTGGCCGATTTGCTAGATTAGCTCTTTACTGTAAAATTGGAGTTGGAGTGAGGGAATCGCTTTCATTTCTGTTAATGAAAGTGAAGACTGTAAGGCTGACTGTCATTCTGGGTCCTTTTCCCAGCTGAACCATTTAGCAACCCACCCTCATAGTGGGAGCCTTCCGCACTCAGCTGAATGAAATTGAAAATCTACGATTGCACTTCAGTGGGGCCCATGAATAGACGCTTTGTCTGTAAAGAGTTGGTGTTGCACATGGTCTCTGTCTCACAGTATCATGCGTTTGCAAAGATGAGATCAGGACCGGCAGGGTCTTATTTTAAAACCAAAAAAAAAAAAACAAAAAAAACAAAAACAAAACCAAAAAAAAGAAACCACAGGCTGGGAGTCTTGGTCCACAAAATGTGCCTTTTGGGCAAGCTCAAGTTGCTGAATTTAGTGTGTTTGACCATGGATTTAAAGACAAGACATTATTGGCTATTCACCCTTCTATCTGATGTGCTCTTATCTTTGTGTTTAAAAAAAAAAAGACAACAGAATGATAAAGAAAATCTTTCACTCACTGTAGCTACCACATGACAAGACAACCTATTGAAAAAGCAAACCAATTCAATCACGCATTGTTTGGTCTATAAGGCACCAAGTAACCAGTTTGACAGTTTGTGTCCCCCCCCAGTGAATTGGCTTATTTCATTGGATTCAGTGAATCGGCTGGTTGTTGGGGCTTTGTGTGGACACAGCTCTCATTTTGTGAGGCCTAGAACGGAGTTAAAGTTTCTAGTGTGAATAAAAACCAGCTGGGGAATTGGACAGCTAGCTCCCTAGGGAGGGATGTTGCATTTTGACAGACAAGCTAAATGGTATGAAATATGAGCTCTTTGTAACCTGCTCGGGAAAGACTCTCAGTGTGTGCTTCAGAAAAGGCTAGGCCTACTCAATGTGCTGTGAGGCCAAATAAATACCATAGCCTTAAAGATGGGGTGGGGGGGGCCTACTTGACCTTGGATTTTCTGATTCCTGAAAGAATTGCATCTTTTAAGAGAAGGATTTTTGCTCCAAAGCATGTGCTCATTCATTCATTTTGGGAAGGAAACCTCCAGTTCAGTGCACGGACGCTTAGTGAGCAGTGGTACCCCTGGCTTTGTGCTGCGGGCGCTGCGCGTGGTGGTGTGTTTATCTAGCTTACCGTCAAGGGATGGCGGATTTTAAATATGCGCTGACATGTATTTTGAATACTGTCACAGAGGAGCTACAGGGTGCTAAGGGATTGTAGAGCAAGGAGTTTTAACCTCAGCGAGGGTCCGGTAAAGCTCCCTAAGGCAACAGTGTGTAAATGGAGACTTACAGAGTGAGGCGGACAAAGGCAGTGAGGGTGGAGGTTTTCTGGGGAGAGCTCTTGAGAAAACAGCGTGGAACTTGGAGCTGGGGGAAAGAAAGAAAAAATAAAAAACAACACGTGGAAGAAACCTAGAGTGGTTGCTGTGGAGAGTGAAGGGGAAGCAGGCTGGGGATGGCAGGGTTGCGAATACCGTGGGGTTTCATCCTTCCCCGGAGGTACCGAACGCTTGCTGTGCACCAGGTGCGGCACCAGCCCTTTTCCCGTTGCCGCCGCCCGTGTTGGTGTAGTTTTCTAAATGGAGGAGCTGAGATTTTTGAACCCGCTCTTCTGACTTCCGCTTCCAACGGGTCGGTAGAGTCCAGCCCGCAAGAAAGATGGTAATCTTCAATAGCCAGGCACACATTTGGACCACTCAATCAGTCTAGTAATTTGTTCATTTCAGACAAAGGACTGTGATTATTATCTAAAAAAATCCATTTCCCTACACTACCCCCTAAGAATGGCCTGGTGCTATTTGTTTCTGGCTTCAGAGTCTAGTTGAGTAGAGGACAAAAAAGGCATGGGGACACTGAAATAGCGACTGGAACTTTGAGAAATTGTTTTGAGCTGGTGTCATGCGTTTTCTCAGTTTATTTTAAGCCCAAAGAACTGCTGTAGTGTGTTTTTGGTGACAAAAATAGACCATCTTTAACTATGGGCCTTAGCTTATAGCACACCTGTTCTTAAAAAAAAAAAAAAAAATGACAATGGGCAACCCATATCTAGTTTTCAAAGAGCAGAGAATTGCTCTGATCATCACTGAACCAGCTTGTTCTCATCCACCACCTAGTGATACTGAAATATCTTTTTAGGACCCAAATTATTTCAGCAGGAGTCAAGAATCACCTCTGCTTCCATAGAGAAAGGTCTTCTGAATGCATTTTATCCAGTATTTGAGAAGAGGCAAGCAGATTAAAAACTGACCTGTAACTCTGGGAAGTCCGAATTCAGTGAGTGTTGGATCAGGCAGGGTGTTTGTAGAAAAAACTTTCCTGGGACTAGTGGACCCTCCTTCCTAGTTAGCCCGCTGTTGCACTGGCCGTTCAGTCTGAGACAGCAGCAGGGGCTGACCCAGATTTGCTAGACTTCATGCCTTTCTAGAGCAGCAGGCTGTGGTCTCGCTTGATTTGGGGCCTGTGAAGGGATGGCACATGTCTTTTCCCATCCTGGGAGAGGATTAGGGATGCTAGGAAGGCAGAGACTTTATGCTGCTTCCTTTCCCAACCCTAAAAAAAGATGCCCCGAGACAGTGGGTGACCTGGCTGTAATACTAACTGGCAGCGTGAAGGAGACCAAGTCTAATAAGCGTTTGTGCTTTCATAACAGACTTTGCCAATGAGAACAGATCCACCCTCAGGTTTTCTCTTAAACTTGGGCTTAGATTTTTTTCAGAGCCAGAAGAGGGAGCACCAGTTAACCAAGAATACATTTGGGGCACGAGTGAGTAACGTAATTGAAAAGGTTCTTTTGAAGCTCTGTTGGAAATAAGAACGAATCATTACTCATCAGAAAGCTGTAATGTTGAATATAGAATGCAAGAGGTGCTCTGGGGGAAACCTGTAGTCACGTTGTGTATGGAATCTTTTGGTTTTTGTTAAGACTCCTCCCAGTTTCCCTTAATCCAGAGTCAGCCAGTACACTGCTTGGCAAATCGTGGCGAGAGGGGAGGGCCTCTCGAGGGCTTTGCTAATATCACTCTTGGGAGGGAGAACTGTTCTCATTCAGAGGGCACTATCCCTGTCCCAGACTACATTCTGTCTATGGCATTCCTCCTTTAAAAAAAAAAAAGAGAGAATCCAGCAACCTGCATTCTGTTTTTTATTTCCTTCATTAGATAGGTTACCAAGCATTTAAAAGACTGCTAGGTGGTACAACTGTGGTGATCATATGTTCTGACTTTAAAATCTGGTTAAATAATTTGACATGTATTAAAGGTATTTTATAGAGACCAGGAGAGAATATTTGAAGTTGTCAGCTCAAAATCGCTAAATAGCTGTACCTGCTATTCCCACAGAAGATAGAATGTTCTTTATCCAGAAGGAATGGCTGAGCTCTCCTTTGGAGCCATGGGAGACTCTTTTCCTTTGTGGCTCAGTTCTTACTGAGCCTGATGTCTAGATCAGCTTTGCTTGCCAGGGATATATCTTTCTTTTACCAGTTAGATTGTAAGTTCGTTGAGGGGGATAGAGGACTTTGGTCCTGGGATTAGCCCTGCTGCTAGTTTGCTCTGTGACCTTGGGCATAATTCGTTAAAAAACAAAAATGCTAAGATCCTTACTGAGTTAAGTAGGGTAACAGTCACATGTGTACATAAATGACTGTCCTTTATCCAGTGGCCACACAGTGACATAGGGAATTCATTACCTCATCTAGTTTTTAAAAGGGAGTCTGGGACGGTAGTGCCAGTATAAGACCTTCTGAGCCTCACCTCCTCCATCCGCGGAAAAGGAGCACAATTTAGGAGAAGAAAAACTTCTGTACATACAGAGATAGTCCTCATCTCAGCTAAACTTGAAAAAATATAAAGAAATATTGGCCCTGTGCACTATTGGAAACTGTTTTTGTTCAGGAAATTTATGGAGTGCCTACTGCATATCAGGCCCTGGAACCCACTCATCTTGCAGCCTGATAGAAAGGGCCCTTCTGTCAGTCGCTTCTCATTCTTCACATGGCATTCGAACCTTTTTCTTGTCCCGGTGGACTCCAGAGGGACCCCCGTCGGCTTACAGATGTCTTCCTACTCCACCAGAGTTGGGAGTTTCCCTTTATGCTCTTTTCTTGTTTCGAAAGCCAGGGGCCAGTGGGAAATTCCAACCACCGTCTCTTCGCAGTGCCGTCCTGGCAGAAACTATTGGTTCGTTTCTTTGTTTCCTTTGCCACCTGGGTATTATCAAGACCAAGAATCGGGCCTGTTTTTAAGGAAACTGAAGTAAAGAACAATGCACTGTGTTGCTCGTTCAAAAAATAGATCCATGCAAAAGAACAAGATGAAGGTGGTTCAAACTGACCCGGTCCTTGGTTTTTGTCATTTCATCATAGAGTTCACGTAGGGGAAAAAGGGGCTTTGGTGTTTATAGATCACTAGCCTCTGGAGCCTGGCTCTCTCAGTGCTGGGTGTGACTCTCTCAGAGCTTGATTTCTCACCTGTGAAATGGTGCTAATAACCCTTACCCTGAAGATGGTTGTAAGGTTTCAGGTAATTGTGCAAAGTACCTAGCAGTGGCCTGCACATGGCCACTCCAGATTAATCACTGGTTTCCATTTTTGACCCAATAAGACTCTAAACTTAGAGGCACAGATGTGTAGATTATTCTCAGGGCTTGGTCTCCTCTGGCTAGATGCTTTTTTTCAATTCAGCCTGCTCTGTGAGTGCCCTCGAAAGAAGATTGATGTTGGGATGGTGTTACTTTCTCCTCTCCAAGAGCCTGCTGCTTGGAGGGCCCCAGGGACTCCATAATGAGCGACCCACGTCTGACCGGGGACTGAGACAGCTGGCAGGCCACTCACAAGAGTGGCGTTTCCATCTGACATGTGCCCAGTAACCCTTCAGGTGCCTGATGTGTTGTTTGTCATACCGACAATCTGGCCCACCTCTTAGTGTGTACCACAAAGTCTGATTTCCTTACTAGAAAGGTTTAGAATTCGTTGTGCAAGAATCCCCGTCCTAATTTTGTGACACCCTACAGAGCCTTCACTTACTTCTAGGAGGTGTTTTGACATTCGATAAACCAGGGTTTGTTTAAATCTGAGAGGGAGAATCCATGTCATTTAGTAACGGGAGTTGATCCTGTTGTTAAAGCTTACTCTCCATTTCTGCATTTTGTAAGTTGAAGCACTGAACTCGGGTCTTGGATTCTTTGGGACGAGAGGCATAAGGGCAGTATCCAATTTAGTCTTTCATCGAATGGCAGAATCTCCTTGACAGTGGTGTAGCAGAGGTATGTAGTTTGCAGCCTGTGCTTGGAATATTTATACAGAGCAGTCCCTTCCTTTTTAAACACCTGGGGATTTTGTTTTTTAAATTTCTCTTTATATTTAAGGCCAAAATTGCCTGTGTTCTCTTCGTATCTCTTTCAGCATAACCCTTTGGAATCATATAAAATAATCTCTCTTTCCAAGAGATAGTCCTGTAGCTGTATGAAATAGTTGTCATAATGCGCCATTCCTTCCTTTTCCAGCTTAAAGATCCCTGGTATTTTATGTGAGTGGGCCTCTATTACCTTAGAAACTCTCCAGATTGTCGGTGTACCCTTAATCATTTATTCAGCTATCCATTTATTCATTCTGCCTCTCCCAGGACCTTTCAGGGAAGGGCCGTGAACCATAGTGGTTAAGAGAGCAAGCTTTGTAGTCAAAACTGACTTGGGCAAGTAACTGAATTTTTCTACGACTCCGCTTCATCTGTAAAATGGAGTTATTAACCCCACACCCTTGGAGCTGTTGTGAGTCTGGAATGAAATAATACATCTAAGGAACTTAAGCAAGGGTCCAGTACATAGTATTCAGTTGATAGATGGTAAAGTTTCTAGTTAACTTAGATTGTTAGAACACACCTCATCATCTTGTTCTGGTATTGAGAAGGTGGAGGAAGGAAGTATAAGATTAAAATTGATCGTTTACTAGAACTATGGTTAGAAGGCTTGGTAGGGGCGTCTGGGTGTCTCAGTTGGTTAAGCGTCCGACTCTCAGTTTCAGCTCAGGTCATGATCTCATGGTTTGTGAGTTCAAGCCCCACATCGGCTCTGCGCTGACAGTGCAGAGCCTGCTTGAGATTTTCTCTCTCTCTCTCTCTCTCTCTCTCTCTCTCTCTCTCTCTCTGTCTCTCTCTGCCCCTCCGCTGCTTGTTCTCTCTCTCTCAAAATAAATGAAAATATAAAAATAAAAGTAAACTTAATTTAAGAAAAAGAAGGCCTTGTGGTGATTAGAAAAAAAGTTCCATTTTTTTATTCCTTAACAATTTATTTGGAAGCATCAGTTTTATTGAAGAACAATACTGTTGTCAGTTTTGACAGGGAAATTCTGCAAGACTGAGACTGATAAAAAGAATGTCGCTGAAATCCAGGTGGTCTTCCTTGTATATTCAGAATCTGTAGCTAATAATTTAAACTGTATGGCATTTTTAAGGGAGAGCATCGCTTGACTCATGGTTATTCGGTTGCCACAATGTGTGACAACAGAAGCACTCGCCCCTCTCTTTCCTCGAATTACTGGATGGCTACTGTGTGGCTAGGCACTGAGCCAGGTCACCCACATTTCACCCTCAAGACCACCTTGTGAGGAGGCCCTGTCCCTGAGATGCTAATAAGTCACTTACCCAGAGTCACAGGACTTGTCTGTCAGGATTCAGACCCAGGTCTGCTAAGATTTCAGATCTTAAATTCTTTATGTTATACTTCATATAAATAGAAGATGTCAGGGAGAGAGTCTAGATTGGTTAAATTATCTCGTGTAAAGATACATCATGAATCACTCATTTGCTTTTCCTTACTTCTTTGGTAAAAAGTCCAGGTCCGAGCCTGTTTGCCTCTGGCAGGCAGTCTGGAAGGGGAAGGAACAGTGGCCACTCCCTGCAACCTGAGAGGCGGTGTGGCTGCATTTATGAGGAGTGGGGCAGGGGCAGGGGTGAGCCTCGTGGAGCCTCTGTGGTTCTTCTCTGGAACGCCAAGATCCATTCGCATGGCGGTACAGTCTTCCAGACTGACCCAGTTAGCAGGCTCTGTGTAGAGTGGATGGTCTTTGCCTTTTGGTGGTCATTGCAGGTAATGTCAACCAGCTTAGAGATGGGCTTGTGCCTTCTTTCGTGTACGTTTTCTTCTCAGTTGTTCTTTTTCTTTGGTACTTGTTTGCACAGGAAGTCCTCTGAGAATCTCAGACTAAACAGGAAGCGATTTGTTCCCATATAAATAGAGGTACCAGAAGGAACGAAGATGGGCAGGAAGAGGAATGTGAATGGTTGACCCTGGCTAGTTAGTTGTCCCTCCAGTGGATTTTATGCAAAGATCCCTAAATACTTTCAAGTTTATAGGTTGCGTATATTTGTAATAAATCTGCCCTCTAAATTCATCTCGTTAACTTGGACATGAAACCGAATTGCCGGAGCTACACCTGGGTCCATTTGCCTTGCTCCTGTTTGGTTACCCTTTTCCTTAGTAGATATTTTAACAGAAGTCCAGAATTTCAGGTACGTTTTTGTCACTTTTAGGAAATTTACCGTTTGTTCAGAGCATTTTTTCCTCATGTGAGCTTCAAAATAAAAGGATTGAATAATTTTGGAGCAGAATATCTCAGAAAGGTCTATGAGCCTGAGCTTTGGAGACAGACCCTCCTGGGTTTGAATCTCAGCACTATGACTTACTAGTTGTGTGACTTAGGCACGTGGGACATTTTTCCTTGATTCAACGGAATGTCGTGAGGTTTAAAAGAAGTAATATTTGGGACCTGGCTTGGTACACGGTGAGCTCTCAAGTGGTTGCCGCTGCCGCTGCCGCTGCTCCTGCTCCGGAGGAAGGGGGCTGCTGGGAAAGAAGAGACAAGTATTACCTTCTTTGTCATGTTTGCTCAGTTGGTTTTACCCTTTCCTGATTCGATAGCCATTGAGAATTAACCCCGGGCTAATGTATGGAAGGGAATTCTCATTTGGAGCTTTCAGCCGTAGCGGAACACATGCTCTATTTCTTTTCTGGAAAGAGGAAATTACTCATTCTCCATTCCATCTTTTATCTTTTTAAAGATTTTAGCCGTCTTGAGTGTATGACATTCATTATCCATGTGGGATGTTTGGAAAACTTCCTGTTTACTCCAGGGCACCCCTGATAAAGGATGTGGATAGCCATCTCGTTGTTATTAACTCAGCATGGCCTGCTTCTTCTAAACACCTTTGTGTTGATAATGCAGTCTCACACTCAGGGTGTGACTGTGTGTCAACTGGCTGGCATCTTGTGTGATATTTGGAGGCTGGAAAATACAGAATTAGTGAGATGAGCAAATGGATCTCTATCCTGCTTGGAGTCTTCCCAGCAGTTTCCACACCACTGTGGATTCCCTTCTGGAAGCTTTAGCTGATGTTTAAGTTGCATGTTGATATTCACTTTGTTTTTGTTTTATGCTTTCTTTTCTCTTTCCTATACAGAAACCAAAGCCCAAACCCCGGCCGTCCATCACAAAGGCAACCTGGGAGAGTAACTATTTTGGGGTGCCCTTGACAACTGTCGTGACTCCAGAGAAGCCCATCCCCGTGTTTATTGAGAGATGTATTGAGTACATTGAAGCCACAGGTAAGAGTGTTGTTACCTCAGAGCTGATCATGGCTTTCACTGTCTACGGGCTACTTTCTGGCGAGCTGAGCCATCTGGAGACTCTGGGATCAGCTCTCCTTAAGTGTGAGATGCTTTCTGAGAAGGAGCTGAGCAGTCTGGACAGCTGTCAGACTTATGGGTCTCCATCTGCGTGTAGTTTTGCGGCTGTTGTACAGGATCCGTGAGACCTTTCCGTGCACCAGGCAGCGTGTTTTCAGGCCTGCAGCTGTGGCTGGTTAGGTGCTTTCGCTGTGCTCCCTCAGCTCCCTGTCAGAGCACCCACCCTGTTTGTCTGTGGCCTCGACGATCTGCCAGCCGCTTGAGGGCGGGGAAAGGGGCGTGTTACCATCGTGTCCGCAGCCCTGTCCTGGGCACAAATGGTAATAAACTTTGGCTTAATAAAACGAAGGAGTAGTCGTGACTGTTGCAGACCTTGGCCTTTGATCAGGCGCCTGGGATTCATTATTGATAGAATTTTTTCCCTGGGGTGAAAAAAGCCCAGCTAGGATCCTTGGATATCTTCTGGTCAGGCAGCTGTATTTCAACTCCACTGACAACTTGGTGTTACTGCAAAGAACAACTGTCTTAATGTTTTCTGCATCGTTCTCGAAGTGACAAATTTGTGCCTGTATTGAAAACATTTATTTGTTCATTAAGTGTTCTCCTAACGTGTCTCTTTGGCCTCCCTTTTGCCATTGTGTCCCTTGGTTTGGTTTTCTCCTGGATGCTCTCAGAGCTGATGAGCTTTGAGGAGAAGGTAGTCTAAGCGGGTGCATGGTTAGGTCAGTTCTTGGGCATTAGCATTAGTAGTTGAGCTCAAGAATATGGGTTTAAACAATTTGAAACCAAAGTAGGGGTTAGAGCCTCCCTCTGTGCTCTGATCCCGGTGTTCCCTGCAATGATGTTAAGTATCGTATGGTGTGCACAGCCCGTGGGTGCTGCAGATAATTTCAGCAGCATCCTAGTAAGCTGCGTGACGGTGTTAATATTTACGTAGGATGTGCCAAATCAGGGAAAATAGGTTTCAAGTTGAAGCCTGCTAAAGCAGACTTCGTGGTTATTTCCGGGGTTTTCTCTGCGACACACCAGGGTTGAATCACGGTGAACACTTTGCCTAATCTAACAGCAGATCTGCAGCTTTGTTTAGTCCGTTCTGTCCCCAGAATGGGGACACTTTTGTCAGTGTCCATCTTTTTGACACTGGTTTTATAGATCAGTTTCTTTCTGGCACCTCTCCCTTGTGCAAGGGGAAAAACCGCACAAAGGTCCCATTCAGGTGATTGAGGCCTTTACATGTTGACCTAGCACTTCAGAAAGATACCCTGTGTCATTCTGGGGGAGGGGAAGGTTGCTTTCTCCTTACCTTTATTTTCAAAGTATTTTCGATTTATTGGAAAAATTACAAGTTTAAACAAATTGGAAGTTACAAAAATTCCCAGGTTCCTTCAGTGTTAGTGTTTTAGCACTTTCCCCCACACCATTCTTTCTATATAGATAACTGTCTGAAATATTTGAAAGTTTGCAGATCTGATGCAGC